>NC_138228.1:26008391-26451650 GCF_964197995.2 Scardinius erythrophthalmus | reverse complement strand
TAGAATGTGGTATATCATGGTAAATCATGCTAGAACATGGTAAATCAAGGTAAACTAAGATAAATTCATGGTAAACTATGCTAGAACAGGGCAAATCATGGAAAACCATGGTAAATCATGCTAGAATGTGGTATATCATGGTTAATCATGCTAGAACATGGTAAATCAAGGTAATCTAAGATAAATTCATGGTAAACTATGCTAGAAAAGGGTAAATCATGGTAAACCATGGTAAATCAAGATAAACTATGGTAAATCATGCTAGAAAAAGGTATATCATGGTAAATCATGCTAGAACATGGTAAATCAAGGTAAACTAAGACAAATGAGTGGTAAACTATGCTTGAACAGGGTAAAAGATGGTAAACTATGGTAAATCAAGTTAAACTATGATAAATCATGCTAGAATGTGGTATTTCATGGTAAATCATGCTAGAACATGGTAAATCAAGGTAAACTAAGATAAAGTCATGGTAAACTATGCTAGAACAGGGTAAATCATGGTAAATCATGATAAACTATGGTAAATCATGCTAGAATGTGGTATATCATGGTAAATCATGCTAGAACATGGTAAATCAAGGTAAACTAAGATAAATTCATGGTAAACTATGCTAGAACAGGGTAAATCATGGTAAATCATGGTAAACCATGGTAAATCATGCTAGAATGTGTTATAACATGATAAATCATGCTAAAACATGGTATTTTCCATCTATGATGTCAGTGGTTACATGCTTGCTACATAAAACTTAATAACTTTTGATGCTTTTGTGCTTAAAACCTTAAAAGCCTTAATAGCTTGAACCCCGATAAATGCTGCTTGCAGCTTTAATTATTATTATTATTATTCCGCCGTAAAACGCATCGTGCAGGCCAAACCGTAAGGGCTAGAGCTTTGAAACTTTGCCAGATGGTAGTACAAAAATCGAGGAGAGGTTATCAAATTATGACCTCGATTGGCCCATAGGTGGCGCTATAACAACCAAAAGCGCGAAACTGCTCATAACTCCTAGACCGTATGTCGTAGACTCAAGTGTCTTATATCATTGGAAAGCTGGATGCCTGACGAACAAAACGTATATCTCTGATTTCATTTCCGTCATGATAGATTTTCCGCCATTTTGAATTTTGTCGAAAATCTACTTTTGCGAACTAGTCCGTGGTTTTTTGTCTGATCGGAACCAAACCAGTGCAGAAATGTTCTCTGGAGTCTGAAGATAAATAATTATCGAAAAAAAGTTGAAATTTCGATTCCTGGTCGCTAGGGGGCGCAAAATAAACATTGTGGGAGGAGCCTATTTTACTAAAATGGCTATAACTTAAAAAGTAAATAAGATATCTTCACCAAACTCGGTACACATGTGTATGGGTTCAGTCTGGGGTCACAGTAAAAAAATCGCGGTGATTGAATACTAGGTGGCGCTATAATATGAAAAAACATGAAAAGGGCTATAACCACCTGACCGTTAGTCCGATTGACTTGAAAATTGGTATGCAGTGTCTTGGTCCAAGGTGCCATGTATGTCTATGAGGACATTGGCGTATCTAAAAAAACATGGCCGCCATCGGCCAATGAAGTTGAGCACCTATTAGACAAGGTTAACGGAGGCCGATCGGAACGAAACTCGATGGGCATGTTCGACTCATGGCCCTGGAGGTCTGTAAGAATTTTAAAAGAAATCGGCCACTAGTTGGCGCTAACGAGTTTTATGGCTCTGTAATCACGTGGTGTTACACATATTATCACAAAATGCATATCATTTGATAGATCTGCTCATGCTGAACAACTTTGCCTCTAGAACCATTGCTGTCAATCAAACAGTTCATTAAATATTCATGAATATGTTCAAAACCTACTTTTGCGAACTAGTCCCTGGTTTTTCGCCCGATCGGAACCAAACCAGTCTAGGACAATTCGCTGGACTCTCTAGATCAATAATTATCAAAAAAAGTTGAACTTTTGTATTTGTATGGTTGTAATAGGGTCATTTATAAAATGGGCGTGGCAAAATACACTAAAAAGCCTATAAATCCTAAATGAAAACTCAGAACTTCACAAAAATTGGTGAGCATATGTGACATAACATCACAAACAAGCATGCACAATTTTATGGAGATTGGACCAAAGGTGGCGCTATAACAGTTAAAAGGCTTTAAAACCATATATTTCCTATGGTAAACTGCCTGTATTGGCTGTAAATGGTCTTTTCCATCTCTGATCATATAATTTTCATATCATAATGTTCAAAACTAGTGCAATAGAATTCTCTGGACTCATTCGATCAATAATTGTCGGAAAAAGTTGAACTACTTCATTTGGATAGCTATAATAGGTTCACTTCAAAATGTAGCCTTTACCAAGTGTCCCCGAAAGCCTATATCTCTTTAATGAATGTTCAAACCTTCATAAAAACAAGTCAGAACATGTGAAATATCACTCTGAACATGCATGAAAATTTTCAGACAGATCTGACAAAATTTGCCTCTATAACAATTAAAAAGGTGAAAATGATATGATTATAATGGCATGTTAAGCCAATAAGTGGTATTTTACTGCCCCCTGCTGTTCAAAATAGTCATTTTGTCATATTGTTCTATAATTTATATTTAGACTTTATAAAATCACTATTTTAACATTTACAATTACATTTAGTCAAAATCCATCTGTTAAAGTATTAGTATTGACAGTTTGATCACATCATACAGTTCAAATGTCTGTATCTACAACATAATGTGTGTGTGTAGTCTTAGGTTTCTGAATAAATTCTGAATCATCTGATTAATAGCTTGCAAAGACTTTGTGAAATGTTTATAGACCACTCAAATATATTTTCATAATGACATATCCCAATAGCATTGAAAAAACAACAACAACATTTGTCTTTGTGTGTGTGTGTGTGTGTGTGTGTGTGTGTGTGTGTGTATGTAAACATGTATTATGGAGTTAAAATGGAAAAACTGGTTTGCTTTAGTGCAGAAAAATGGTGAAAATCAAGAAGTTTAAAGTGAAAGTGAGCCAATATGTGGTCTTCTACTGCCCTCTGCTGGCCATTCTACTCATTAATGAAGTCTACTCACATATGCTTTTGCATTCATTAGACACTAAAAATCACTTATATAACAATAAAACACAAAAATCACTTATATAACAATTACTATTGTAGCACAATCATATTTTGTCAGAGTTTATCACTTCATTTTTACTGATACTTCACATAATTGCTAGCAATGTGATAAATCATGGTAAATCACACTTAAAACATGGTAAATCATAATAAATAATACTAGAATGTGGTGTATCAAGGTAAATCACACTACAATCCTGGTACATCATTCTAGAACATGGCATATCATGGTACATCATGCTAGAACATGGTAAATCATGGTAAACTATGCTAGAACTGTGATAAAACAGAGAGAGGTCCAGAGACGAAAAGCAGGTAATGTTCTCTTTTAATTGAAACAAGATAACGCCGTGCAGGCTGATAACAGAAAGTCACTTCTCAGACAATGAAACAAAGACTTAGTTCGTTGCTTCTCTCAGAATATGAATAAACAGAGGAGGCTGTAGATCAACTCATTGAATGAAGAAACTGAGGATACTGTCGATCTGGCCACTCCTGGGCAGCGAGGACTGGGAAGCAGGTGAGCAGTGGAACCCTCTGCTATTCTCCATGGAGAACACTGGGTACAGCACAGAATAGGTAACTCACAGCAAATGATAACAGTTGCACAGTTAACAGCAGGACCCGACAGGACTGGACAGGACAGGACTTAGGTTTCTTTTCAGAGCTATAACAATCAACGTGCATCACAGTCAAACAATAATCCGACAACACAAACAAGAAAGAGAAAGCTAGATATAGCGAAGACAAAAGAGAAAGATTGAGAACAGGTGTGTAAGAGGGATGTGAATGAGAACCAGCTGATAGAGATGAGGTGATGCGTTAATGAGTGTGTGCGTAAATGTGTGAGAGAGGAGGTAGTGAGACGTAAAACAGCCAGCAGAGGGAGACAAAGGAAAGAAAAAGAGAAGGACAGAACCAGGATCATGACAAGAACAGGGTAAATCATGGTAAGCCATGATAAATCAGGATAAAATATGGTAAATCATGTTAGAATGTGGTATATCATGGTAAATCATGCTAGAACATGGTAAATCATGGTAAACTACGCTAGAACAGGGTAAATCATGGTAAACTATGATAAATCATGATAAACTATGATAAATCATAATAAACTATGGTAAACCATGCTAGAATCACAGTAAACAATGTTAAATCATACTAGAATGTAGAATATCATGGTAAATCATGCTAGAATATGGCAAATCATGTTAGAATCACAGTAAATAATACTAGAATGTGGTAAATTGTTGTGGGAGGATCCTATTTTACTAAAATGGCTATAACTCAAGAAGTAAATGAGATATCTTCAAAATGAGATATCTTCACCAAACTCAGTACACATGTGTATGGGTTCAATTTGAAGTCACAGTAAACAATTTTATGGAGATCTGACCATAGGTGGCGCTATAACTGTTAAAAAGCTTTAAAACCATATATATCCCATGGTAAACTGTCTGTATTGGCTGTAAATGGTCTTTTCCATCTATTATGTCAGTGGTTATATGCTTGCTAAATAAATCTTAATAACTTTTGATGCTTTTGTGCTTAAATGCCTTAAAGGCCTTAACTGCTTGAACCCCGATAAATGCTGCTTGCAGCTTTAATTATTATTATTATTATTATTCCGCCGTAAAACGCATCGTGCAGCCCAAACCGTAAGGGCTAGAGCTTTGAAACTTTGCCATATGGTAGTACAAAAATCGAGGAGAGGTTATCAAATTATGACCCCGATTGGCCCATAGGTGGCGCTATAGCAACCAAAAGCGTGAAACTGCTTATAACTCCTAGACCGTAAGTCATAGACTCAAGTGTCTTATATCATTGGAAAGCTGGACGCCTGACGAACAAAACGTATATCTCCGATTTTATTTCCGCCATTTTGAATTTTGTCGAAAATCTACTTTTGCGAACTAGTCCCTGGTTTTTCGCCCGATCGGAACCAAACCAGTGCAGAATTGTTCTCTGGAGTCTGAATATCAATAATTATCGAAAAAAAGTTGAAATTTCGATTCACGGTCGCTAGGGGGTGCAAAATTAACGTTGTGGGAGGAGCCTATTTTACTAAAATGGCTATAACTCCAGAAGTAAAAGAGGTATTTTAACCAAACTTGGTACACATGTGTAAGAGGTCAATCTGAGGTCACGGTAAAAAAATCGCGGCGATTGGCCACATGCTGGCGCTATAACATGAAAAAAACATAAAAAGGGTTCTGACCACGTGACCGTTAGTCCGATTTACTTGAAAATTGGTATGCAGTGTCTTGGTCCAAGGTGCCATGTATGTCTATGAGGACATTGGCGTATCTCGAAAAACATGGCCGCCATCGACCAATGAATTTTGAGCACCTATTAGACAAGGTTAACAGAGGCCGATCGGAACGAAACTCGATGGGCATGTTCGACTCATGGCCCTAGAGGTCTGTAAGAGTTTTGAAAGAAATCAGCCACTAGTTGGCGCTAACGAGTTTTATGGATCTGTAATCACGTGGTGTTACACTTATCGTCACAAAATGCATATCATATGATAGATCTGCTCATGTTGAACAACTTTGCCTCAAGAAGCATTGCTGTCAATCAAACCGTTTATTAAATATTCGTAATTATAATAAAAACCTACTTTTGCAAACTAGTCCTAGGTTTTTTGCCCGATCGGAACCAAACGAGTCTAGGACAATTCTATGGACTCTCGAGATCAATAATTATCAAAAAAAAAGTTGAACTTTTGCATTTTTCGCATGGGTATATTGGGTCATAAAGAAAATGGGCATGGCAAAATGCACTCAAAAGCCTATAAATCCTAAACGAAATCTCAGAACTACACAAAAATTGGTGAGCATATGTTCCATAACATTCTAAACAAGCATGCAAAATTTCATGTAGATCGGACCATAGGTGGCGCTATAACTGTTAAAAAGCTTTGAAAATCATACATTTCCTATGGTAAATTGCCTTTATTGGCTGTAAATGGACTTTTTTCATCTATTATTTCAGTGGTTAAAAGTTTTCTAAATAAATCTTAATGTCTTAAATGCTTATGTGCTTAAAGGCCTTAAATGCTTGAACCCCGATAAATGCTGCTTTCAGCTTTAATTATTAGGGGTTCAAGCATGAAATGCTGAAATCCTATTGTAATTGTACTGATTTTTAGGGGTTCAAGCACGAAGTGCTGAAACCCTATTGTAATTGTACTGATTTTTATTATTATTATTATTATTAGGGGTTCAAGCACGAAGTGCTGAAACCCTATTGTAATTGTACTGATTTTTATTATTAGGGGTTCAAGCACGAAGTGCTGAAACCCTATTGTAATTGTACTGATTTTTATTAGGGGTTCAAGCACGAAGTGCTGAAACCCTATTGTAATTGTCCTGATTTTTATTATTATTATTCTTCTGCCGTAAAACGCATCGTGCAGCCTAAACCGTAAGTGATGGAAACTTGAAACTTTGCCAGATGGTAGTACAAAAATAGAGGAAAGGTTCAGAGATTATGACCTCGATTGGCCCATAGGTGGCGCTATAGCAACCAAAAGCGCGAAACTGCTCATAACTCCTAGACCGTATGTCGTAGACTCAAATGTCTTATATCACTGGAAAGCTGGACACCTGACGAACAAAACGTATATCTCCGATTTCATTTCCGGTATGCAAATTTTTACGCCATTTTGAATTTTGTCAAAAACATACTTTTGCTAATTACTCCTAGGTTTTTTGACCGATCGGAACCAAACCAGTGCAGAAATGTTCTCTGGAGTCTGATTATCAATAACCATCGAAAAAAGGTTGAAATTTTGATTCACTTTATAATTTATTGCACTCACTTCACATTTTGGAAAATTAATGGAAAAAAATAATCTTGTGTTAATAGACACATGTTGTGAATAGAGTTTCCTTGTGTTTTCATACAATTTGTGAAGAAAAAAAGTTAAAACCAATACTACGTCTGTTTCTTTCACGTTGACCCAAAAAACATACAATAATAAAACAAAATAATACATTCTATTAGGGCTGTCGCGATAACCGCAATATTGCAGTACCGCGCTTCTGACAAGCCAACCGCAGAGGAACGCAAGTAACCGCAGCAACTGCGATATTCGTGTTTTTTTTTTCATAAGGCTATACCGTTCTTGTTTTGAAATTCGTGTGTATTGAATGTTAAATAAGTTAATAATGATAACAAGACTGTTTATCATGGTCATTTGTAACAGACAGACAGTTCTTGAATCAGACAGTGAATGGAAGAGATCGACTGAGCATGTGTGATTATCTGCGTCTGTCTTTGAGGTGAAGTCATATATATTTGTTAAAAAGGTTGTTGTGTCCAAGTAAAGAGAAATATTGTATCGTTCTTTTAATGTTTAAGGGCATTTACCATAAACGGCATTTCACAGTGTGAGGAAGCCGCAAGAAAATAAATCAGTGAGTCACGCATTGAATCAATGCCATTGGTCTCTATTACATGAAGCATCAGCTTCAGCGTTGCCCATAAGACGCATTGCTGGTAGGGCTGGGTACCGAGTACTTTTTAGGTACCGACCGAATTGCCTTGATACTATCGAGTATCGAAAAATGACTTCTTGTTTGGTATCAGATTTCGATACCTAAGGGGTTAACTCGTCAACGTCAGTGCTCAAACAAATACATATGAAATGCACAACGACACACCTAAAACATACTCGTTTGTGCACGCGCGTCTCATACTTTCCACGCATATACTCATATGAGACGCGAGCACACACACAAACACACAAACTCTCCGCGCACATACTCATATGAGACTTGAGCACACACACACAAACTCTCCGTGCACATACTCATGAGACGCGAGCACACACACACAATACCCTAAATATGTGGAAAAGTCGATCAAAAGTGTGGCTACATTTCTCCAGGCTCAATGCCAACAGCGTGCGATGCAGTATTTGCGGTAAAATAGTTGCTGCAAAGACCAGTACCACGACAGATATGATGAAGCCCTTGACAGTGCACGGAGTAAACATAAGAGCAGAAAGTTGCTCCGTCTTCGACTGGTAAATGAAGAGGTACCTTGTTGATCACTCTGACAGTGTTTATAGTGAAATAATGACCTACTGAATGTACACTGCCATTCAAAAATGTGTTGGTTAGTCAGAATTCTTTTTCAGTAAGGATGCTTTAAAGTGATTAAAATCGTGACATTAAAACAATGTAATGTAATGTTACAAAATATTTCTGTTCCAAATAAATGCTGTTCTTTTGAAAATTTTATTCATCAAAGAATCATGAAAACATTTATCATAGTTTCCAAAATATTAAGCAGCAAACTGTTTTCATATTTCTGAAGGATCCTGTGACACTTAAGTAATGATTTTGAAAATTCAGCTTTGATATCACAGGAATAAATTACATTTTGAAATATATTCAAATGAGATTTTAAATTGTAATACTATTTCACAATGTTACAAGTTTTACAGTAGAGGCTAAGGAGCATGAGTCAAACTGAAAAAATTAAACCAAAGTTTTTCTGAGGTAATGTGTTATGTAATCTTGTTAAAATGGATTTCATAAAATTGGTATTGAAAAAAGTATCGATACCCAGCCCTAATTGCTGGCCAGCTCAGCTTTGAAAAGTAGAGCTTAAAGTTAAAACCCCTTACCTGGCAGGGATCACTGGTGATCCCAGATTATTTTAGTTCAAAATATGTTTGAGCTTATATATCTCAATATTAATAACAGTCTGGTTAATTTTGAGTCTTGAACTATAAACTCTCAAGGGTTGGCTTTCTAAATGTATGTGTGTTATGTTTCTATTCAGAATTACTTATGAGCAGTAACCTTTTTATTTTGGGCATTTCATGTATGCAGCACTTGCCAAAATTGGGGGTGATGAGGAAGGGGTTAAAAATAATTAACACCTAGTTTCACTACATCTATCTTTTAATGAATCAGCATTTTTTAACGTGTTTGTACACGTTTGTATTGTTTGTATAGTTTAATGACTCAAAGACAATCCGTTGTTGTAACAATGTAACTGTGCACTGAGTGACAGTCTTTCAATGTGCAGAGACGCTGTTTAGTTCTGGTTACATCGTTAGAGAAAATGTCCTTGATTTTTGTGCATGCTGAAAAACACTTATTTATATTTATGTATTGCTATATAAATAAGTCCAAATATATAAATGGTGATAATACTGCATGTCGCGCTATTGAGCCACTCAAAATTACCGCATGGGAAATTCCTTCACGCAACAGCCCTACATTCTATAACCCAAATGTACAAAAAGAAATGTAATCAGTAGTGTTGTTTTTGACGGCCTGTTTTAATTTTAGTTTTAGTCTAGTCTTTGTGTCAAGCTGTCATTTTAGTTTTTATTAGTTTTAGTCACGTTCATACTGTTTTTAGTCTAGTCAAGTATCAGTCGACTAAAAGTCTGAGCATTTTAGTCTTAAGTCAGAATTATCCATGACTCTTTTCGTCTAGTTTTAGTTGACGAAAACTGATGACATTTAGTTGAAAATTGTATTTTAGTCTAATTTTAGTAATGCAATTCTATTTAACCCAGTCAATATAGTCTACCAATATGGAAAAATAGCGAACAGAAAAGTAACACTCATCTCATTCGTAGAGAAGGAAAAAAAAGTTCTTTGTGACATCCAAGATTTATTGCATTAAAATTTAAATGCAAAAGAAAAGGCATGAGAGTTGGCTGTTTTTGTAAATTTTAAGTTTTAATTTAAAAGTTTGTGATTTTAATACAACTACACGGTTAAATATTTTACCACTTGCTTATAAATCTAGATAGAATTAGTGCATTGAATAATACATTGTTTAAATTGTGCTTAAAATTGAATTACGTCTATTAAAGAGTATGTGTGTACAAAGAGAATCGCAAAGCTGACAAAACTTTTTTTAAATAAAAGTATTTGATAACGTCTGGATTTGAAATAAAAATAGTGAGTATGTGTTTGTGGTCCAGCCGTGGATCAGTTTCGCACTGCAAACGCAGCATATGTGAAAGCACTATAGCGTGCAGTTTCGCGTGTTTTTGCAGTAGTTCTGCAAAAACTCAGAGACTTGCGCAATGCACCTTTAACTTTGTTTGTTGTCGTTTACGCCAAATCACCGCAGCTGCATCTTGTAATAATGCCGCGAGTGGGGCTTGAGGAAGTGACGTCACCTGCGTCTGCGCAGTGTGACCTGATGCAGCCCCTGAAGTGAGACACGGGAAACAGAAATACTGCAAAATAATAATAATGCGACTAAACGAGACGAAATAACGTCATAACATTTTGTCGTCAACAATATTAGCATTATACATTTAATTATAGTTATCATCACATGACCAGCATTAACGTTGTGTCCCGTTTTCGTCACGTGGTTCGTTGACAACGATATTTAGTCATCATTTTCGTAGACGAAAGAAACACTAGTATTGGTTTTGACTCAAAACACAATGTGATTCATAATTCCTTCCAATAAACCACCTTATCTTTCTATAGTAAAATAGTATGTTCAACAATATGAACTGGAAATGCTGGAATTGATTAAGTTGAACAAAGTTCATGAATCAAACGACTCAGCTGATCAGAGTTCGTGAATCAATGATCAATGAATTCAGTTTAAAGAGCTGTTCAAACTTATCTCGATCAGTTAAAGTACAAAAAACAAAGTCTCTCCATTTCAGAAGTAAAAACAATCAATCACTTCCACAAATCAAAGTCCTTTGAGTCCAAAAAACAAAATAAAATTGTAATTATCCTACCAGTTGATGGTTTCAAATTACGGTTCACAGGGGAAACAGGTCCATGGGCACTGGTCTGCTAGCCATTTGTGCATATTTAATTGCATTCAATAGGCAGATGATTCACCTCCACGGGATTATTTATGGCACAAAACAGGATACACTTGCCGATCACATTCGCATAGGGAAAAAACAGAGAACAAGAAAATGCAGCCTTGGAAAACACAAGGCAAACGTACAATAATTAATTTCTGTCTCAACATTTCAGTAACAAATGATATACATGCGCAGCTCAAATGACACATTAATCCAACTTTTCGCAGTTATTTAACACATCGACACTCATAAAACACTCTTTGTCTCAACTCATGATACAATGATCATTATTACACGTGATAGCTTTAGCCCACGGCTAACTAGTTCAGCTCGCACTGTGAGTGCGGCCTACACTCAGCTCATATCAGATCATTTTTGAAATGGACATATCTGTCATAAGATAACATATGATAAAAAAATGTCACTCACCAAGACGAGATTGCATCACATTCAATTAAAGAAGATTATTAAATAAAGATTATCACTCTGGGATACACTTTACACTAACCTTTCTCTCTCAACACTCACGACAACACTCCAGGTTGATGCATCCAAAGTTTGCAAGTGCACACAATCACAGTTTCCGATAGATTATGATTATCATTTAATACAAAGAGTTTCTGAAGAAATACTCCGTGCTGTTGTCTCATCTGATCTGTTCTCTCATCATGCTGACAGCGGCAGCGCCGGCTAAAACAGTGGGCGGACCTTAAGAATATGCCGCTACTGTTGGCTCTCAGGGGTGTCAGTCACTGCAGCACAATCAGTGATTGGATGAATCGTGTGTTATTGCCTATTTTTTAGTCTATGGTTATTGCCCAGTGGTGTGGCAACCAGTGCATCAAGTAAAAAAAAAAATAAAAAAAAATGATGTAATGAAATATTACATTTGTACAGAACAGAGCAACAAGACTGAATTTAAACTGTTATAGAAGAGCTAATATACTAAGAATGCACTGGTGAAGGATAGTCTCTCTGCTTTATTTTATAATAAATATTTCTGTGTCTAGAGTTCCTAATGTCCTGTACTCTCAACTTTTGTATAGTAGTACTAGTGATAATTTTTATACCAGGCATGCATAAAAGGGGTGTTTTTTATTTATTTCCTGTTTCGAAAACCACTGCAAAACAACGGACTGTACTGTATAGAGGAATGAAAATATGGAGTGATTTACCATTGATTACACATTTTTACAAGAAAAATTCATTTTATAAAAATATTTAAAGGAACATTTAATGGCAAAATATATAGTAAATTGTTGATTTTGATATTTGGAATGGATGTTGGGTTAGTATGTTTCATTGACTTGACTTTTTATTGTTGTTAATTAAATGTAGTTTTGTATTTTTTACTTGTTGGGACCCCAGGAAGAGTAGCCACTGCCAAGGTAGTGGCTAATGGGGATCCAAATAAACAAATAAACTTAGATTTGTTGGAAAATACCATTTACAGCCAATACAGGCAATTTACTGAGGAAAGTTTTTTTTTTTTTTTTTTTTACAGTTATAGCACCATGGCTTGCCTGATCTCCACCACTTTTATTAAGTGTCCTCAAAGTGTGCCCATACATGTCTGTCACATTCATTGTAAATATCTCATTTTGTTTTGAAGTCTTCTATTTATGAGAGCATAAAAATAATCCATGGGTGACAATGATTTGAACTTTGTATTTATTTATTTATTTATTTATTTATTTATTTTTGTCAGTTCCTATCATAATTTTGACATTTGGGCGTTATTGTTTAGCTATTGACCTATGTTTTCAAATTTCCTGTGGTGTTTTTGTCTTGATCGGACTAATGGTTTCGAAGATAATCGCAAGTTTTTTAAGTGCTAAATGACAATGATACACAACTACAAGGCGAAACCTGGCATGTTTGGTATTGTTGGACTCGGGAAGGATTCAGAATTTCAAAAGACTAACGGTTGGGTGTGTTTATAGCAATTTATCCTGACTTTTTTCCATGCTGTAGCGCCACCACTTGGCCAATCTTCTAGATTTTTATTAAGTAACCTCAGATTGAGCTCATGAACATGTATCTCGAGTTTAGCGAACATATCTCTTTCCATTCACAAGTTATAATTGTTTTAGTAAAAGTGGCCCTGGTGCTATCAAACATTTTAGTTTCCCTTAGCGACCATGAATTTAAATTATTATTTTTTTATGATTATTGATAATCACTGTCCAGAGAATATTTCTGCACTGGTTTGGTTCCGATCGGGCCAAAAACCTAGGAGTAGTTTGCGAAAGTAGGTTTTTGGAAAAAACGCAAATACCCGAAAATTTTCCGGGTGACGAGCAAATCCGAGGCATGCATCTTGTCCGCCTCGAGCCAAGGATTCCAGCGATATAAGACACTTGAGCCTACGCCTCACGGTTGATGAGTTATGAGCCATTTCGTACTTTTGGCCGCTGTAGCGCCCCGTCAGGCCGATCGGGGCGGGCCTTGGTGACGCTGTAGGCGGTGTGAGTACTATCAGCCCCCAAAGTTTCAAGTCTCTGCGACTTACGGTTTGGTCTGCCCGATCAGTTTTATGTCTGAATGTTGCATCATGGGAAAATTAACAATAACAATAGGGTTTCAGCACTTCGTGCTTGAACCCCTAATAAAAATCAGCACAATTACAATAGGGTTTCAGCACTTCGTGCTTGAACCCCTAATTAAAGCTGCAAGCAGCATTTAGCGGGGTTCAAGCATTTAAGGCCATTAAGCACATAAGCATCAAAAGACATTAAGCTTTATTTAGAAAGCTTTTAACCACTGCCATCATAAATGGAAAAGTCCATTAAAAGCCAATACTGGCAATTTAGCATAGGAAATAAATGGTTTTCAAAGCTTATTGACAGTAATACTGCCACCTATGTTCCCGATCTTCATAAAATGCTGCATGCTTTTTTACTATGTTATATTACATATGCCCACTAATTTTTGCTTAGGATTTATAGGATTTTCTATATATTTCTGCACTGGTTTGGTTCCGATCGGGCGTAAAACCTAGGACTAGTTAGTAAAAGTAGGTTGTTGACAAAAATCAAAATGGTGGAAAATTTATCATAGCGGAAATTAACATTTTTCTCTAATTTTTAGCATTGATATTGAGAGAGCATAGATTGATGACAATAACATAGGAGCAGTATTATTAGATTTTAGCTTTTTAGCATCTTTTGATGTACTGGATTATAAATTGTTGCTGGATAAACTGAAATTTTACAAATTTACTTCTCATACTCTACATTGGTTTAAAAGTTAACTGTCTCATGAGACAATGTGCATTTATAATGGAAGTTATTCAGATTTGTTATTCAGAAAGAGTTGCAATGTGGTGTGCCTCAAGGAAGTTGTTTAAGACCAATGTTCTTCCTCTTGTTTTAAAGTGCGTGGACAGTCATGTATGCAGATGATAAAACATTTACCTGCAACATCAATTAAAGGTTGTATCAGCGATTTCAGGTCCAAACATAAATTATTACATTCATCTAATCTTTTCTAACGATCCGCTTGCTGCCCGCCCCATAAGCAGGCCGTCAAAAAAAAACGTGTCTCTGTAGGCAGCCTAGGCTCTGAGATCTGCACACAAAAACAACTGTGCTCACCACCACTCAAGACCAAAATAAATAGTGTTTCAACCAATCACCGACAGGGGCGGGTGTTGTGAGGTTTAGCGCTCGTGCACGGCTGCCTATAGAGCATCACAGTCCCGCCCACAGCCGGTGCCGGAAGTAAAAATTCAATACAATTTCTCCATTGACAGTTGGGGTATAAGCCATAAAAACGTAACCATACATGGTAGACTTAAAACCAGCTACGGCTGTACTAAGCGATTGTATATGCTCATATAACCGCCAAAAGTTCATGGGGCACTAACCTTGTTTTGAGATAAATGCCTTTTATTCGCGATGTCTTGGAAAAGTACTTCATTACCCACAATCCTGAGCAATCCCACAATCCCACAGTGATGCATCTGATTGGTGGAGCTCGTGTAACTGTCTGGTTAAACCCCGCAAAAGTCTGTGAAGACAAGATCGTAAAAAAAAAAAAAACCTGTGTTGCGTTTTTTGCACGGTAGATTTATCAGTGCAATAATGATCTCCTTGGCTGCCATGATGGCTTTTTTTCAAGGAGGAAAACAAAAGTGTTAAAAGGGGTGAAAACCACTTCAAATCGGGTCATGTAGTTGAGTGTAGCGTGTCCGAAGGTCAGCTTGTGGGTTTTGTAAGGGCCAGCATGAGGGACAAGACCTACAAGTTGAGTTTTGCAGGGAGATGGCAACGTTAGTTAGCATTATCGTTCACTTTAGCTAGGCTAACGTTACTGTAGCCTTCATATGGTATGAGTCATATCAAGCATTTTATGATGCCACTGTCAAAACAATATTTAGCTTAGGCATACCTCTTCATGCATTTACTGAACATTTGTGTAATAATTCATAGCAAGTTAATAAACTGAATATGATGCACTTTATGGTTTGCTGACCATCACTTTTTAATTTTCACTTGTTGTTAATAAGAAAATACATTAAATGTTATTAAAATTAAGGATGAACTATAACTTCATGAATAAAATGAGCATGGACCACAAGTGAGAAATTGTTGAGGCATTTTTTCAGCAACCTGCCCGTGGGCCGCCGAAACTGATGAGCAGAACGCCGCGGACCGCCAGATCTGCACCAAAACTATTAAACCTCGCAGGCTGTTGGTCTAAGAGCGTGACCCGGCTACCAGCAGTTTCATAAACACGTCCACACACAACATGCTAGACATTACATTGATTGCAGTCAGGTACAAAGCACTGCACCATGTTGCTAACGTTATCGTTAACCGCTTTTCACACACGCACACAATATAAAATACACGATGATAAATATAAAATTCAATACACAATACCTATAAAAAACACTATTATTTACACGATTACTACTGAAAGAACTGCTATAAACTGCACAAGAAAAAGTTTGCGTGGCTGTCGTCAGATTTGAAAGTCGCTCTAAAGGCTCTTTCGCGGTTGTGGCTTCAGTCGACTTAAGTGAGGCGCGGTGGTTTATGGGATGAGTAGTTCCTTCGCTCGGAAATGAAAATATGTACACAGTCTTGTACCTTTGACTTTTTTTGGATTTTCTCGTCGTTTTTTCACTCTAAATGATATGTTGTATGCCTATGAGTTCAGCCGTAGCTGGTTATCCTCAGACATGCTCTAAAACTCTTTAGATACGGATTTTCCAAAACGTCAATGGGAGAAATGAATGGGAAATTTACTTCCGGCACCTAAGCGCTCTCGGGCTGTGGGCGGGACTGTGATGCTCTATGGCGGCTGCATGCGAAAACCTCACAACACCCACCCTTGTCGGTGATTGGTTGTACCACATGTTTTACCACAACACTGTGTAGCATGTAGTGCGCAACTTGACTTGATGTGTTCGGTAGGGCCTAATTAAATCAGAAGCAAGGATCATCTACTGGAGGGAGGAAATGGTGCAACAGGAGAGCAAATAGTTGACAATTTTGTTCTGATTCAAAGAGAAAATTATATTGATAAATTAAAAAGTTCTCTTCGTAATTTGTTTCAGAAAGATGAGTGACAAATAAGAACAATAGATAGTTAGTAAATGAAAACAGACATCACCAACTCGTTTCTTTTTAATGATTCAACAGCAATATTCGAATGTTTTGTTTTCAGAAGTCTATATCGTTTTTGTTTTGAACTTTGTGTGTATTGAATGTTAAATACGTTAATAATGATAACATGACTGTTTATCATGGTGATTTGTCACAGACAGACAGTTCTTGAATCAGACAGTGAATGAGAGAGATCGACTGAGCTTGTGCGATTACCTGCGTCTGTCTTTGAGGTCAAGTCATATATATGTTAAAAAGGTTGTTGTGTCCAAGGAAAGTGAAATATTGTATCGCCTTTTTAATGTTTAAGGGTATTTACCATAAATGGCATTTCACAGTGCGAGGAAGCAGCTGGAAAATAAATCGGCGAGTCATGCATTGAATCAATGCCACTGGTCCCTATTAAGCTATGAAGCTTCAGCGTTACCCATGCGACGCATTGCTGGTCAGCTGAGCCTTAAAGTGGAGCTTAAAGTTAAAAATAATGAACACCTAGTTTCATCACATCTATCTTTTTAACGAATCAGTGTTTTTGAACATGTTTGTACATGTACGGTTTAATGACTCAAAGACAATCTGTTGCTGTAACAATGTGACTGCGCACTGAGTGACAGCCTTTCAATGCGCAGAGACGATGTTTAGTTTTCGCTACATTCGTTACAGAAAATGTCCCACACATCGTAACACTTATTTATATAGCAACACATAAATATAAATAAGTCCAAATATATAAATGGTTGTAACCGCACTGGCATTAGTAGTACATTTAACATTTAGCTCAAATGATCTATAGGGAATTTTAATAATTAATCATGAATATGATTAATATTTTGCATATTACAGTTGCATTAATTTATTCGAAGTTGAAAATAGATGGATTTGTATATATGAATAATCAATCACAACGAATTATAATTCATCATTCATATATCAAAAATCCTATTTCAGATCGATTATGAGATAACCCTTTATGGAAAATTAATGTAATTATCAAACAGTTGTCTGTCCCGCAAACGACCATAAGATTAACTTACTAACCTTCTCAATAAAGTTATCACTTCTTATAATTTCAAAAAGGAATAGCTTCTGGCCATGAAACCATTCTTTTTGTCCTTATAAAATTTAGGTTACTGAACCATAATCAATTGTAAAGCCTGTAGCTAGATCAAACATTTCAGGGACTCGTAATGTGAGAATTATATACAGGATCAATCAAGTATATATGGAATTTTAATAATTGGACTAATACATTGAACTAAGGAATACAAAATACTACAATTTACACAAGTAAATATGTATGTACAGGACACGTAAATAAAATACAAGACTAAACGAATAACAGATGAGAGAGGGAGAGGATGAAAGGGAGAAAGTGAAACTAAAGTTCAGGATGAGAGAGATCACCAAAATGATCTCAGCATGGCAAAATCACAGGCAATGTAACCTTGAGAGACAGCAAGGAATCAAATCACATTAAAAGTTCAATAAACTTATCTTGCAAAATGGTTCTCTTTGTTGCTGAAGAAGAGCTCTTTTTAGAGCGGGGCGTGTTTCCTCGTGTCTTTGGGGCGAGCAGACTCGCGCGAAGTTTAAAGGTTCACCGAAACGTGAAGTTGCCATAAACATGATTCAGAGTTCATTTCCCTTTGTGGAGGGAGAAACGAATATGAAAATAAAACTTAGTAAAGAAAATAAAACGGAGATGAGGACTCCCTAAGGAGCCATGGAGCCAGGAATTCTCTCAGACGCAGTGCTCGTGCACGTCCTTAAGGAATAGGAGCGCCTGTGTGTTTCTGCAGGGCTTGTGCTCTCGTCTCTTCCGGTGAGCGCGATAGCGGGATTTTCAAAAGAGTCTTTTTCTTTGAGTTGAAGTTGCTTGCTGCATTTGCTTCGCTGAGTCCGAATACGAAAATAAAGAAAAGACTTAAAGGAAATCAAAAGAGAAAACAGAGAATGCTCCCTAAAAGGGAGCCATGGGTCTTCTGAAGAAGAGGGTTCGTAAAAGTGCTCCCAGAGATTTCCTGAGTCGGTCTTTTATGGAAAATATGGGTTGACGCCTCTGTTCGCGCAAACAACCAATGAACGTCCAAAGATAAGAAGCGGGAAAAGTTCCTTTGTCTCTGGGGGAGACACCCACTCGAGGGAGTTATGGTGTTGTCTTAATACTCTAGTCAGACGTAATACTAGTCATATAGTAATAATCATATCATTGCAATCTATTATCGAGATTCAACTCCGTTAAGTCTCAAGATTTAAAATGATATAAAACATGTCATATGAAAGATTATAGGAATACACAAAGTTACATAAGATATGCAGAATTACACAAGCATATTAATGTTAATATTAATATTAATGCATCTTACAAGCATTTTAAGGTTCGTTCCTTCAAATACGTCATAAACAGAGTGAATATAAACTGGGAAACACAGGAGTATATGAAATATTACATGCTTACTGTATATTCTAAGTTTAATGTTCAAAGTTTGTGTATGTGTGTGCATTGGAATGTTGGCTCCTCATTATCTCTTGCAGCGGAGCTGGATGAGCTGCAGCTTGGGAGTCATAAAGTTTTATGACCTAGCCCTGAAGATTCGATTCCAATGGGAGAAACTTTCTTCAAAAATACATTTCAGAGCCACACACTAGAAGATCATAACTATGATCAAAACAAAACTAATCAAACATGCATGCATACCGGAAGGTCAGATACAAGTCTGAATTACATACAAAGGTCGTTTGTGTGTTGTATGTATGTGTGAGAGTGTGTGTATGTCACATAGAAAGTTTCGTTATCTCTCAATAAAGTGTTGCGAAAGACCATTTGTCGCAGACTAGCTGGAGCCAACACAACTGATTTACCTTCGGGGGTTCAGAGTGGGACAGCGAGCCATGATTCATAGCCAATGTTGCTACATGAGCAAAATTCCACTCAAAATTACCGCATGGGAAATTCCTTCACGAGACAGCCCTACATTCTATAACCCAAATGTACAAAAAGAAATGTAATGAAAAAGTAATGTAAAAGAAAGGCCTGTTTTATTTTTATTTTTAGTCTAGTCTTTGTGTCAAGCTGTCATTTTAGTTTTTATTAGTTTTAGTCACGTTCATACTCTTTTTAGTCTAGTTAAGTTTCAGTCGACTAAAAGTCTGAGCATGTTAGTCTTATTTTAGTCAGAATTATCCATGACTATTTTCGTCTAGTTTTAGTCGGCGAAAACTGATGACATTTAGTCTAGATTTAGTCAATGAAAATTGTATTTTAGTCTCTTTTTAGTAATGCAATTCTATTTAACCCAGTTAATATAGTGTACCACTATGGAAAAATAGCAAAAATAGCGAACAGAAAAGTAACACTCGTCTCATTCGTGGAGGTTGAAAAACAAGTTCTTTGTGACATCCAAGATTTATTGTATTAAAATTTAAATGCAAAAGAAAAGGTTTGACCCAGAATCTGATCCAGATGGAGAAGCAACGGATAGAGAAGTTGCAACTCAGCGGCTCCAGAAGGACATTTCTGAATGGTTAGATTAAAATATTATGTCTGGATATGGTACTTTATTCGGATGGTTTACAGTTATTATCATGTAGCTAACGCTAACCTACTGTTGCCTTTTCATGAATGATCTGTAACGTCTGTAATTTATCTTATTACAATTACATCAAGCTCTGCGATCTTGAAATGCGGATATCGCGCGCGCCATATAACCAACAGGAAAACGGTTATCCAAATAACAAAGAAATGTACAACACTCGCGTTTAGGGGTGTAAGAAAAAATCGATACACATGAGTATCGCGATATTTTATTTTGCAATACTGTATCGATTTTCAAAAACGCAATATAGATTTTTTTTTTTTTTTTTTTTTTTTTACGTCCAAAAATATTCATGGTAAGACGGTGGTTCACGTTTATGTTGTTTAAAAGGCTCGCCGAACGGTGCGTGTCCACTGGCACGGAGCGAGCGGAGCAAGCATTTTCAATTCATTCCTATGGAAGTCGAGCTTCACGCTCAGCAGTGCATTTTGGGATTGACAGCGGAGAGAAAGCGTTGAGAGCGACTGAGAGCGTCAAAAGGTTGGGCAGTTCTTTATGATGGATTTAGTGCGTAAATCATTTTGTTTACAAATTAGACGCTTTGCAGTTGTTTATATATGTTAAAGATTTTATTTTGGATGTGTTTATTGTTATTATATTGGCTGGGTTTATAAAATTGAAAGGATCTTTGCTTGGTGCATTTGGAAACAAAGCTTGTCTATTTCTAAATGTAATCGCGTGCATGATGATTATACTGTCCGTGTGTTGAAAAAAACAAACACACTCATAACAGACATACCCCAAAGCGGAGACGTTACAGAAAACGTAGTTTTGCCGCTGTAGTGGACGCGCACCGTGAAGCTGCGTTCACACCAAACGCGAATAGAGCGCCTGGCGCGAGAGATTTCAATGTTAAGTTAATGCAAGGACGCGTTTATGCGCGTCTGGAGGTCCTGTGGCGCGAATGAGGTGTTTAGCGCGGCAGACGTTAATTCGCCTCATTCGCGCGTCCAGTTCTTTTAAAATCTTTTATCACATAAAAACTTGATTTCAATAGGCCTATATGACACATTCATTTTGTTCATTTTCATTCATTTTCGTCCAGTTCACGTTGTTGTTTTGTATTGTGACAGGGGCTATGTATTTTCTTTTATTATGGCCTACTTGAGAAATATAAAAATTTGCTCACTAAGAACCTGTGAACCACAATACCAAACTGGCAGTCTGATTTTCTGTGAACTGAATTGTTTACCTAAAGTAATTTTTTTTTACTTTTATGCACATTTCTTTTTTTAAATATTATTTTTTCTAAAATTATAGTCCTACTTTAAAAAAAATCCCAATATATCGCCTTATGCACAGTATCGAAATATATTGCAATATATTGAATCGTGACCCATGTATCGTGATACGTATCGTATCGCCAGATTCTTGCCAATACACAGCCCTACTCGCATTACAGTGTGTGTAACTTGACATTTTCTCATGGGTGAGAAATATTCTCTGGGCGGGCAAAGCAGAGAAAGGGGAGGTAACATTCCTCCTTATAACGTCATAAGGAGGAGATTCAAGATCAGCCCGGTTAAGCTTCCATTTTCTCAAAGGCAGAGAAAAATAGCAAAAGCTCGATTTACACCGATTAAAATTTCTAGAAACTTTGGGACCATATACAGACTAGGGGAACTCATATTAATGTTAAAAAACCTCAGAAAGTGGAAATTTCATGTCATGGGACCTTTAAAATGTTTGCGATTTTAATATAACTACACGGCGAAATATTTTACCACTTGCTTATAAATCTATATAGAAGTAGTGCATTGAATAATACGTTGTTTAAATTGTGCTTAAAAGTGAATTACGTCTATTAAAGAGTATGTGTGTACAAAGAGAATCGCAATGCTGACAAACTTTAAAAAAAAAATAAAAGTAGCTGATAACTTCTGGATTTGAAATAAAAATAGTGAGTATGTGTTTGTGGTAAAGCCGTGGATCAGTTACGCACTGCAAACGCAGCATATCTGAAAGCACTATAGCGCGTGCTGCTCCTGCACCGCATACACACTGCACACGGAGTGTGTGTGAAACGGGTGTCAGACTTAACTTTGTTTGTTGTCGTTTATGCTAACTCACTGCAGCTGCATCTTCTAAATAACGCCGCGAGTGGGGCTTGAGGAAGTGACATCGTCTGCGTCTGTGCAGTGAGACCTGATGCAGCCCCTGAATTGAGACACGGGAAACAAAAATACTGCAAAATAATAATAATAATAATGTGAATAAACGAGATGAAATAATGTCATAAGATTTCGTCTCGTTTTGGTCAACGAAAATGAAGAGACATTTTAGCATAGTTTTTATTTTGTTAACCACATTTAGTCTTGTTTTTATTCGTCAACAATATTGCATTATACATTTAATTATAGTTATAATCACATGAGCAGCATTTACATTGCATCTTGTCTCGTTTTCGTCACGTGGTTTGTTGACAACGATATTTAGTCAATTTTTGTAGACGAAAGAAACACTAGTATTGGTTTTGACTCAAAACACAATGTGATTCAGAATTCCTTCCAATAAACCACCTTATCTTTCTATAGTAAAATAGTATGTTCAACAATATGAATTGGAAATGCTGGAGAGATGAATTGATTAAGTTGAACAAAATTCATGAATCAAACAACTCAGCTGATCAGAGTTTGTGAATAAAATGATTCAGTTTAAAGAGTTGTTCAAACTTCTCTCGATCAGTTCAAGTACAAAAAACAGTCTCTCCATTTCAGAAGTAAAAAAATAAATCAAAGTCCTTTGAGTCCAAAAAAACAAAAGAAAATTGTAGTTATCCTGCCAGTTGATGGTTTCAAATTACAGTTCAAAGGGGAAACAGGTCCATGGGCACTGGTAAGCACAGGGCCGGCCCTGACCAATTTGCTGCCCTAGGCAAGATTTTACCTGGTGCCCCATGCATCACAGCCCATTTCACCCCGTCATTGTGTTCATGATTATTTAGCATATATATATATATATATATATATATATATATATATATATATATATATATATATATACATACAGTACATACACACACACACACTTACATACACACACACACACACACACACACACACACACACACAAGTCAAGTCAAGTTTATTTATATAGCGCTTTTCACAACACAGGTTGTATCAAAGCAGCTTCACAGTAATAAATTAAAACAATACATCAATGTTTGTTGATGTACAAATATCCCCAACTGAGCAAGCCAAAGGCAACAGTGGCAAGGAACCGAAAAACTCCACCAGGTGACCTAATGGAGAAAAAAAAACCTTGGGAGAACCCAGGCTCAGTCGGGGGCCAGTTCTCCTCTGGCGTTTATGAACTAGAGGTCGGATTTAACTGTAAGATTAAAAGTATTATATGAATGCCTGGCTGAAGAGATGCGTCTTTAATCTAGTTTTAAACTGGGAGAGCGAGTCTGAGCAACGAACAGTATCAGGAAGGCCATTCCAGAGTTTTGGAGCTAAATGTGAAAATGCTCTCCCTCCTTTGGTGGATCTGGATATCCTAGGTATGACCAAAAGCCTCGAATTTAGTGATCTTAAAGAGCGCGATGGATTATAGGGCGATAGAAGATCCGTTAAATAAACTGGAGCTAAGCCGTTTAGGGCTTTATAAGTCAGTAGCAATACCTTGTAATTAATACGGAACTTTATAGGTAACCAATGTAGTGATGATAAAATTGGTGTTATATGATCATATTTTCTTGATCTAGTTAGAACTCTTGCGGCGGCATTTTGGACTAACTGTAGCTTGTTTATTGAGGATGCAGGACAACCAGCTAATAAAGCATTACAGTAATCTAGTCTCGATGTCATGAATGCATGAACTAACTTTTCTGCATCAGAAACAGATAGCATATTACGTAGCTTAGCAATGTTTCTAAGGTGGAAAAAGGCTGTTCTTGTAACATATGAAATATAATTTTCAAAAGACAGGTTGCAGTCTAATATAACACCCAGGTCTTTTACTGTAGAGGATGAAGTAACAGGACATCCTACTATGATAAAGTTGTATTGTGAGAGGATTTGTGGGTGGTTTTTTGAACCGATGATTAGTACATCTGTCTTGTCTGGATTTAACAAAAGAAAATTGCGCGTCATCCAATCTTTTATATCTTTAACACACTCTGTCAATTTGGGTAATTTAGCGTTTTCATCTGGCCGTGATGAAATATAGATTTGAGTGTCATCAGCATAACAATGGAAACTAATTCCATGTTTCCTTATAATATTTCCAAGTGGCAGCATATATATTGAGAATAACAGAGGGCCTAACACAGATCCCTGCGGCACTCCATAGTTTACTGGAGTTATGATCGATTTTTCTCCATTTAAATAAACAAAATGGTAGCGGTCAGATAAATACGATCTAAACCAGCTTAATGCTTGTCCTTGAACACCAGTATAATTTTGTAGTCGATCTAAGAGTATTGTATGATCTATAGTATCGAACGCAGCACTAAGATCAAGTAAAACTAGTATTGAGATACAGCCTTGGTCAGAAGCTAAGAGTAAATCATTTGTGATTTTAACGAGCGCAGTTTCAGTGCTATGGTGCGGCCTGAATCCAGACTGAAACTTTTCATAGATGTCATTTTCTTGCAAGAAAGAGCCTAATTGAGCGGACACAACTTTTTCTAGTATTTTAGACATAAAAGGTAGATTTGAAATGGGTCTATAATTTGCTAGATTATGTGGATCTAATTGTGGTTTCTTAATGAGAGGTTTTATAACTGCCAGTTTAAATGTTCTTGGAACATAACCTAAAGATAAAGGCGAGTTAATAATATTGAGGAGAGGCTCTTCCACTATAGGTAACACTTCTTTCAGTAGTTTAGTTGGTATAGAATCTAGTAAACATGTTGTTGTTTTAGATGAAGTGATAAGTTTATTTAACTCTTTTTGTTCTATAGTTGTAAAGCACTGTAATTGTTCTTGCGGGGTGATAATTGAGGCTGAATTATAAGGCGCGATTGAGGATTGAACATTTACAATTGTGGTTCTGATGTTTTCTATTTTCTCAGTGAAAAACTTCATGAAATCATTACTACTAAACTGTAACGGAATATTTTGTTCAGGTGACGCTTGTTTATTTGTTAGTCTAGCCACGGTGTTAAATAAGAACCTAGGATTGTTTTGGTTGTTTTCTATTAGTTTGCGGAGATGCTCAGCCCTGGCTGCTTTTAGGGCCTTTTTATAACGTGACATACTGTCTTTCCATGCGATTCTAAAGACCTCTAAATTAGTTCTTTTTCCATTTACGCTCTAAATTATGGGTTTCTCTCTTTAGAACATGCGTAGTATTGTTGTACCATGGTGCTTTACTTTTCTCTCTGACCTTTTTTAATCTAATGGGTGCAACAATATCCAATGTTCCAGAGAGAATGGTGCTCATAGTGCTAGTTAACCCTCTGAGGTCGACAAACGCGCGGGCGCGTTTTGCTGGATTTTCTCCACATTGTAGCACTATAAACTTAAATTACTCAGTCATTTATAGTCATACAGAAAAAATAAATATAAAAAAAGAATCTGTGATATTTCTCCTTTTGTATGTGTCCACTTACAATCAAACCAAAACATTGTGCTTTTGTAAAATAAAGAAAATAAACAGGGTGTGCTTTCTGCCTCTCCGTCGCGGTGAACTTTTTTTTCTTGAGCACGTCTATAAACTGAAACAAAACTCAGCGAATACTTGTCACACATTTATGAGCCATACACCTTTATAAACATTTAAGTGTGTACTTTTAAATGATCGGATTCAAAACGAAAACAAATATTCTCTGTTTAAGTAATTTGTATAAAACCAACAAGATGTCCAGCTTCTCAAACGCTTCCTCATTACAGTTAATTTGGCCACGCCCACTCACGCAAAAGATATTCACATGCAAATCTCCACATGGAACGCGTCTCGCTCATTACCTCAACAACAAAACACTTCACTTCACTTTTCGTCGAGTTTGAAAGACGTGCCTGAGCTTACATTGGATTTAGGCTACCTCAGAAGAAAAAGAACGCGATTTGAAGACAAGAAAGGTGTAAGGTAACAAATTCTTACATATCAGTTTGTTATTGTTGCATAAATGTCACGTTGCAGTTGAACTGTTGCTAGATATATGGGGAATAGTAATATCTAGACCCGTGTTTACTGTTACTGTGTTTGTGGATATCTGCTCAAACGTAGATATGTACAGTATATGGTAACCATAATGTTTTATATTTGAGCGCGATCGCATTTGAATGTATCATATTTTCGATAGCGATCGCGTTTGAATGTATCATATTTTCCTGCGCGATCGTGTTTGAATGTACACATCATATTTTGGATGAAAGCAAAACGCACCAAACGGCTTCATGTTTTTATTATTATCTCATTTCAAATCATCATAACGGATGGAAACATTTGAAGTAACATGATAATAAATATATTTTTCTCTAGCTTAGTTGTTACTGAAATCTTTTTGAAAATATATATAGGCTGCTATATTGTTATTATTTTATGCAGCACTGCGCATAGCCTATACCTACAAGGCACAACAAACCTGGTGTTCATTATATAATATATTGTTGGAAACATTTGTGTGAGTGTGTGTGTGTATTCTGTGAATTTTAAAAAGCAATTTTAACAAGAAAAATCTAAAATGTATTCCCAAAATCGTGCAGGCCTTTCTCTTGATATCAGTATGTTCACTTTTTTTTTTTTTTTTTTTTTTTTCAGGGCCAAGATGCCACTGAGTCCTGCTGACTTCAACGTTCACAGTACATGTCTCTGTACATGAACATGGTACTTTTTTGTTGTGTATCTTTGGATTATGTTGTATTGTAAATAAATCCAAACAATTTTAAAAGCCATTCTTTTTTAAATCTCCTCATTCTTTGTGCAAGGGTGGTCAGAATGATGGGCCCTGATAAGCTCCTAATAGGGCCATTAGGGAGGTTCTTTGTCTTTCTCAGGTGTGGAAAGCTTTCATATTAATGAGATGATCCGCCCCTTCGCATATTGCTTTATCACACAAAACACGTCGTAAAATTTTTAAATCAATATATTGTCTTCTCTGAATGAGCAGTCAGGGTGATTCTCACATAGTTTTAGAGCAAATATTCTAGGCTACGTCATACAATTTTCAAAAGTCTTGTGAAGAAATAATCAGTATGGGTTTCATGACCTTATTTCAGTGAGAATTTATTTTTGTATTTTCACAAACCACGCATAAATGTCATTATCTCAAAACTACAAACTTTTACATACATGCTGCTGATATATTATTGTAGCAGAGTTTGTGCTGAATACAGTGTAATTAGACTTTAGCCATGAAAATGTCACAAGTAACAGAAATAAGCACAAATGTCAGAGCATGTCAGAACACCTCCAGGGCCCAGAAAACAGCTCAGACCTCAGAGGGTTAATTCCTCAAGTTCATCTGTTTGTTTGGGTTCACTGAGCAGCTGAGACAGATCAGGTAAGCTATTTGAAAAATTATCTATGGTGGATGGAAGAATTGTTCTGCCTAATCGATAACGCGGCGCAGCATGATATTCTACAGGAGTACGTAATATGCAAGTTACCATATAATGGTCAGTGACATCATCACTTTGTGGAATGATATCTATATCGGTTGGATCGGTTCCATGTGATATAATTAAATCGAGTGTATGATTAAAACGATGAGTTGGTCCGGTAACGTTTTGCTTGACCCCAAAGGAGTTTAATAAATCTGTAAACGCAGCCCCTAGCACATCATTTGAATTATCTACGTGGATATTAAAGTCTCCAACAATTAATGCTTTATCGAAATTAACTAATAGGTCTGAGAGAAAATCTGCAAACTCTTTTAGGAAATCAGCGTAAGGCCCAGGCGGTCTATATACGGTAGCCAAGGCTAGAGATAACAGGGATGTTTTTCGAACATCTAAGAGCGTAACATTTAGTACAAGTACTTCAAACGAAATAAACTTATAGCCCGTTTTCTGAGTAACATTGAGAATATCTCTATAGATTGTTGCATCACCGCCGCCACGACCAATCAGACGGGGCTCGTGCTTATAGGAGTATCCTGATGGAGTAGACTCATTTAGACCGAAATAATCATTTGGTTTAAGCCAGGTTTCAGTAAGGCAAAGTACATCGAAGCTATTATCTGTAACTATTTCATTTACAATAACTGCCTTAGGTGTGAGTGATCTAATGTTTAGAAGACCTAGCTTTAGAAATTGTTTTTGATTACTAATAGCAACATTTTCTGGTTTAATAACAATTAGATTTTTTCTAGATCCTGCATTAGATTTATTATTTGATCTCACTAAACGAGGAATAGACACAGTTTCTATGCAATGTTCAACACTATTTATATCAGTTAAATTGGTGCAGCAGAGACTATGATTTGGACTTTTGGTTACTAGTCAAAAGGTATTTAACATTTTGGAGATGTTATCTGACAGAAGATCCGATCCGAATCTGCTTGGGTGTAAGCCATCAGCACGGTAAAGCCTAGGACGCTCCCAAAACAGATTCCAATTATTTACAAAGAGCAGTTTCTGCTCATTGCACCATGACATTAACCATTCATTTAGCGCGAATAATCTACTAAACTTTTCATGACCTAGTCGGTACGTGGGAAACGGTCCTGACACAATGATCGTTATATCAGGCGATGTGCTGCGTACCGTATCGATCAGATTCCTGAAGTCTTTCTTCAGAACTTCCGTCTGGCGCAGCCTGATGTCGTCCACTCCCGCGTGCAAGACCACAGTTCCGACGCGCTCGTTCAGAATCTCAGGAACGCGAGCAGCGATTTCAGAAACACGAGCACCAGGAAAGCAGTGACTATGCACCTTACTTTTATTTAACGTAGCGTGTACGTGTCGAACGATGGAATCGTCGATGATCACAGCATCGCGTTCTGTTTCACGAAGAGGGGAGAAGCGTTTTTGTGTGGATAACTCGAAAACGGGGAGGGTCGAAGAGAGTTTTCTTGGTCTAGACCTGACTCGCGTCTTCCGCTGCGGAAATATCCAGGCTTCGTGGTGGCGTGTTGGAGCAGGAGTGAACGAGACCATGGCTGATCGCGACCTCGACGCTCGGGACCGATGTTGAGAAACGCACGGAGTAGACGAGGTCGGAGTCAGCGGGTTAGTAACGTTAATCTCTGATTTGTGTGCATCGGCACGTGATGTTTCAAGAGCCAAACGCCGGTCTATCAGCTCGGCTTTTCTCACTAAAAGGTCGTGGATCTGGTTCTCAACAGCTTCCAGCTCAGACTGCACCGCGTGCAGCTCAAATGTGTCCTCACCTGCACCAAAAGGTAGACTACTTACATCTGATATATTCGCCATTTTAACAGATGGACAGTACGTTAAGTTAGCAACGACGCTACCAGTGATGCTATCAATATTAATACTAATTTATGGCTGAAGTTTTGGATATAATCCTTCTTTTTAGTGGTACGGGTGTAGAGTAGACGCACGATAGGCGAAAAAATGTTTGTTTGTAAATGAGTGCGGAGAAGACGCGTTCAGCCGTGATCCACGGACGTAACCTATAAGAGTATCCAGCGTTGGATCACACACACACACACATTACAGCCTAAACAAATACCAGCATTACATAGCATTCAAGTCAAGTCCCCATTATCTTTTATAGCACGTTTTACAATACAGATTTAATGTGAACTTTGCTATTTTGAATAAACCTGTAAATAAATATCATTACTAATTTTGGCAAATAAATTTTAAAAATGCCATATACAGTACAGGCCAAAAGTTTGGAAACATTACTATTTTTAATGTTTTTGAAAGAAGTTTCTTCTGCTTATCAAGCCTGCATTTATTTGATCAAAAATACAGAAAAAAATTTAATATTGTGATATATTATTACAATTTAAAATAATTGGCTTTCAATTTATTATACTTTAAATGATCATTTATTTCTGTGATGCAAAGCTGAATTTTCAGGATCATTACTCCAGTCTATCACATGATCCTTTAGAAATCATTATAATATGATGATTCATTATCAAAGTTGGAAACAGTTCTGCTGCTTAATATTTTTTCATAACCTGTGATACTTTTTTAGGATACTTTGATGAATAAAAAGAAAAAAAAGAAATATAAAAAAATATAAATCGTTTGTAACAACAATGTACTCTACTGGTCAGTAATTTGGGGTCAGTAATTTTGTTCTTTCTTTTTTTTAAATAAATCAATACTTTTATTCAGCAAGGATGTGTTAAATTGATAAAAAGTGATTGTAAAGATGATTTGTATAATTATAAAATATACAGTATATATATATATTTCAATGAATGCAGTTCTTTTTAACATTTTGTTCATCAAATATATAAGGCAGCAGAACTGTTTCCAACACTCATAATAAATCATCATATTAGAATGATTTTTAAAGGATCATTTGATAGACTGGAGTAATGATGCTGAAAATTCAGCTTTGCATCACATGAATAAATGATATAATAAATGGTATAATAAATTGAAAACCAATTATTTTAAATTGTAATAATATATCACAATATTTAATTATATTTTTCAGTATTTTTGATCAAATAAATGCAGGCTTGATGAGCAGAAGAAACTTCTTTCAAAAACATTAAAAATAGTAATGTTTCCAAACTTTTGGCCTGTACTGTATCCCCCCCAAAACTGCACAACTGTAGAGTAAAACATTAATAAAAAAGTGATAATAAAAAAATGTGTCTTAAAACTGACATGATTGTTACAAAATCACACAGTCTGGGGACTCAGGAGAACTCAGAACAACTGCTAACATTAAGTTTAAGGTAAAAATAACTGCCATGAAATTATAGTATCTTACTCCTATACAATAAATTGTTCATTCACTACATCACTTTACCTCTGTCTTTATCCCCTTTTATCCTCTTCTCTTCTTTTTGGCACTGTATCTATCGCAGACTATGCTCATTTATAATGTGTCATGTAAATTCGGCCATCCGTCACAATCAGGAAACTTTCACCGTGTCACATGGAGATCTAGAACTGGCGAGAGCTGCCAGGCCCGTTTCTACAAGCTGCGTGTTAACAAAAGCAGTGCTGTCTTCATTGGATGCGGCGTCGCGCACGCTACACAACAAATTACCAACAACTGATCGCGCGCACGCTCTGTTTCTGACGCACTTCAAGCACTTGATGGGCGGGGGAAGATTGATGAGCCGGACTTTTTTTTGCTTTATTTGGTAGTAATTCGAATTAATGGTTTTAAAATAGTATTATAAAAAAATAATAATAATAATTTCACTCGTTCACTCATTCTGGCGCCCCTATGGATGAGTGGCGCCCTTAGCATTTGCCTATTCCGCCTATGCCGCGGGCCGGCCCTGGGTCAGCATTTGTGCGTGTAATTGCATCCACTAGGCAGACGATTCACCTTCACGGGATTATTTATGGCACAAAACAGGATACACTTGCCGATCACGTTCACATAGGAAAAAAAATAGAGAACAAGAAAACGCAGCCTTGGAAAACACAAGGCAAACGTACAATAATTAATTTCTGACTCAACATTTCAGTAACAAATGACATGCACAGCTCAAATTACACATTAATCCAACTTTACGACAGTTATTTAACACATCGACACTCATTGTCCCAACTCATGATACAAAGATGTTACACGCGGTAGCTTTAGCCCACGGCTAACTAGTTCAGCTCGCGCTGTGACTGCGGCCTAGTCAACTCAGCTCATATCAAATCATTTCTGAAATAGACATATCTGTCATAAGATAACATATGATAAAAAAGAAATGTCACTCACCAAAACGAGATTGCATCACATATTCAATTAAAGAAGATTATCCAATAAAGATTATCACACTGGGATCCACTAAATCTTTACTCCGATTTCACCTTTTACACCTTTCTCTGACGACAACACTCTAAGTTGATGCATCCAAAGTTTCCAAGTGCACACAATCACAGTTCCCGATAGAGTATGATGATCATTTAGTACAAGGAGTTTCTGGAGAAATGTTCCGTGCTGCTGTCTCATCTGATCTGTTCTCTCATCATGCTGACAGCGGCAGTGCCAGCGCGAACAGTGGGCGGGCCTTAATAATATGCCGCTACTGTTGGCTCTCAGGGGTGTCAGTCACTGCAGCACAATCAGTGATTGGATGAATCGCGTGTTATTGCCCAGTGGTGTGGCAACCAGTGCATCAAGTAATTGAAAAATTAAATTTGTCCAGAACAGAGCGACAGGACTGAATTTAAACTGTTATAGAAGAGCTAATATACTAAAAATGAACTGGTGAAGGATTGTCTCTCTGCTTTATTTTATAAGAAATATTTCTGTGTCTAGAGTTCCTAATGCGCTGTACTCTCAACTTTTGTATAATAGTACTAGTCATAATTTTTTACACCAGGCATGAATAAAAGGAATGTTTTTTATTTCCTGTTTCGAAAACCACTGGAAAACAACGGACTGTAATGTATAGAGGAATGAAAATATGGAATCATTTATCATTGATATCACACATTTTTACAAGAAAAATTAGTTTTAAAAAAATATTTAAAGGAACATTTAATGGCAAAATATATTAAATTGTTGATTTTGATATTTGGATGAATGATTAGTGTGTTTCATTGACTTGACTTTTTATTGTTGTTGATTAAATGTAGTTTTGTATGATTTACTTGTTGGGACCCCAGGAAGAGTAGCCACTGCCTAGGTAGAGGCTAATGGGGATCCAAATAAACAAATAAACTTAGATCATTAATGGAAAATACCATTTACAGCCAATACAGGCAATTTACTGAGGAAAGTTTTTTTTTTGACAGTTATAGCACCATCTTGCCTGATCTCCACCACTTTTCTTAAGTGTGCCCATGCATGTCTGTCAAATTTGTTGTAAATATCTAATTTTGTTTTGAAGTTTAGACACTTCTGTTTATGAGAGAATAAAAATTATCCATGGGTGACAATGATTTAAATTTTTTATTTGTTTATTTATTTTTGTCAGTTCCTATCATAATTGTGACATTTGGGCGTTATTGTTTAGCTATTGATCTGTGTTATCAAATTTCACAAAATTGGACTAACGGTTTCGAAGATAATTGCAAGTTTTTTAAGTGCTAAATGACAATGATACACAAACTATAAGGAGAAACCTGGCATATTTGGTATTGTTGGACTCGGGAAGGATTGAGGATTTCAAAGGACTAACAGTTGGGTGCGTTTATAGCCATTTTCATGACTTTTTTCCATGTTGTAGTGCCACCAAGTGGCCAATCGTTGCAATTTTTTTCAAGTAATCTCATATTGAGCTCATGAACACGTTTCCCGAGTTTAGCGAAAATATCTCTTTCCGTTCACGAGTTATAATTGTTTTAGTAAAAGTGGCCCTGGTGCCATCAAACATTTTGATTTCCCTTAGCGACCGTGAATTTAAATTAAGAATTTTGTTGATGATTATTGATAGTCACTGTCCAGAGAATATTTCTGCATTGGTTTGGTTCCAATCGGGCGAAAAATCTAAGAGTAGTTCGCAAAAGTAGGTTTTTCAAAAAACCTCAATTTACTCAAAATTGGAGCCAAAGGGCAAGCAAATCTGAGGCATGCATCTGGTCCGCCTCGAGCCAAGGATTCCAGCGATATAAGACACTTGAGCCTACGCCTCACGGTTAAGGAGTTATGAGCCGTTTCGTACTTTTGACCGCTGTAGCGCCCCTGTCAGGCCGATCGGGGCGGGCATTGGTGACGCTGTAGGCGGTGTGAGTACTATCAGCCCCCAAAGTTTCAAGTCTCCACGACTTACGGTTTGGTCTGCCCGATCAGTTTTATGTCTGAATGTTGCATCATGGGAAAATTAACAATAACAATACGTGAGCTTAGAATTATAAGGTTCTATCTCCGTTTAGGGTAGTTCTGAGATATTGAGGATCAAAGTTTTTACATCCCAGCTGGCAAAACTGTTATGAAGTATAATCTACTATTATAGCTCAACAAGACCATCACCCTACAGGTACTTTGAGGATAGAATATCAAAATCCTGACACATTTGGAAATGGGATTTTTTAAGATGGCCCAAATGGAGATAGAACCTTATAATTCTGAGAGCTCTGATTCTGTTTGGAATTATAAGGTTCTATCTCCACTTTTACAAATAAAACCCCACATTTCAAAGAATAAATGTATATAACCATTGATTTTAATCAATTTATATATTTATAATACAAGCACACAGCTTGTAGTATATAATATAATATATAATAGTATAGTATACATCAAAGCCAAGCAAGTTTGTAAGAAAAAAAAATATTTTTATTTTCAAAGAACATGGACATGGAAAAATTACAGCTAAACAAAAAATGTTTTCTTCACATACTACACCCCACTCCTCTGTACTGTAAAAACATTTAGGAAGCATCTTACATACATTAAAAACGGTTCATTTAGTAGATTAAAACATACAAAATATTGTGTAACATCATGAAAATTATGTTTTCATCCCTTTCCACCCCACCCCCTCTGTGCTCTGAAACATTTTAAAAAATGAAAGATGGATTATTTAGAAAGAAAGATAGATTAGTTAGAAAGATAAAAAGAGGGATTAGTTAGAAAGAAAGAAAGAAAGAAAGAAAGAAAGATGGATTAGTTAGAAAGAAAGAAAGAAAGAAAGAAAGAAAGATGGATTAGTTAGAAAGAAAGATAGATTAGTTAGAAAGAAAGAAAGAAAGAAAGAAAGAAAGAAAGAAAGATGGATTAGGTAGAAAGAAAGAAAGAAAGATGGATTAGGTAGAAAGAAAGAAAGAAAGAAAGAAAAATGGATAAGTTAGAAAGAAAGAAAGAAAGAAAGATAGATTAGAAAGAAAGACAGATGGATTAGTTAGAAAGAAAGAAAGAAAGAAAGAAAGAAAGAAAGAAAGAAAGAAAGAAAGAAAGAAAGATGGATTAGTTAGAAAGAAAGAAAGAAAGAGGGATTAGTTAGAAAGAAAGAAAGAAAGAAAGATAGATTAGAAAGAAAGAAAGATGGATTAGTTAGAAAGAAAGAAAGATGGATTAGTTAGAAAGAAAGAAAGATGGATTAGTTAGAAAGAAAGAAAGATAGATTAGAAAGAAAGAAAGATGGATTAGTTAGAAAGAAAGAAAGAAAGATGGATTAGTTAGAAAGAAAGATATATTAGAAAGAAAGAAAGAAAGATAGATTAGTTAGAAAGACAGAAAGATGGATTAGAAAGAAAGAAAGAAAGAAAGAAAGATAGATTAGAAAGAAAGAAAGATGGATTAGTTAGAAAGAAAGAAAGATGGATTAGTTAAAAAGAAAGAAAGAAAGAAAGAAAGAAAGAAAGAAAAAAAGAAAGAAAGATGGATTAGTTAGAAAGAAAGAAAGAAAGAAAGAAAGATGGATTAGTTAGAAAGAAAGACATATTAGAAAGAAAGAAAGATGGTTAAGTTAGAAAGAAAGAAAGAAAGAAAGAAAGAAAGATGGATTAGTTAGAAAGAAAGAAAGAAAGAAAGAAAGAAAGAAAGATGGATTAGTTAGAAAGAAAGAAAGAAAGAAAGAAAGAAAGAAAGAAAGAAAGAAAGAAAGAAAGAAAGAAAGATGGATTAGTTAGAAAGAAAGAAAGATGGATTAGTTAGAAAGAAAGAAAGATAGATTAGAAAGAAAGAAAGATGGATTAGTTAGAAAGAAAGAAAGAAAGATGGATTAGTTAGAAAGAAAGATATATTAGAAAGAAAGAAAGAAAGATAGTTTAGTTAGAAAGATAGAAAGATGGATTAGTAAGAAAGAAAGAAAGAAAGAAAGAAAGAAAGAAAGAAAGAAAGAAAGAAAGAAAGATGGATTAGTTAGAAAGAAAGATAGATTAGTTAGAAAGAAAGAAAGAAAGAAAGAAAGAAAGAAATATAGATTAGTAGAAATAAAAATAGATTAGTTAGAAAGACAGAAAGAAAGATGGATTAGTTAGAAATAAAGATAAGAAAGAAAGAAAGAAAGAAAGAAAGAAAGAAAGAAAGAAAGAAAGAAAGAAAGAGATTAGTAAAAAAGAAAGAAAGATTGATTAGTTATTAAGGATAGATATAGATAGATAAAGTTTGAAGACAGATAGAAACAGTTTGAAGATAGATAGATAGATAGTAGGGGTGGAGCCGAACCCGAATACGGTATTCAGAAAGGCACAAATAATGTGTTTTTTACGAATACTTATTTCGAACAAATACTTTTAAAAATATTTGTATTCGGGAACAAGAAAAACTTTATATCAAAAAGCTGCGTTTCCTCATGAGACATGGCGACCGGCGGTGCTGCTGATGTGGTGGCTGAAATATTTTGGATTAGGCTAATGTCACGTTGTCATAAGTGGTAGTTCACATAGCGCGTTTTTTGCGTGTGCAGATTTCAAATGTCGGCGCGCGGCAAGCGCGCTTATAGAAGCGAGCGGCGCGCTGCATAGCAACGACAGACGCCACGGGAGGGCAAGCGCTTGTGGAAAGGAGAAAACGGTGCGAACTGCGCTCTTCATGATGACGAGGAAGTATCAGCAAAGAATTAATTGATTTCTAGCCCTTGCATTAGCTTTAGATATATTTATGGAGATGAGAAATGAAATAAAAAGCCGTCATTGTGTCATTAATATCAGTCCGTCAGAAAAGCAGTTCTATGCTTATTCTTGGCTGGATAACTCTTAGCAGGTTTAAAAAGCTCTTTTAAAATTAAATATGAATGCAGTTTTGGATTAAATAAAAGTACAGTCAAGTCAAATAAAACATGTTTTATCTCCTGTTTGGTAACACTACAATAAGATACCATTCATTAACGTTACTTAATACGTTATCTAACATCAACACATTGAGTGAACAATATATTTTTACAACATTAATTAATGTTTGTGAATGTTATTTAATACAAATACTTGATTGGTCATGTTTGTTCACTTCATTCATTGTGGATTAAATAATGTTAACATAAATAATGTTAACTTTTGATTTTAAAAATGTATTTTTAAATTAACCCCAAGGAGAATAATTGCGACAGTAGGCTATATAGCCTAACTATTGTTTATTGTTAGGTCATTTTATCTAATGTTATCTAACAAATGGAATCTTATTGTAAAGTGTTTTTAATACTACAGTTTCCATCTTTGTAACCGTGACATACACTTTAATATATGTAAATTTAATCTAAATTAAGCTTTGGTACCGAAATTTTTACCGAGAACCGTGGATTTTCACTGGTATTGGTACCGAATACTGAAATTTTGGTACCGTGACAACACTAGTAGCTCTGTTAGCTCGATAATTTAGACAATAGGCTGTTGACAGAGTAACGTTAACGTAGGTAATGGCTGTTATGTTATTTTCTTTTCAATGACGTTCCTTGTTACATGTTCATTGCTGGATTTATGGAAAAACATCAACCAATATTGCATATCCATAATTATTATAATGGATATAATTAAAGAATACTTACACTATAACGTAAATTAGAAGTGTAACGCAAAAAACTGGATTTTTACACCTATTTTGAATTTTACTCGAATACAAATACAAATACAAATACTTTTCCCCTCTCAACAAATACAAATACAGATACAAATACCGGCTGCTTTGCACACCCCTAATAGATAGATAGATAGATAGATAGATAGATAGATAGATAGATAGATAGATAGATAGATAGATAGATTAGTAAGAGAGAAAGAAAGAACGATTGATTCGTTATAAAAAAAAGATAGAAAGATGGAAATGCCATCTTTCGCCGGCTTCAAATGTCCAGGCTAATGTCCAGCCCTTAGCTCTGTGTCCAGGCTACAGAGCTAAGAGGTGGGTTTTGATTGGTCCGTCCGTGTTCATTCAGGGTTTTGATTGGATATTGAATCTACTGGAGATAGAACCTTATAATCCCAACTCGGTTTATGTTTTGTGAGATGGAACCTTTTTATTTTATTAATAACTACTAACAATTTTTTTTTTTTTTACAAAAATAACACCACACAGGCATTAATAAACACCTAATGGATCAGATTATGTCAAAAACTCAATTTCGACCAAAAGTGGAGATAGAACCTTATAATTCTAAGCTCACGAATAGGGTTTCAGCACTTCGTGCTTGAACCCCTAATAAGTGCCTAAAAAAGGGCCACAAAAAGGCCTCTAAAAAAAAACTATAGGGTCTAGGCACTTGCCGTTTGCGCTGCTGCGTTCCAAAAACTTTATCAAGCCTTTTAACATGTGCCTCGGAGAGGAAAAATAAAGTTTTTTTGCCCTTTTAGCTCATTTATCATGGAAATGTGGTGCATTTTTTTTTTACCTTTTAAACTGTGACACCTCCACTGATGGCCCGATCTCCATAAAAGTTTGCACGCTTCTTTAGAATAATATGGCGCATGTGCTCAGCTAATTTGGTGAAGCAATATGTATGCGCATGCCCGATTTTGTGAGGCTGTATGCAAATCAGACAGCAAGATGGCCGCTTTCAGCCATTTCATGTTTTTTTTCCATATAAATACATCATTTTGACACCCTTTTAACAGTTATAGCGCCACCAAGTGGCCAGTCGCTGCGCCCTTTTTCACGTGACCATGGAATGAGCTCGTACATGCGTGTGCTGAGTTTGGTGCAAACATCTCGTTCCGTTCACGAGTTATAGCCAATTAAGCAAAATGGGCTCCTCCCACTTCGAACGTTTTGGCGGCCCTTAGGGACCGTGAACCGAAATTTTCACCTTTTTTTGATAATTATTGACATTCAGACTCCAGAGAATCTTGCTGCACTGGTTTGGTTCCGGTCGGGCCAAAAACCTAGGACTAGTTCACGAAAGTAGGTTTTTGGAAAAAACGCAAATACCAGAAAATTTTCCCAGGTGACGAGCAAATGCGAGGCATGCATCTTGTCCGCCTTGAGCCAAGGATTCCAGCGATATAAGACACTTGAGCCTACGCCTCACGGTTGATGAGTTATGAGCCGTTTCATACTTTTGACCACTGTAGCGCCCCCGTCAGGCCGATCGTGGCGGGCCTTGGTGACGCTGTAGGCGGTGTGAGTACTATCAGCCCCCAAAGTCTCCACGACTTACGGTTTGGTCTGCCCTATCAGTTTTATGTCTGAATGTTGCATCATGGGAAAATTAACAATAACAATAGGGTTTCAGCACTTCGTGCTTGAACCCCTAAAAATCAGGACAATAACAATAGGGTTTCAGCACTTCGTGCTTGAACCCCTAATAAAAATCAGTACAATTACAATAGGGTTTCAGCACTCCGTGCTTGAACCCCTAATAAAAATCAGTACAATTACAATAGGGTTTCAGCACTCCGTGCTTGAACCCCTAATCAGCACAATTACAATAGGGTTTCAGCACTTCGTGCTTGAACCCCTAATAATAATAAAAATCCTTACAATTACAACAGGGTTTCAGCACGGAGTGCTTGAACCCCTAATAATCCTTAGGAAAACGTACTCGGTTACTAACGTAACCTCGGTTCTCTCTAGAAGAGGGAACGAGTACTGCATAATATCTTACGCTAGGGGAAAAACTCTTTTCCACGAGATATTGAAGCCAAAAATTAGCCTTAATTTTGTAATATTGTAAAACGCGTTGCGGCAGCATGCAGACATAGGCGAGACGGCTTGCGCGCCCATTGGCTGCTCTGCGGCAACTGCAGCAGCCTATCAAGAGAGGCCCCCGTGACGTCAGATCCAATGGGGGCGCTTCGCGCCCAATGTGTCACGTCCCGCCGAAACTCACGTGGCGTGAGCCTATAAACATAGCTCGACAGGCTGATTCCACTGGTTTGTCATCGCCGAAGCGAACCAGAGCACGTTGCAGGCACGGCAAAGATACGCAGTACTCGTTCCCTCTTCTAGAGAGAACCGAGGTTACGTTAGTAACCGAGTACGTTCTCTTACGAGAGGTTCTCTCGTACTGCGTAATATCTTACGCTAGGGGAACACAGTGTAAAACGCCGTGCATGCTGAGATCCAGTACCAAAGTCCCAAGGGCAAGTGCCCGGGGCTCATATAGTACATGATCATCAGGGACTCACAGAGAGTCCAGGAAGAGGGGCTAGAATAGCATCATTCCTGTAATAAATAGCATCCTATAAGGAGCAATTATATAGATAGTGTTCCACACAGCCAGGGCGAACAAACTTGGCCTGGTCTGATGAATATTATGGGTCTTACACACTGCCCATAGAGCTGCTTCATCGATCAGCGAGCGTTTGCTCAAGCAGTTTCAGTATTCTGGGCCGAAAGCATCGGGGCAGACAATACCAATTTATTAGACCGAAAGCAGCTTAGCCTGCAAAGCGGGAACCTCTAGGTTATAAAACCTTATAAACGTAGACGGGGAGGCCCAGCCTGCCGCCATACAGATATCTTGCAAGGCAATCCCACTAGACCAAGCCCATGACGAGGCCATGCCTCTTGTGGAGTGCGCTCTGACACCTAACGGGCACCAAGCCCTTAGAGGCGTAAGCCAGCGCTATAGCATCAACTATCCATCTGGATAGGATCTGTTTCGACATGGCTAGTCCCTTAGAACGTCCGTTGAACGAGACAAAGAGCTGCTCTGTCTGTCTGAAGACAGACGAGCGAGACACATAAGCCCTTACTGCCCTGACCGGGCAAAGGAGGCTGGCGTCCTTCTCCTCGTTAGAGACCGGCAGGGCAGACAGGGAAATCACCTGAGCCCTGAACGGTGTGTTGAGGGATTTAGGAACGTACCCGTGCCTCGGTTTGAGTATGACTTTCGAGTCATTTGGCCCAAACATGTCACGCTCACTGAGAGCGCTTTTAAGTCCCCTATACGCTTTACTGAAGCGAGAGCCAGGAAAAACACTGTCTTGAAAGACAAGTGTTTGAAATCTATTGATTGGAACGGCTCGAATGGGGCACATTTTAATGGCCTCCAAGACCGTAGAAAGGTCCCACATGGGAACTGAGGGAGGTCTGGGATTATTTAACCTCTTAGCTCCTCTAAGGAAGCGAATGACCAGATCGTTCCTTCCAAGTGACTGGCCAAGCGTCGGTTTAGTAAACGCTGCTATGGCCACCACGTAAACCTTGAGCGTGGATGGGGTTCTGCCCTTATCCAGTAGCTCTTGCAGGAAGGAGAAACCTCCGTCACCCCACAATTTGGGGTGATATGCCACGGGCTGTGTACCAGCTAGAGAACACAGACCATTTTGAGGAATAGAGTCTCATAGAGGGGGCCCTAGCCTGCATGATCGTGTTTAACACTCCCTCCGGGAGGTTAGCAGGTACCCGTTGATGGCCCACGCATGTAGGGACCAAAAGCTGGGCGAGGATGCCAGATCGAGCTCTTTGCCTGAGAGAGGAGGTCCCTCCTCACTGGTATCGGCCATGGGGCAGTGCTCGTCAGCTGCATCAGAACTGGGAACCAGGCTTGGTTCATCCAGAACGGAGCCACAAGTAGCACTGAGCATCCGTTTTCCCTGATTCGCTCTAATACCTGAGGTAGGAGCGTGACGGGGGGAAAAGCATAGAGCGGACCGCGGGGCCATACGTGGGCCAGCGCCTCCCTGCTCTTGGAGAAAAACTCCGGACAGTGAGCGTTTTCCTGAGACGCAAACAGGTCTACCTTCGCTCTGCCGAATGTTTTCCACAGCAGTTGGACTGTCTGCGTGTGTAAAGACCATTCCCCTGCCGGAATATTGTTCCTGGACAGTCTGTCTGGTCCCATTTTCAGGTGACCCGGCACGTGCGCTGCTCTCAGCGAGCGCAGATTGTGCTGAGCCCAGACCAGGAGGTGTTCCGTTAGCCTGTAAAGGGACCTGATACCTCCTTGGCGATTTATATAGGCCACCACTGACATGTTGTCCGAACAGACCAGGACGTGGTGTCCTTTTATTTGGGGACAAAAACGCCTCAGCGCGTTGTCGACTGCCATCATTTCCAGGCAGTTTATGTGTAGAAGCCTTTCCCGTTCTGACCACTGGCCGAAGAACGGTCTGCCCTCGAGCAGCGCTCCCCATCCCGAGGTGGAGGCATCCATAGACACTACCTTCACACTCGAGGAAGTCCCCAGGTTTACACCTGACCGGTACCAATCGGTCGCTGTCCAAGGTTTCAGAGCTGAGACGCATTTCTGATCGACCTTGAGGCGTAAGAGACCGTAGGTCCACGCTCGATGCGGTACTTGCGTTTTTAGCCAGAACTGCAGCGGGCGCATGCGAAGCAGACCCAGCTGAAAATCGCCTGTGACGTGACGCTATTTGTATTTGAAAATACGCGTCCTTCAGATCTATTGACATAAACCAGTCCCCTTGGCGAATTTGCGAGAGGATTTTCCTGGTTGTGAGCATTCTGAACCATCGTTTTAGAAGTGCTTTGTTCAGCTGTCTTAGATCTAAAATGGGTCTGAGACCCCCGTCTTTTTTCGGTACCAGAAAATATCTGCTGTATATGCACCCTTGTGATAAGGGTTCTATGGCCCCTTTGCTCAATAGCTTCGCTATTTCGGCTCGAAGTAGGTGTGCTACTTCCTTTTTCACCGTAGTTTTGAGCGAACTGTAGCGAATAGCCTCTTTTTATAATGTTCAGCACCCACTCTGATACCCCGGGAAGCTTTGCCCATGCGTTCGCATGAATAGCTAGGGGTAGAATGATATCTGGGCTCTGGCCGCGACATAGTGGCGAACGTGGAGCAATGGTATGCTGTAACATAAACGCCGTGCTTGCAGCGTGTGAGGCGGGGGGCGCGCTGATCACAGTGGGCAGCCTGCCCGTGCTCAGCTCTCCTATAGCGGTTCGCTGAGAGAGAGAGAGCGGGGCGAACCCCATAGGGCTTGTCATGTCTGTGAGTGAATATGGGTGCGGGACAGCGGGCACATTCATAACACTGAAAACACTGTCTGTTTGGGCAGACTGTATGTGTGTTGGTTTCATTTTTACAGAAACCGTGAGACATGCAGTGTGTAGTGTTTGTGGGCACTGGGTCGTGGGCACATTCACTACATCTGGTGCACAATCGACATGGGTCGATTTTATTTGTGCGAGCCGCGTGTGGCGGTCTGTGCTTGTGTGTAGGAATGAGCACTGGGTTGTGGGCATTTTTACTACACTCATAACACCATCGGCTGTGGCCGGAATACCAGAAAATACACTCTTATGGGATTTATCTGGGTCGCCGTAAAAACGGCGTTTGTGTGCAGGCAAGTGGGCTGTGTTACCGACTTGTTTACTGCAGAATACACTGGAGCAGTCGCATTTACTGGAAATGAACGAGGGAGAAGTTTTGGTGGAAGTCCGGCCGCAGCGGGACTTGAACACCGTCATTTCCCTAGACTGGCTAGGAAGACTTTGTGTTGCCATAGAAACAGTGTTTGGGTGCAGGCGAGCGGGTTGTACAACGCGCTCGTTGGCTGCAAAATACAATCTGCAGTCGCCTTTTTAAGGGAACTGACAGAACGAAAGCATTGACGGCATAATTTTATCTGCCGGTAGACCCGGGATTCGAACACGGGTTTCTCATGCGAAAGCCTAAGATTCCGCCGCTGAGCCACAGGGGGGGAACACATAAGCTCTCAGTTAGCACGAGCATATAAGAGAGCGTCAACATGTTTGCTTCGGCGTTTGTTTGCATGCGTGCGTGTATTATAACAGGCTCGTTTGCTGCAATATTGATATTTCCAGTCGCCTGAGCTTAAGAGGGGACTGAGAAATGTGTGAGAAATGGAGGTTAGTCCGGCCTCGGCGGGACTAACAACACTCTTTTCTCCTTTCGCCGGTGAGTGACGCGTGAATGGGGCGCAACTAGGGCGGGGTAGCTTTTCTTGTAACTTAAAGAAAAAACTAACCCCGTGACCGTCCGCTTCCGGCCTCCCTTGTGAACGGCGCAGTTTGCGTGGCTCGAACAGAGGGAGAGCAGATATCATCCCCCACAGACGCGGCTTCTTGGTCCATATCCACGATGGAAGCGGCGGCACACGGCGGCCGCTGTCCATCAGGAAGAGACTCAGCGAAGCAGGTGAAGCAGGCGGGCGCACCGGTGAGCTTTGCGGGCTGGGGGAGGTTCCAGGACCCGCTGAGCATGGCGCTTTCTACAGCGCGGTACAGTCTCGGAGAAGGATGCCAGGCGAGTCCTCAGAGTCACCGTAGGCATTAGCTCGCTGAGGGCAGCCGCCGTCAGCGAGCGCGAGAGCGAGAGCTGCGTGATCCTCACCAGGAAAAGGGGTGTCTTGAAAAAGACGCCCGGCTCTTTTAGTGCAATGAGAGTGTGTGTCGCGGCGGCGAACACACACATACACAAAAACACAGTAGCAGAGAAAAGGATATAACGCCGGAAAGCGTTAGCAGGAATGGCGACTGAAGGCGGCGAGTTGTCGACCAGCGGCTTCAGGTGCAAAGGCTCGTCCCGCAGAAGGCTTATCAGACGGCGTGGCTTCTTCCTCTCGGGATCCAGCGATGCATGAGCTTCGCTTGAAGAGATGAAAAATCAGTGGAATCAGCCTGTCGAGCTATGTTTATAGGCTCACGCCACGTGAGTTTCGGCGGGACGTGACGCAGTGGGCGCGAAGCGCCCCCATTGGATCTGACGTCACGGGGGCCTCTCTCGATAGGCTGCTGCAGTTGCCGCAGAGCAGCCAATGGGCACGCGAGCCGTCTCGCCTATGTCTGCATGCTGCCGCAACGTGTTTTACAATATTACAAAATTAAGGATAATTTTTGGCTTCAATATCTCGTGGAAAAGAGTTTTTCCCCTAGCATAAGATATTACGCAGTACGAGAGAACCTCTCGTAAGAGAACAATAGGGCATTCGCCCTTTCAGGGCTTGGGCCCTAAATATAGCTGCGAGCAGCAATGACGGGCCCAAGCCGGTGCCACCGCCACCCTGGTGCCTTTAGTTACCCTAAACTATAGAGCAGTCATCGCTGCTTGCAGCTATATTTATATATATAGGCCCTACAGTACAGGTCAAAAGTTTGGAAACATTACTATTTTTAATGTTTTTGAAAGAAGTTTCTTCTGCTCATCAAGCCTGCATTTATTTGATCAAAAATACAGAAAAAAATGTAATATTGTGATATATTTTTACAATTTAAAATAATTGGTTTTCAATTTATTATACTTTAAATGATCATTTATGTCTGTGATGCAAAGCTGAATTTTCAGGATCATTACTCCAGTCTATCACATGATCCTTTAGAAATCATTCTAATATGATGATTCATTATCAAAGTTGAAAACAGTTCTGCTGCTTAATATTTTTTCATAACCTGTGATACTTTTTTAGGATACTTTGATGAATAAAAAGTAAAAAAAAAAAAAAAAAGAAGCTATTTTTTTAAAAATAGAAATCTTTTGTAACAACAATATACACTACTGGTCAGTAATTTGGGGTCAGTAATTTTTTTTTCTTTCTTTTCTGAAATAAATCAATACTTTTATTCAGCAAGGATGTGTTAAATTGATAAAAAGTGATAGTAAAGTAGATTTATATTATTAGAAACTATTTTTTTTTATTTAGAATAAATGCAGTTCTTTTTAACCTTTTATTCATCAAATATATTAGGCAGCAGAACTGTTTCCAACACTCATAATACATCAGAATATTAGAATGATTTCTAAAGGATCATGTGATAGACTGGATGTCACATGTGACACTGAAGACTGGAGTAATGATGCTGGAAATTCAGCTTTGTATCACAGGAATAAATCATTTTTTAAAGTATATTCAAATAGAAAATTATTATTTTAAGTTGTAATAATATTTCACAATATTACTGTTTTTTTCTGTATTTTTGATCAAATAAACGCAGCCTTGATAAGCATTAGAGACTTCTTTCAAAAATATAAAAAAATCGTAATGTTTTCAAACTTTTGACCTGTACTGTATATATATTTATATAAATTTAAGGGACAAGACACAGAAAATGTTACTTGTCTGACCTGATTAGAACAATGAAAAAATAAAATAAAAAAATAACTAGGGAATCACTAAAACGAGACAATTATTCTGATTTTATGATTCAAGATTGCAATGCTGGAATGTGTGTGTGTGTGTGTGTGTGTGTGTGTGTGTGTGTGTGTGTGTGGCGCGGGCACGATTGAACAGTGGACACATAAAAACATACTCTGTCATTTTGTTCATACTTTGTTCAACTTACATCATTCAAACTGCAAAGTGTTTACTTATATTTGTGTACACTCACAATAAAACACAACATTGAGCTAATTTTAAAATTAAACTAAAATGCTCAAGGCTGCACGGGCATTCATAGCAGTGTGCATCCACGGCGAGGAACGAGCAGAACAGAGTCAACGTTTTTTAGTTCATTACTACTTCCATAGGAATTCATTGAAAACGCTCGCTCTGCTCCACACCATTATCAATGTCCGTACGGACGAACATATTTTACTTTCGTTTTTAAGTTAGCGATTCAAAAGCCCCCAGCGGTGTCACACGTCAATTAACCGGTGGTGAAATATTCTCACTGTCACATACCTACTATATTTTTATATAGATACAATAGGCCAACCTGATTTTGAACACAAGAGGGCAGTATAGCCCTATGTATGACTTGATTTTTTTTTTTTTTTTTACTGTTTTTAAACTTATAAATAATTCTTAAATTAAAAAAAAAAAAAAAAAAAAAAGAATAGAATAGAATGGGTTTAGATGTGATATTTGTATAATTTTATATAAAAATAAATGGTGTATAATTACATTTTTAGAAGAAATTAGGCTTTTAGTGTTTCCTTTTTGGATATTATTTTAATCCCTTATAGAAAACTGTTGACTTTCAATCAGTTTGGGTTTGCCAGTGGGGGATTAGTTCACCACAGATGTCCGGTTAGAGACATGAAGAAGCAGCAGAAAGTTTTCTTTGTAGCTTTATTTTCTCCACAACAATTCCATAATGCTTCAATAAAGGTTTAGCGCATAAGTGCAGATGAGTACATTCATGAGGCCATGAGTATCAGTGTTAATTTTGACAGCAAATTTTGATTTAGTTTTAGTCATAGTCTTTTGACTAAAATGCCATTTAGTTTTAGTCATATTTTAGTCATCTGAATTGTTTTAGTTCTAGTCTAGTTTTAGTCGACGAAATACAATAAGATTTTAGTCGACTAAATCTACAGTAGATTTTAGTCGACTAAAATATAATGGGTTTCAATTTAAATGCATTTATTTAGAATTTCTCTAAAATTTCCAAACCCATATACTCCCGGAGAAAACATATCCTGCTAATATGAATGATTTTAAAGTTTGAACGTGCAATACAGATTTAACTACTGTAACTTAAAAAATATCTTAAAATTAAATAAAACCACTTTTCCTAAAGTAGAAGATGGCCTTTTTTTTCAATGAATGATATACTATGAATTCTTTATAACTACTTGCATACATCATTCTCTATTCTTTCAAGCAGACATATTTATTTGTATGAATTAAATATAATTAATCCCTATTAAAGCTATTAACGAGCAGTGAATGCTTTTCTCTTTTTCTTTTGTTGCTTGATCAATATTAAGGACACAGACAGGTTTATTACACTGTCACTTTAAGACATCGGGTCATGTCGAATGACATGCGGATCCAATGCACTGATGCACATACGATACACTCACAACTGTTTAAGACATAACCAACATAATTTACATGAATACTCTCCAAAACGGACATTTAGACATAATATTTGTGTGTATTTGTCCATTCAGACACGAAAGAGAGCTCAATTCAGTACTCGCGCGTTGTATCTATGTCTATGTGAATGGCTGCACGCTTCGTGTCGGGTGTGTGCGCACAGAAAACCGTACCGAATATAGCTCTTTTTTTGCGTCGTCACTCTTATTCAGATCTTCATGTCTGCTCTACTCATTCTCCCAGACGTTTACATGTTTTAACGTTTTATGAGACATGCAGCGCATGCCAACTCGTGTGTCGCTGGGTAGATCACGTCACAGTACAATTGTGCGCATCTACCACAAATGCAGGACATCAGACTGGATCGCTTCCCAAATCGTCAACATCTAACATTTTCGTCTAGTTTTTATTCGTTGGCGAAAATGTCAGTAGATTTTCGTCATAGTTTTTGTCATTCAAAACTAGTTTTATTTAGTTATCGTCTCGTTTTCGTCTGTGAAAAAATGTCGTTGACGAAAATAATGACGAAAATTATTCGTCAACGAAATTAACACTGATGAGTATGGGTGTGGTCTAAAACAAAGCATACAATATATATATCAATATAACATAATAGAAACAATTCAATAACAAGATAAATACATACAATGAGATGTAGCAGAAATGCTTCCATGAAACATAAGCAACATCATGTGAATACGTGAACACAAATGAAATCCCTACTTCTATGTGAAGTATCCTTAAACAAGCAGTAGACAAAATAATATCAAACAAACAAATGCATTTCATCAAACAGTTAACATGAGTTGAAATACATAAACCAACTTACTTGTATAATATACGCACACGCACACATCAATGGCAAGAAAGCATAGAGTCCGTTTGCTACACTCACCCCATGCAGAGCTATTTACTACTAATGCTAATCAATGCCACCTGCTGGAGATGGGCGGAGCCTAGTGTCTTCACGTTGCTGCTTTGACAGCGTGCTCTGACATTGGCTGATTGCCAGAGCAAATCTCACAGACTCAAATACAAAATACACTTACAATGGGCCTTTTTAACAGCCGCCTCCAGATTTCTAAAGAATGAGGAAATCTGTCCATTATAAAAAGGTCAGTCAAATTTTAGTCTGGAATCTCAGGCAGCTGTATAACCTTAGCCACAGGTCGCACATAAAACTTGTCCTTAATTCTCACTTCAACAGTCCTCACTTTATTATCCACCCCAGGGAATACTTAAGAGATCTGACCAGTGGGCCACAGGGCCCTGGGAAATTGAGGGTCCACAATCATAACTGTAGTTCCAACCTTGATATCGGGTGACTCTCGTTGCCACTTGCTACGAGTCTGAAGGCCAGGCAAATAGAACTTGATAAACCGCTTCCAAAAGTGATCTGCTAGGACTTGGCTATGACGCCAACGACGTCAACTCAGTATTTCACTTTGAGGGTATATCACTTGAGGATGGGACGAATCAGTCCGCCCCATAAGGAGCGAATTAGGAGTGATAGGAATTGGATCAGAGGCATTCGAGGAGGTATACACCAGGGGTTTAGAATTTAAGATCCCTTCGATCTCAATGAGTGTAGTGAGAAGAGTTTCCTCGGGTATAGGCAGAGTTCCCAGAGTGACCTGTGTAGCTTGTTTCAGGGAACAAATCTCCCTTTCCCAACACCCACCAAAGTGTGGGGCATGAGGTGGGTTGAAACAGAAGATAATCTGCTGACTGGCAAGCTGTTCCTGAAGCTCTGGAACTAGTTTGCCAAATGCCTGTCATAGCTCCCTTTCCCCTCCTTTAAAATTCGTACCTTGATCACATAAAACTTCCAAAGGCTTCCCACGTCGGGCTATAAAACGCCCAAGGGCCATAAGGAAGGAGTCTGTATCAAGTCTTGGAAGGAGGTCGATGTACACCGCACGAGTAGTCATGCACTTGAACAAAATACCCCAGCGCTTCTCATTTCTCCGTCCAATTTTTACTATGTATGGCCCGAAACTGAAGAGAGGTAGTCTGGCTGGAGGTAGATCTGCCATTCAGGGTATCTGTGGCTTTTTACGAAGCTTCTGACACTCTAAACAATCCTTGCGCTGATAACATCAGATTGCTTCCCTACCCCGAAGGATCCAGCATTTTCTACGCATTTCTGACAGTACTCTCTCAGGTCCTGGGTGAAGCAGCTTTGCATCATAGTCTTTAATAAGAAGGTTAGTGACAGGATGATGGGAATCCAGCACAATAGGATGCATCAACTCAGGCTCAATCTCTTCACAGCAGCGAAGACGACCTCCTACCCTAAGGAGGTGACTTACACAGTCAAGTTCGGGATCGAGGCTAAGGAGCCGACTGTTGGGGTTCAGTTGTTTCCCCGCTGTAAGATGTGCCATATCGGAGGGAAAGCTTTCCCATTGGGCTTGCTGAAGGATAGCTATTTCAGCCTGTTGAAAGTCTTCAGCTAATAGATTGGTCCCATCCTCCCTGAGAGATTCTGCGATGGCTGTAAGTAATTCTTGAAAGGTCAGACATTTGCTTAGATCGAGCATGGACAAGCGATGTGCAGTATTAGTCAGACCACAGAATGTAGTGTTTCTTAGTTCATCACTGTCAATAAAAGAGTGTAAAAGTGTAACCTGCCACTGATCAGGTGAAAGATGAAGGAATGGGGGCTGTATTCCAACGACTAGATCTGCCAGCCTTTTCCCTCGGGTGATATCATCTGCCGGGTTGCTATCTGAAGCCACATAGCGCCACTCACAGTAGCTGGTAAGGTCCTGAATCTCTGTCACCCTTGTACCAACGAAAACCTTGAATCGACAGGATTGGATCTAATCCAGGTCAAAACAGTGGTGGCATCAGTCCAAATGAAAACTTGTAGAATAGGCAAAGTCAATTCCTTCTGAAGAGTCTTAGCCAACTGCGCACCTGTCAGGGCTGCACATAGTTCTAGACGAGGTATTGACAGCCGTTTCTTAGGAGCCACTCTTGATCTGGCCACTATGAATGTGATCTCCACCTCTCCCTGCCGGTCTTCTGTTCGAAGATAGGCGACCGACTCATAAGCTGACTCAGACGCGTCACAGAAGATATGGATATCTCGCTGGCTGAAAAGATCATCCTTCGGTGCAGTACAATAGCATCTAGGTAAGACTATCTTTTGTAAGTCACTAAGCTCCTCTGCCCATCTGTTACAAGCATTCATCAAATATTCTGGTAACCTGGGATCATTCCAATCTCTCCTTTTGTCAAATAGGACAAAGTTATAGGACAAAGTATCAGTTTGACAGTTACACTGCAATCCAAGCACTGATTCATGGTTTGAGGCATTACCCTTGACAATCAATTGCTCAGCACTGTCCGATCTGGATGCAGCTGGTTAGTGACTGATGGTGAAAGGCGCATTACTGACCCATTGCCTGAGTTCGAATCCTCCGTCTGCCAAGTTACTCTGCAACTGGTCTACCTACTGATAGCGATAGGATGTTTTTTGAATCTTAGTAGCACAGCCAGTAAGGAGGAAGTCAGTGTAGGTCCTGGAAGTAATAGTTCATTGAGGTTGTTTACTTGAAACTGGATTGAACAGTTGGAAACTACTCTATGTTTCCCATTATGTTCAACCATATGGTGTGGGATATACCAACTTACTGGAGTGTCTTCGGCTCCTGACTGTCGTTCAGGAATGTAACCTGCCTGCTCCAGTCGTTTAATCTCAGCCTGGTAGATAGCTGCTTGATCAGGAGACTTACTGAGGCGACGCTCTAGGCTTCTTAGATGAGGCATTACCGCTGCTTTGGGTGCATGAAGAGAGGGCATATTTTGAACTCTGAGCAGTGGGGTAGCATATCGCTGAATCCCATCGACTTGAACTCTGACAGTTTTTTGTTCCAGTAGGTTTAGTGACTGCTGGTCAAGTACTTGTCTTCTCATCCCTCCAAGGAAGGACATCCATTTGCCAGAGTCGTTCAACTTGTTCATGCAGAGTAACAGAAGGTGACAAACTTGTGAACAGACATTGTTGCTCTGTGAGGCTGTGTTGCAGAGCCTGAACTGGTCCTTGCAAACTCCACCCAAGGAGAGTTCTAATCACTGCAGGACCTCCTGGTGGGCCCAAGCGAACTGGTTCAACTGGAGTAATTAAATGAGGGTAGTCTGATCCAATGAGCAAAACTGGATGAGCAGTTTTAATCTCTTGGAGGGGAAGTCCTTTAACCCTCTGAGGTCGGCAAACGCGCCGGCGCGTTTTGCTGGGTTTTCTTCACATTGTAGCACTATAAACTTAAATTACGCCGTCATTTATGGTCATACAGAAAAAAGAAATATAAAAAAAGAATCTGTGATATTTCTACTTTTGTATGTTTCCACTTACAATCAAATCAAAACATTGTGCTTTTGTAAAATAAAGAAAATAAACAGTGTGTGCATTCTGCCTCTCCGTCGCGGTGAACTTTTTTTTCTTGAGCACGTCTATAAACTGGAACAAAACTCAGCGAATACTTGTCACACATTTATGAGCCATATACCTTTATAAACATTTAAGTGTGTACTTTTAAATGATCTGATTCAAACTGAAAACAAATATTCTCTGTTTAAGTAATTTGTATAAAACCAACAAAGATGTCCAGCTTCTCAAACGCTTCCTAATTATTTTTAATTTGACCACGCCCACAAGCGCAAAAGAGATTCACATGCAAATCTCCACATGGAACGCAAACGCGCTCATTACCTCAACAACAAAGCACGAAAAAACTTCACAAGTCTCTGCTTTTCGTCGAGTTTGGAAGACGCGCCTGAGCTTACATTGGATTTACCTCAGAAGAAGAAGAACGCGATTTGAAGACAAGAAAGATGTAAGGTAAGAAATTCTTATTAGTTTGTTATTGTTGCATAAATTTCACATTGCAGTTGAACTGTTGCTAGATATATGGTGAATATTATAATATTTAGACCCGTGTTTACTGTTACTGTGTTTGTGGATATGTGGATATCTGCTCAAACGTAGATATGGCAACCATAATGTTTCATATTGGAGCGCTATCGCGTTTGAAAAGCAAAACGCACCAAACGGCTTCATGTTTTTACTATTATCTCATTTCATATCATCATAACGAATGGAAACATTTGAAGTAACATATGATAATCAATATATTTTTCTCTAGCTTAGCTGTTACTGAAATCTTTTGGAAGATTTATAGGCTGCTATAGGTTATTGTTATTATTATTTTATGCAGCACTGCGCATAGCCTATATGCCTACAAGGCACAACAAACTTGGTGTTCATATTATATATTGTTGGAAACATGTGTGTGTGTGTGTGTGTGTGTGTGTGTATTCTGTGAATTTTAAAAAGCAATTTTAACCAGAAAAATCTCAAATGTATTCCCAAAATCGTGCAGGCCTTTCTCTTGATATCAGTATGTTCACTTTTTTTTTTTTTTTCAGGGCCCAGATGCCACTGAGTCCTGCTGACTTCAACATTCACATGAGTCTCTGTACATGAACATGGTCAAGTGAAAATCAAACACCTTGGAAATGAAAGGTATGTACAATGTTTTTAGGAATGGCACAAAGGTCTCTGTCTTTGGATCAGTGTGTTCAATAAGTGCTTTTTTGTCATTTGTTGTGTATCTTTGGATTATGTTGTGTTGTAAATGAATCAAAAAGCCATTCTTTTTTAAATCTCATTCTTTGTGCAAGGTTGCTCAGAATGACAGGGCCTGATGGCTCCTAATAGGGCCGTTAGGGGAGGGTCTTTGTCTTTCTCAGGTGTGAAAACCATACATATTAATGACCTCACGCATAAAGCTTTCTCACACAAAACACGTCGTAAAAAATTTAAATCAATATATTGTCTTATCTGAATGAGCAGTCAGGGTGATTGTCACATAGTTTTAGAGCAAATATTCTAGGCTACGTCATACAATTTTCAAAAGTCTTGTGAAGAAATAATCAGTATGGGTTTCATGGCCTTATTTCAGTGAGAATTTTTTTTTGTATTTTCACAAACCACGCATAAATGTCATTATCTCAAAACTACAAACTTTTACATACATGCTGCTGATATATTATTGTTGCAGAGTTTGTGCTGAATACAGTGTAATTAGACTTAAGCCATGAAAATGTCACAAGTCACAGAAATAACCACAAATGTCAGAGCATGTCAGAACACCTCCAGGGCCCAGAAAACAGCTCAGACCCCAGAGGGTTAAGGTGACGGTATCTTTTCCGTAAAGCCTTAACAGGATGACAGTGCACTCCAAGCCCCAGCTCTGGCACAGTGAAAGCTCTGCTGATTGGATATACTTTGTCTGGCTGACAGGCTGGTGAAAGGTTGAAGGATACAGCCGCCCCATGCAGGACCTTTAACTCTTGTCTGACTGTGCGCAGGGGCAGGTCCTCCGGCTTACCTTTCAATTTCAGCTGGCTAGCCGCAGTGTGTAGTAAAATGCTCCTTTCGGAGCCATCATCAAGAATGACGTAAGCTTTCATTGTCTGTGAGGCTGGCCCCAACACTATCTGCTTTTAAATCTAGTCTTAAAACACATTTATTTTCCTTGGCTTTTAGTTCAGGTTAAGAGTCGTGTGTTTTTGTCTTTTTGATGTCATTTTATTTTTGTTGTTTGTTGTCAAATTCATGATTTGGGATGTATAGCACTTTGGTCAACTTCTGTTGTTTTAAATGTGCTCTAGAAATAAACTTGACTTTGACTTTGACTTTGACTTTGACTTCATGGGTCGATCTCCATTTCTCAGAATGACTTTACATATTTTCAACAGTACCTTGCGACTTCCTGGGGGCTTGTCAATGAATAATACATCGTTGGCCCCCTGATGGGGCTAGCAGATGGGTCCTCTCTTTCTACTGTTCTCTCCCTGCTCCGTGCATTAACTTCATGAAGAACAAGTAAGCACCCATTACATCTTGCAGCGCATCTTAAGATTACACTCTGCTGATCTATGGCCCCGTCCACAGCGCCAGCATCTGTTGTGGCCCTTAATCCAATCTTGCCTCTCAAATTTGGAGAGTTGAGAGAAATTGGCGCAGTTATTCAATGAGTGTTTGTTATTATCACAGTAAGGGCAGTAAGGTTTTGCCATGGTGGACTTAACTGTGACAGGTGATGGAGATGCTGAAGGGTATTTCTCAGTGCCAAGTAGAACTTCTGTCCCTTTGTGGAATGATTTGGTCTTCCTTGGTGGGTCGTCCCAGGATGACCTGGTCGAGTACCCTCTACCAGAGTGGCTTGCATATCTTGTGGAATCTTCTTGCACTTGGATTTCATATTTTAACCAGTCTGAGAAGTCAAGGAGAGTAGAAATCTTTACATCTAATGGATAGATGAATCTTCTGAAACTGCTTCGCAGATCATGTGGCAATTTACCCAGAAGTCTGGACACATGAGATCCACATTTTAATTCTATGTAACGACTGCGAGTATGAACCAAACACCAGCTAATCTTCTTCCAGAAAATTAATTCAAACTCTCCACTTCTCGCGAATGAAGGGGGGAAGATTTGTTCAGAACGTCACATGATCGTCATCAATCTTGCCATCGGGTCCGGCATCACCGGTCTGACTAATTAAAAGAGCCCCCAGCACCAACGAAATAACTCGTCAATGCTACCTTTGTATACTGGTTAATGCTAGCTTTGAATACTGACTGGCTAAGAGAAAGACAGAGACCAAGGTCCCACACAGAGTCCTCACATTCCAGGGTCAAATCACCAAACCCAGAGCCATAAGTCACCCATCCCAGCGCCAGAGAGTCGGCAAAAGACCCTTCTAATGACCAAACTAACGGACCCCATCTTGGTCCCATGAGAGATGAACAAAACCTTTTTTCAGCAGGAAATACCCATGACCTCAGGGTATTTCCAAGCCCATACACTTTACACACCAAAAGACTTTACATAGCAAAATCCATAAAACTCATTCAAGAACAATTTTCAATGGACTTAAAAACATCAGACATCATTCTATGTGTTTCTACGATATATGTGTCCATTTAATATGCTTTAATCCCATATAATTCATGTAATTGTATAACTATTAGGTGTGTGAATGAAAATGTGTACTGTTTCATATCAATGCTATCTTACGAACACAACTAACAAGATGGCTGGAATTAAATCTGTGTAAAATGTTTCATATTCTGATAATTAGAAATCATGCCTAAACTGTTGCATCTGGTCTTTAAATTAGAGAAACCCCAGGGAAGACATGATTTATGTCTTTGCAAACAAAGCAGCAGTCATGACATATTTGTAGGAGTAGCCTAACAAACCTTTTTTGTTTTAAAAAACCCTTTAAAAACCAGCGCAGAGCGTTGGGGAAAAAAAGTTGGTTCATTCAAAATGTTCTGATACAGAAGAGCTCTCAACAAGCGCAGAACTAAGATGAAGAAGAGCAGACGATGGTTATAGCCTAACCATGTAACAGACGACCAGATCAACCCAAATTAAGATCAGATGGGTTAGATTCATTTCCAGTCATCTAGCTCCTTTCCGTATCTTATTTTCTTTCTTTCTTAGTGTTATTCTTCTTTTCCGATTGAAAGTCTCGGTTTTAAGTTAAGTTTTGCTGCAAAGTTTCGGTCCACGATTGACGGCTGCAACGCACCGCTTTCAACTTCAAAGACTTTCCAACCATCTGCCATCCACACCACAGACATCTATCCAGGCACGAGGAGACCACAGCCAACGAACGGGAAACCCAAGGGAACCCCCGAAAGCAAAGACGCAAGTACCTCCAGACTAAAACTGAACTGGTGCATTGATATAAATTTAATAACCTGCCTAAAACGACAGAAGGGTTGAATTAATGCTTGATGGTTCGGTCAGGTTATGTCTTCTAACTAAGTGCATAGAATCTTGAGTTTTCATCATCTCACTCTTAAACTCATTTTTTTCAAACTCTTTCTTTCCCAATTTCTTTCTTCAGCAACCTGTATGAATGTGTGTGTATGCGTGCACGTGTGTTTGTGTTAGACATTAGTTGTTAGAATAATCAATAGAGTCTTGTTTGTGTTAGTTATGTGTTAGTATATAATCAATAAAGTATTGTTTGTATTTGAAAAGCGATTGCTTGTTTATGTGCTTATCAAATTTATTGTCTTGAACTTCGATCAAAGTTACCTGCTTTTACCCTTGATTATTTCTTAATTTATTGTTAGCTGGGGATTCTTCTTTCTTGGCCAGGAAGATATTATATTTCCTAGAGTTAATAACTGTTTATGCTTTCTGTTCATTGGATGAACTGATAGACTAATCATACTATTGATTCTGCTACAGTAAATTCTGAAAATAATTAAATTATTAATTATTGATCATAATTCGTTATGAATAATAATTAATTAGATTTATACGGGCGTATAAACGCTACATCTACACTGTAAAAAATGATCGTGATTTTAACAGTAAAAGACTGTAAAAATGCTACAGTGAAAAACTGTTAATTGGTTAACAGAAAGTTTCCTTACTATATACGGTAAAAAACTGTGATAGATGTAACGGTACATTTAATGTAATTTTACTGTAAAATACCGTTAAATTTACAGTTTTTGGAAGTAAAAACGAACAAGTCATTGTAGAATTTACAGTGAAAAAACGTAAATTGACATTCCCACAATTCCCTGCGTGACACTTCACATTTTATGTATTTTTGTTGAAATAACTAGGTTTTGTCATAGTTTTCTTAGTTTTTTTCTAATCAGTTATGTACATTAAGGTTTTATGTTACATTTAATGTTGTTAAATTAATGTTTATTGTATTTTTAAAATTTCATGTGTGTTACCATGATGGTGTTTAATGTTTGTGTGAATGACACTGTGCAGCTTCTATATATTAATAGTAACTTTCTTGTGGAAGAACTACTTGTGATGAGCCTTGATTAATCATGTGGCTCTCATTACTGCTGTGATTGTTGGTTTGTCAGTGTAATACTATGGTACAAAACAGATATAAATACTTAAATAGGTCGGTAAATTAAAATGATATCATATTACTGAAATCCAATGTTAAATATACATGTTTAAAATGTTAAATTTACATGTAACTCGTAAGTATGTTTACGGTTTGATGTGTTTTTTACAGTATTGTTCTGGTAACCACAGCTGCCAGTTTTTTTCCGTAAAAACAACGGGATTTTTTTTACAGTGTACTTTACCAGGCTTACCTAGTTGTCGCAACATTCCCACCAAGGATCTTACCCTCAGAGCATACATTCGGAAGGTTCTGATATCTCAAGTGTTAATGCTTGGTCCCTCCATCAATTCCACTATGCGCTGCAACACCAACTGATGTGGCTGGCAATACTGCTTATTGAGGGCACCCATGGTTTTGGTATAAGGATGACGTGAACTGCTGTAAGATTCAGCAATAAGCTGAGCTTCTTCAAGCTTGAGATGTTCTAGCAGAATATGGAATTTGAAGTGCTCTGTGGAATCAACTGGCAGAATGTTTTCCAAAGCAATCTTAAGCCGTGCAAACTCTCTGGGGTTTGGGTGAATCAGGTCAGGAATCATAGGAGTAGGTCCACGATATACTCTTTCTTGGTCAACCAATAAACTTGGAGAGTGGTGGTACCTTCTACTCCTAGATGATAACTTGTGCCATGGCCTGATGGAAGATTGTGGAGATGGTGATCGGACATGACTTCTTGGAACCATATTGACCTCAGGTCTTCCATCTTGACTCCTATTGATCTGTCTGTCAATCGGTGGACTGGTGTTAACCTTTTGGTGCCTGGATGAACGCAGGCACAGGTTTCTCATGCCATCATCAACAGAAGAGGAACAACTTTCTTGACTGCTTGAATCCTCTGAGCTTTCCGAACTTTCCGCTGTTCTACGATCTTGTAATGCTTCATAAGATGCCTGGGCATTTTTTGCATTTGATACCGGCTCAATTACTCTGGACCTTCGTGGGGCTGGTACTGGTCTAGAGTGATCTTGGGTCTTTGATGAATCAGATACAGGAAGTGGAGATAATATCTGAGGAAATTGTGACTGCTGATTTCGCCAACTTAGCCATTCTTTCACCTCTTCTTCCAATTGAGACATCTGTGACGTGAACTTAGTGTTGGCCTGCTTAAGATCATCTCTTTCCTCATTCAGCTGCTGAACCGTGACAATCAGGTCTCGGTGGAGTTTCCTTAAATCAGCATTCTCATCCCGCAGGGCTTCCATTTGCTGGTCCCACTGATCCGTTATATACCACCGTTGTGGACTGTGATAATCACTATGATGGGCTGGTGCCTGTGGGGTGTCCAACCTGACATCCTCGTCGACAGATGCAGCACAAGAAGATTTGTGAGAATAGTTGGGTGGTGATAAGGATCTATGTAGGTTATAACCAGTCAAATCATAATCCTGCAAATGTGCTGGAAAAGACGATTGTCTCCTGGGCCGCACAACAGGGACTTCGGCTAATAGCTGCTTCTCCATAACTGTGGAAAACTCTGACTCGAAGGACCATATAGAAAACTTTCTGCTGCTTCTTCATGTCTCTAACCGGACATCTGTGGTGAACTAGTCCCCCACTGGCAAACCCAAATTGATTGAAAGTCAACAGTTTTCTATACCCTCACTATAGCAAAACCGTTTGAGATGTTTAATATCCATTCACAATTTAGCATATTTAATGTATTTTCATCATGCTGAAAAAGTTTAGTGTGAATAAAATAAAACACTTAGGGGGAGTAGCTAAAAACTCAGAGTCTGAAATATCCAAAAAATCCACATTCAAACCAAAATATCTGACATCCTGTTGCTCGGAGCTAATGACTGTAAATTAGAAAGTAGTCCGGCTCGATGAGAACAATATACGTACTGAGTTTTGTAACTGTAGGTAAAACTACCCCCCACTTTTGTCAAAAGCATTTTGAAAGTGACACACTTCCTGTTGCCAGTTGGTGGTGCTATAACTTTGACTCACAATAGTTGCATCCATCTGATCGGCCTCTTACCACGAACACACTGCTGAAGTTTCATCAAGATCAGTTAATGTATGCAGAAGTTATAACACTTCGTGTTTCTCTTTTCTCACCATAAATTCGTTTCCTCGCCACGGGCAAACCGTTCAAGATATCAAAAATCCGTCCGCAATTTAGCATCCTCAATGTCTTGACTTCATGCACACCGAGTTTGGTGGCAATTGAATGAATTTTCTAGGAGGAGTATTTCAAATTCCACAGCAAGCGTTTTCCAAACAACCCATAATAGCCGACTTCCTGTTGGGCTGGCGTAAAACTTGACCTAGGGAAAGTTGTTCGGCCCGACACATCGATATGTGTACCGAGTTTCATATTAATTCATGCAAGCGTGTTTGATATAAGGACCAAGTTTTTGGACCCTGTTCAAGTGGGTGCTGTTGAGCCCCCCTGCCATGCCCGCGTACCAGCTTCAGCTCGGCCCTGATGGCCGTGGGTTCTGACCTGTGTGCAAAGTTTCAGGAGTTTTTGAGCACGTCAAGGGCCCAAAAGCCCCTGAAACCTTGAAAAACATTAAAAGCAATAGACAAATCCCCCCCCCACACACACAGAGAGAGACAGAGAGAGAGAAAATTCTCCAGAAAATCCACATTCAAACCAAAATATCTGACTTCCTGTTGGTCGGAGCTAATGACTGTAAATTAGAAAGTTGTCCGGCTTGAAGAGAACAATATACATACCGAGTTTTGTTGCTGTAGATAAAACTAACCCCCCACTTTTGTCAAAAGGTGGCGCAACTGAGCCCCTGACCACGCCCGTTTCTGAAACTTCACCCTTTCAGGGCTTGGGCCCTAATAATCCATACGAAAACAATAGGGCCTTCGCCCTTTCAGGGCTTGGGCCCTAATAATCCTTAGGAAAACAATAGGGCCTTCGCTCTTTCAGGGCTTGGGCCCTAATAAAGAATAATCTTAACGAAAACAATAGGGCCTTCGCCCTTTCAGGGCTTGGGCCCTAATAATAATAAAGAATAATCCTAAAAAAAACATTAGGGCCTTCACCCTTTCAGGGCTTGGGCCCTAATATATGTATATGTATATGTATATGTATATGTATATGTATATGTATATGTATATGTATACGTATATGTATACACTTCCTGCTCAGCTATTGTTCGGATGCTATTGCTTACTGCTATTGCTATTACTTACTGCTCCGCGCTTTGCTCCGCGCTTTGCTCTATTGCTTTTATATTGTATTTTTTTTATTTTATCTCCTATATTTTTATGTTATATCTCCTTTTATCACCTAATTTTAACTTCAGCAAATCAGCACAGTGCTCAAATGACAAAGTTTGGATTACTACAAAAACGCAGAATTCTTTTACCCAACCAGCTTACATTCCGGGGAAAGGAAAACACAACTGCCTACATTCATAAGGATAAGAGAGAAAATGCCTCTTCTGGTTCAAGAATCTACTTGCTGCACTAACTGCCACAGACTTTTACAAAGGATTGCAGTTCTTGAAACAAAGTTACTTACGGGACTTTGCTGCTCGATTGCTCCTGTCTGCTCGATTGCTCCTGTCTGCCCTTCTGCTCTGCTGCTGCGTTGCATTGGTTTGCGTCTGTAAGCTTCGTATCTTTCTGTTTTAATCATTATTTACTATCATTCCTTGTTATTTATACTCTTCTGCCATTTATATCCTCTGCCAGTACAGGTTTTACATGTGATAAATGCAGGGAGATAGTTAGGCTGGCGGAGAAGATTTCAGAACTAGAGACACACATCCAAACTTTAATCGAGGTTAATTGTAAGAGTGCAAGGGCTTTAGATACTGCTTTGGATGCGACTGGCTTAGTGAACTCTGTACACTGTTCGGTTCTGGCTGAAGTAGAGCCCGTGCAGCAGGGCAATTGGGTGACGGTGAGACGCTGTAGTCGCGGGACAAAACACCGCTCTTCCATTCCAATTACAACATCAAACAGATTCTCCCCACTCAGTGTAACACCCACTGAGAATCCTGTTGATTGTGCCCTAGTTATTGGCGATTCTATTACACGGAACATGAAAATAGAGACACCAGCCACCATAGTCACATGTTTGCCGGGAGCCAGAGTGCCTGACATCAAAGAAAATTTAAAAGTGCTGGCTAATGCTAATCGTAAATTCTCTAAAATTATTATTCACGTCAGCACTAATGATGTTAGACTCCGCCAATCGGAGATCACCAAAATGAACATTAAAGAGGTGTGTGAACTTGCAAGTACGATGTCAGGCACTGTAATTTGCTCTGGCCCCCTTCATGTTCGCCGGAGTGATGAGATAGTGAGATGATTGTCCTCACTCAATGGCTGGCTGTCGAGGTGGTGTCCGCAAAATAATATAGAATTCATAGACAATTGGAAAAGTTTTTGGGGCAGACCTGACCTGTTGAAAAGAGATGGTATTCACCCCTCCTGGGATGGTGCTGCTCTTCTCTCTAGTAATATGGCACATAGTCTTAGAGCTCAAACATGACAATCTGGGCCTCAGGTCAGGAAGCAGACAGACTGGCTAAACCGACTGTCTTCTAGCTGTCTCACGTCACCAAGGTCAGATAAATCCCATCACATAGAGCCTTTTTCACCTAGCTATCATCATATAGAGACTGTGTATGTTCCCCGAATTAGGACATACAAAAAACTCCTAAACCCATTCAAGGGTAAAAATTTAATTGATGTTCAACAAATAAAAAACAGATATAATACGGATGAACAAATGATAAAGCTTGGGTTGCTGAATATTCGATCCCTTACTTCAAAAGCAATCATTGTTAATGATATGATTACAGACTATAATCTAGATGTGCTGTGTTTGACAGAAACCTGGCTAAAACCAGACAATTATATTACTTTAAATGAGTCCACCCTGCAAGATTACTGTTATAAACATGAACCTCGTCTGAAAGGCAAAGGGGGAGGTGTTGCTGTAATTTATAGTAATATCTTCAGAATTACTGAGAAGTCTTGTTTTAAATATAATACTTTTGAAGTGTTGTTGCTAAATGTAACACTATCTAGTGTAAATGATAAATCACGTTTAACATTTGTGCTGGCTACTGTATACAGGCCACCAGGGCACCATAAAGACTTTATCAAAGAATTTGCTGATTTTCTATCAGAGTTAGTATTGGCTGCAGATAAAGTACTAATTGTTGGTGACTTTAATATACATGTAGATAACGAAAAAGATGCATTGGGATTGGCATTTAAAGACATTCTGAACTCTATTGGAGTTAGACAACACGTGTCAGGACCTACTCATTGTCGTAATCACACTCTAGATCTAATATTATCACATGGAATCAATGTTGATGCCGTTGAAATTCTGCAGCAGAGCGATGACATCTCATATCATTATCTAGTCTCGTGTAAACTTCATTTAGCCAAGGCTGCAAAGTCGACTCCATGTTACAAATATGTTAGACCTATCACTTCTGCCACTAAAGATTGCTTTATTAATGATCTTCCTGATCAGTTTCATCATCTCAGCATCCCAGATAGCTTAGAAGAACTAGATATTGCGACAGAAACTTTTAACTCTCTCTTTTCCAGCACTTTAGACACAGTTGCTCCTTTGCGCTTAAAGAAGATTAAAGAAAATAGTCCAACGCCGTGGTACAACGAGCACACTCAGGCCCTTAAGAGAGCAGCCAGAAAAATGGAGCACAACTGGAAGACAACAAAACTAGAGGTATTTCGCATTTCATGGAAAGAGAGCTCGATTGCATACAGAGAGGCCTTAAAAGCTGCTAGATCTGCTTATTTTTCAAACCTATTAGAAGAAAATAAACAAAACCCTAGGTATTTATTTGAAATAGTGGCTAAACTAACGAAAAATAAATCTTCAACACCAGACGTTTCCAAGCAGCACAGCAGTAATGACATTATGAACTTCTTTACTAACAAGATTGATAATATCAGGGAGAAAATTATAACACTGCAACCGTCTACTACAGTATCGCATCAGGCAGTGCATTGTAGTCTCCTTGAAGAAAAATTTGATTCATTTATTGCTATAGGAGAGGAAGATGTAACGAATACGACTCTGGGTAAATGTGAATTAGCTCAAGAATATGGGGAATTCTGGGAATATTAATATTTATGACTCATGGTCATAATAGATAAGTCGCATGTACATTTATTTTATCAATTATCGAGATTACCTTGTTCTGTAACTGGTCTGACCAACATTTAATTCGTCCAGCGAAACAAATGTAAAATCATTACAGTCAGAGGTATTCACAAACTTCAAGGAAGTTTATGTCCTGGCCACGAACATTAACCCTTTAAAGCCGCATGTATCATATTTGATACACGAGTTTCTAAGACATATACTGAATCAGTGAGAGCAATACTTTCTTTGAAAACCTGTTGTATCTATTTTGATACGTGTATTCTGCCATCTTGTGGAATTTCACTGTACTGCAGGCAGTAGAGGGGTGATTTTTTAGCTTTTCAAATTGGCAGCTGCGAGTTGAATCAAGCCAGACGCTTTCGGCAGGAAAATAAAGGCTAATTTCAAGTTGTTAAGGTAAAAAATAATATTGGATTTCGCCTGATATAATTAATTTAACACTTTCTGAATTGAAATAATGCATAATTACTTAATAATTTAATCGTTAAATTACGAGTAAATCGTGTTGGAAATTGTGTATCATATTTGATACAACAGGTATTAATGGTGCTTTATGTCTAAACAGTAATGTCAAATTGTAGTAATGTTATTTTATGACTACCACAATGCAAACACACACAATATTGGGATGATTCAATTAATGGCAATTAATGACTGAAATGCCATAACCCTCTGGGATTCTTCGCCCGAAAAAGCGCGAAAACTTGAACGTTTCGAATTGTTTAATTTTTTTGCTTCATTGGATGGGGGTGAAACTTGGTGACTTTTCTTTTATTACCTATATGAACACACAAAAAAATCAAGGAGATGATTCTGATATGGTAAAGGGTCGTAAAAAAAAAGTCACACTTAGCTTCCTCCCACCCGAAAACGGGCGACATAGGAAATGAATGGGAAATACGAAAAAATAGGAAAACTCAGAGAAACTTTTGGTGGTACAAGCTACAGATCAGCCACTGTGCTGAAAAAAAGTGTACAGCAATGAAGGGGTGACACTCTAGAACATCAAGAGTGCAAATAAGACACCCCCCCCACACACACACACCCCCCCCCCCCACACACAGAGAAATGAACTGGTAAGCCTGAAACAGCCTATTTTGCCCCAAACTATATAAAAATTATATAATCATAATAACTCCAAAACTATAGCAAGGAGAGTCAAAAGGTAGGTATCGTTTGAAAGAACTCTTTTTACAATTTTTGAAAATATAAATTACATTACATTTGGACATTGTCCTGCCAAGAAACGGCGGATAAAAGACAATATATATATATATATATATAATTTTTATTATGATTTTGCATATCTTTCTTATTTGTCATGGAATAACTCAGGAAGGAAATAAGGTAGGAGGAAAATTCTTTTTTAGTGAAGTCCCCCTATGTTAGCTGCATCTGGATAAAATAAAATAATTTTTGGATAAAGGAATCAAAAATTACAGCATTTTGAAAAGAGATAGCCTTTTTGTACAGTCTTTGACACCCCCTCATGGGCAATTTTTTCTCCATGAAGAATATCTTGTCATAAAAGCAATAGATTATGTTAATTTTGGGCTCATTTTAATTGTAATAATATGCTGTAAAAAATGAAGTGCCATGTTCAATGATCTGTGAATGTTTCATGAGCTGTATGATGTTTTTGACACATTGCAGTACATTATTTTATAGATTATGAAAAAAAAGAAATTCTATTTATCAGCAAATAACTCAGCAATACTTAAGAGTTTTTCAAAGTGGATACATTCACTGTAAAGTTCAGACTCTAAGCTTTCAAATGACATCAACTTTGTGTTAATCAAGGCAAGATTTTTGAAAAATATGGTAATGAATATTTTCGCAGCTAGGTGGCGCCTGCTGGCGGTACACTTGGTTTTAGAGGGATTACTCAGCACTCGTTAGGAATTAATAAATGTAATTAGATGCATTAAAAAGCTGAGATCCTAAGCTTTAAAATGATATTTATTTGTGTTGTTCCATTCAGTGGTTGCTTAGTAATTTAAAAAAAAATATTTCTAAATGGGAATAAATCAAATAAATAAATAAAAAAGCTATAGGCCGCCTAAAGCTATAGGCCGCCAAAGTGCATCTTTGCACTTTGTTGGTGCAAAGATGCAAGCATTGCACCAACAATCACTTCTCACATGTGTACTGTGAGAAGTGTAAGGTGCATCTTTGCCTGAACAAAGACAGAAACTGCTATGTTTTCAAACTGTTAAAGGCATAATAGATTTTTTGTATCTAAAATCTACACTGTTGTAAACAAAACGTTCCCCAAAAGCCTGATGTATCAAATGTGATACAAAAAATATATCATAAACAAAATGAGTTGGCAAAAAAAAAAAAAATTATATTTTGATTCAAGGCTTAATAAACATCTAATTTCCAAAAATATATAATTTTCTGTCATTTTTTTAATGTGTCAGGCTTTAAAGGGTTAAACTTTATTGAGTTTATTAATTTAAACTACTGAATGTAGTCTAATATCGAGCTTGTAGCTTAAGATCTTTTGTTTCATTGACTTTAGAATGGTGGGTTTTCAAACACGGAGACAGTGAAAAGTATTTATGAATTTTAATAAATGCAAAACTATAGATTATATGAGCTACGAATATAAACGTACGTAAAAATGCAAACAATAAACAAACAAACAGATAACCAAACAATAACATAAGTGATCAGAATGAAATGAAAGAAAGAAAGAAAGAAAGAGAAGAGAAGAGGAAGAAGGAGAAGGGTAACTTAATTCACAGACCTCAGAGACACCAGGAAATCAACTTCTATCAACTCAATATACTTGCAGAATTCTGTGCTCTTTCAGTGCGATGCTGTAAAAGAGGCGCGCGTGTCCAGCTGGTTTGCGTCTGGCTTCGTCTTCTGGGTCGTTTCGCAAGACGATGTAAAGGCTTACTTGAATTTAAGTTACCGCGAAAGTTAGATTCGTCTCCGGGACGGGAGAGGTTTAAAGTCTTTGTTGCAAGGGACGCAGCTACGACTCGGACATGTGCTTGCTCGATAGAGAAGACTAAGGCCTTCTTCAGATGACCCTTGGAGAAGCGCTGCGCCGGGGAGGGGAGGAAGGGTGAGAGGTCAGGGATGAGAGCGACCGGAGAAGAGAAGAGGAGAGATCAGCGGGGTCGATGAGAGAAGAGAGAGAAGAGTGGGGGTCTCTTCCTTTTAACAGATAATCTGTTTACGCCTTGTTTTGTGACAGAGCGAATCAAAACTTCTGATCTGTGGCGGGAAGACGTCTTCTTTGTGTGAAGAAAAACACGCCCCCTCTTACCATATGTCTTATGAGGGAAAGGTTTCATACTTAGAAATATGATATTTCCTGGAACAAATGCATATTATTGTACTTTGCAGTCAAGATTCGTCTCCGTGAGATGGAGAGGATTACATAGATATCCATTATGACAGGTAAAGATTGGGGAAACATAACGTTACATTTATATGCATAATTACACACAAATAAAGTTTGATTAAACACACAATGAAATGGTCAGTATTTCCGTTATGGCATGTGAAGACACTTGAGAAACATAGGAATACATATCAACATTTTGGTAATGTCCTATGTGGGTAAGTCAATGGAAAATCTGTGTGTGTGTGTGTGTGTGTGTGTGTGTGTGTGTGTGGTGCGTTTGGGACGTGACTCGCTGGAATGTTAGTTTTCCTGGGTTGTAAAGTTTTATGGTCTGAGGTAGGGTTACCACAAGACACTATTGAGGAACTTCTTTCATGAACCTTCAGAATTAAAGATTTTACTTTAGCAAGTCACACCTCTATTATAAATTTGTAATGAATGGTAAAATGAAATTTTACTATGTGGAAGTCCATATATGGAAATGTGCTTCAGTTGCATCTCGTGGTGGGTTTCTGGTTGAAAGTCCACGAGTGTGTGTGTGTGTGTGGAATGTCACGAGGCTGTAAAGTCACAGGAAGTCCATGCTGAACTAGGGGGGGTTTACAAAGGGGTTCTTAAAAACAGGGTCCTCTTTATGGCTCAAATGTCCCTCTGGGGAAATTATTAACCAGATTGCAATTTTGACATGTCCAAGTAGACTTAGCGACGCCGTGGACAGACCCGTTGTCTAAAAAGACAACGAAGGACGTGTTTGGAGACAAGGAATTACTAATTGGAACAGCATGTGACCGCATGTCAGGCATTGTCGCTACAAAGAAATTACTAAACTTGTTAAATCATCTAAATCGACACTATGTATGTTAGACCCTATACCGACTAAGCTACTGAAAGAGTTATGTTGTATTACAAATTTAAGTTTCAACTACAATAGTATATAAACTGAGAAAGTGATTATTGAGTTTACAGCAAGATATTCCTGCCAGACCTGTTTTTCCTTTGTTAAGTTAAATGAGTCAGATCACGGAGACGCTAACCTATTGTCTTTAATGGCTCTTGGAGCCAGAGCCACAGTCCAGACTGGTAACATGCTGGAGTCTGGGGCGGGTTCCTTAACCCTCTGAGGTCGGCAAACGTGCCCGCGCGTTTTGCTGGATTTTTTTCACATAGCAGCAACATAAACTTAAAAATATCCGTCATTTATGGTCATATAAATAAAATAAATACATGATTATAAACTATAGAGGGTCTTCTTTTTTTTGTGTACACTCACATTAACATCAAAACCTTGTTTTTATTTTTAAATAAATAAAATAAACCGGGTGCGCTTTCAGCTCACTCTGTCTCCGCAAAAATCTTTCTGAAACAAGTCTGGAAAATGAACTGAAACTCAGCTAATACTTATCACACAACCATGAAACATGCGTCTAAAGAAAGCTTTAAATTTCTACTTTTAAATAAAACAATTCACATTCAAAACAAATATTCTCCTGCAATGTAATCTGTATGAAACTAAAGAGAAGTACAGTTTCTCCCGTCTCATCTAATTAACTGTAAAGAGTTCACACCCACTCGCAGAGCGCGCTATTCATAAGATAATGTGCTGAGGTGATCTATGCAAAATAAGGTAACGCCCCCTGAAATGCCTTCAAACCAGCAAGTTTCATTCATTCACTTTCCTGCGCCGTTGGAAGATGACAGCGGGACTCTTGACGACAAACGTTTGTATTTTGAAGAGCGACTTGATCCAGCCGTGGATAATATTTCGGATGAGTAAGTCTTTTTAAATTTACTTGCATAAGTTGAAAAGCTATTTTATAAAAACGTAGGCTACATAATTTACTGGTTGGACCATTTCCATACTTGTCATTCAGAGTAATTTATATTTAAATGGTCTAGGCTATGCTGTATAAAGTAGGAGAGAGGCTTCATGCAGTCTGTTTTCTTTAGTTTTTAATAGTTTTGTTTAAAATAACACATTTCGAGCTTTCTATATATTTATCTGGTATTTTAGGCAAAGCTTATGAGTTTGGGTTTATTTATGAGACGAGCTCCAGTTCACATGCCGACACGGAGCTCTATTGCCTGCTATTTTTAATTCTTATGTATTAAATACAGGCAATTTGTTGATGAAACAACGATTAAAATTAAGATACAATTAATACAAAACGAAATTCACTTTAAAGAAAGGCTTTATACAAAAAATAAACCTAATGAAATGGTCAAAATCTTGTCTGCCCACTCCATTTGTCTCGCAATTGCGCATGATCTAAGATCATGGCCTGTATGAAAGTTAGAATTTTGAAATTCTAAATTAATTTTTTAATTTTAAAATATTATGTATGTTTAGATTATATTTTGACTAGTGTTTATGCTGCCTCATTATCATCAATAAAGAGTGCTTGCAAATATCTATTGCAAATGTGTGTATGTGCTGATCTGCTGAAATGTGTAAACATGCCCAGCTGATGAATTGCAAATGTGTTAATGTTTGCGTTGTGCTATCTCCGTAATGGCCCACTGACACGCAATATATGCCTACAGCACGTGTCTACAATTATTCGCATCAGTTATTCATATAGACTAATGGTAATATAGCCTACTTTGAAATATTTATGTTATAATTGTAACGGATTGGCCAGGTTCATCCACCACAATCACCCAGCGATCACAGTCACCTGAGTTTTAACAAGTCACACCTGCACCCCGTCAATCACCACTGCTTCATAAGCACACCTCACGCACCTCTAATTGTCCGGGCTCGTTAATTCGAAGCGGACTCATAGTGCTTCCCTCTGCGAGTTTCACTACTAAACTTACCTGTGTTTACTTACCAGTTCTCTACGACGATTCCAGTCCTTTCCAGTCTGTCCAGATTTCATCTCGAGTGGTGTCCGAGCCGTAAGCCTGTCTATCCCATCAAAGTGGTGCGTGAGTGTGTGCTGTCACCTGCCATCCTCTTCCTGCGAAGTTCATGTCCAATCTGAAGTGTCATCCTGCCGTTCCTGCAAAAGAAACAACGTTAATTCATTCACGTATTGCACTCAAGAACTCAGTATCTTTGAACTCTGATACTCACCTAAATTCTGCACGTTGAATCTTCTTGACACTCTGCTGTTGAAAATAAACATTACCTCACTACTTACCCTGTTGTCCGACTGCTTCCGTAACAATAATAGTTTTCAACTTTAAAAAAAAAAAAAAAAAGGAATAGCTGCATCACCTTTATCTGCAACTCGGAGGGCGCGCAGCAACACAGTCGAACATCAGAAAGAGTAAGTACATATTTACCCATGTTCGTTCAAATTTTTTTTTTTACAATAATGAGCCTGTATGACTTTATTTTTGGAGGTTGGTTGATAATGTTACATATTTTTTCTTTGTGTTATCTTATCAGCATGCTAATGTCCATCAGTTGTGCATGTGCTGGAATAGTACTCTAAAATATATGATAATAATAGTTTTCAACTTTTTTTGAAAGGAATGAGGTTCTGCAACTCGCACTAAGAGGGCACGCAGCAACATAGACAGAAATCAGAAAGAGTAAGTACATATTTACCCACTATTTTACAGATGTTAGACCTGATGTTGTTTTATCAACATGCTGACTGTCCATCAGTTATGCATGTGTACTTAGTACTTTGTTCAACCTTAATTAATATTAATATTATTATTTTTATAGGAATGTGGTAGCATCACCCTCAGCCTCACCTGCAACTCGCACTGGGAGGGCACGCGACAGGTGTCGTTCAGTTTTGAGAACAACTGAAAAGTAAGTACACTTAATCCCTTTCTTTCAGATATTAGTATAATTCTGTTTACATATTCTGGTTTTACATAGTCCATACAAACATTATGTGTCTGTATGGCTTTGCATCTGGCCAATGTTACTTTTAATGATTAAAATGCAGTTGTTATATTTTGTGTAGTAAACATGCTCACAGTTGTTTGTTTGTTTTACAGCTATAAAGGTGATGGTGATCATCAGACACTGTTGCAAAGAGGGCCAAGACAAACATTCAGACAAGCAACAAGCAGTCTACTCTGTCATGGAAAACAGAGACTGACAATGATATGGTTGATATGACATTGATATGACTTTTCTGTGTACACAGGAAAGAACAACTTTCCCACAGGCCATGGACTGTCACATGATGCTGTAACATCTCTTTTGGACTGTAAAGTTTTAGGCTCTTGGTACCATGTGTACAAGGACAATTTCTACACAAGCCCAAAGCTCCTCAAAGACCTGTTTGCAATGAAGTTTGGTGCATGTGGGACTTACAGGGACAACAGGAAGGATTGCCCACGTGATGCAACTAATTCAACGGGGCATAGGCATTTACTGTGAGATACCTGCAAATTTAGAACATTTAGTTCCTCCACATAGAGGAATTACAATAAAACAGATTGAAAAACAAAACCTTTGAATCTCCTCTTCTTTGTTCAGGCACTTGATGGCCCATTAGCCACTGAGGGAGTGTATGTCACACCCCTGGTCTGAATCTCATTAAAATTGATGGGCCATTACCCCTCCCATGCATAAACCTCTTCTGACAAAAAAACAAGGTTTAAATCAATGTATTGTTTTATGAGAACGATTAGGCAGGATGATTTTCACATCATTTTGAAGCCAGAACTCAAAGCGACAACATACATTAGTCAAAAGTCTTGTGGACACATATTTACTATATGTTTTGTGGTCTTATTTCAGCAACTTTCATTTTTATTTTTTCAAATAACCACACATAAACATAATTCTCTTAAAAACACAAAGATTTACAAGCATGTTGATCAGATATGATGGTAGCCCTATTTGTGCTTTATAAAGTGAATTTACACCTTTGCCATTAACATGTTTATAAACAACTGAAAAAAAATAAAAATGTCAGAGCATGTCAGAACACCTCCAGGGCCCAGAAAACCCCTCAGACTCCAGAGGGTTAACCTGTATACTCATTTACATGCTTTATTCAGAGTCTCCACCTCTATGTAATCCCTCCCCTCTTTGAAAAGTATAATTACAATGAATAGTGTATTATGGTCAGACTTGATGATGATGAACTACAGACTTGATGAACTACAGACTTGGAAGAATAAATCTCTTCTGCTTATAAGATCCATCTCAAGTCTCCTGGTTTTTGCTTCGATGAAGGAATAAAAAGTTCCCAACAGTTGCTTCCAGAGGTCACAGATCCTCTTCTTAATATCATTAATTCATCTTTGTCACTAGGATATGTACCGAAAACTTTTAAGCTGGCTATGACTAAACCGCTTGTTAAAAAAACCCAACTTGATCCTACAGAATTAGTCAATTACAGGCCGATCTCGAATCTACCTTTTCTGTCAAAGATACTAGAAAATGCGATATCCTCACAACCTTTTTAGAAAGAAATGATATCTGCGAGGATTTCCAGTCAGGATTTAGACTGTATCATAGTACTGAGACTGCTCTCATTAGAGTCACAAATGATTTGCTCTTATCATCCAATCGTGGTTGTGTCTCTCTATTAGTGTTACTCGATCTTAGTGCTGCATTTGACACTATCGCACTACCACAACATTCTTTTAAATAGACTCGAAAATTATGTTGGCATTAGTGGAATTGCACTAGCATGGTTTAAATCATACTTATCTGACCATTATCAGTTTGTAGTAGTAAATGAAGAGATGTCTTATCGATCACAAGTTCAGTATGGCGTACCACAAGGCTCAGTACTAGGACCGTTGCTGTTCACTCTGTACATGCTACCCTTGGGAGATATCATTAGGAAGCATGGCATTAGTTTTCACTGTTATGCTGATGATACTCAGCTCTATATTTCTTCACGCCCAGACGAAACTTACCAATTCACAAAATTAACGGAATGCATAGCTGATATAAAAAATTGGATGACAAGTAATTTCCTACTACTTAATTCTGAAAAAACAGAGATTCTAATTATTGGACAAAAAAACGTCCTCACGTAATAACCTAGAATACTGTCTAACACTTGATGGCTGCTCTGTTAAGTCTTCATCGTTGGTTAGGAACCTGGGTGTGCTCTTTGATACCAATCTTTCATTTGAAAGTCACATCTAGTATCTGTAAAACCGCATTTTTCCATCTTAAAAATATATCTAGATTACATCATATGCTCTCATTGACAAATGCGGAACAATTAGTTCATGCTTTCATGACATCAAGGCTAGATTATTGCAATGCTCTACTGGGTGGTTGCCCTGCACGCTTAATAAACAAATTACAGCTGGTCCAAAACGCAGCAGCTCGAGTTCTTACCAGAACCAGAAAGTATGACCATATTAGCCCAGTTCTGTCAACACTGCACTGGCTCCCTATTAAACATCGTATAAATTTTAAAATATTGCTGATTACTTACAAAGCACTAAATGGTTTAGCTCCACAGTACTTGAGCGAGCTCTTAACGCATTATACTCCTTCACATCTATTGCGATCTCAAAATTCCGGCCAGTTGATAATACCTAGAATATCAAAATCGACTGCTGGTGGTAGATCATTCTCCTATTTAGCACCAAAACTTTGGAACAGTCTTCCTAACATTGTCCGGGAAGCAGACACACTCTGTCAGTTCAAAGCTAGACTAAAAACACATCTCTTTGACCTAGCATACACATAACACATTATAGACTTCTATAATTCCATATTAGGCTGCATAGATTAGGCCAGCCGGAACCGGGAACACTTCCCATAAATCTTGATGTACTCGTTACATCATAAGAAGAATGCCGTATACGCTAATATTAGTCTCTCTGTTTATTCCGAGGTTTACCGCAGTCCGTCGTATCCAGGCCGTATCCAGATCTGATGAAGGACCAGCGCCTGGACACGACGACAACGCAGTCCTGAAGTGTCAACCAGTCTCTCCGTTTCCTGAAGTGAGGTGGACCCCGGCCGTATCCAGATCAGATGGTGGATCTGCACCTGGACCTAACCATGACGCATCCTGAAGTGCCAGCCTCATCATCCTTGTGAAGGCCTCATCGACACGACCAATCTGACTTCTGACCTGTAATGCTGCCTGGATCATAATCACACACTGTTCGCTCGTTGGCCAGAGGAGAACTGGCCCCCGACTGAGCCTGGGTTCTCCCAAGGATTTTTTCTCCATTCTGTTTTGGTTCCTTGCCACTGTTGCCTTGGCTTTTGGCTTGCATAGTTGGGGACATTTAATATTCAACAATATTATTGATCTGCCTTATTGTGGGTGGACGATTATGCAATTTTCTTCTAGAAACAAACAGAGTGCTTGTTCGCCTCAAGGCTTAGCTGAGGTCTTCGGATGTGCCTCATCCTCGTCTCCTCTGCGGTGGGGGTTGCGGCCGCCCCGTTGTTTGTGGCTGCCGGTGCTCGGAGGTCCGGGCGGGAAACCCGGCGTCGGTGAGGAAATTTCGGCCTGACTGTCGACGTGGTGTGAAAACGGCTAATCTGCGCGCACTGCGGCGGGCCCCAAAGACAGACAGTTTGGATTTAACTCTTCGTATGTCCCTGATTAATGTCAGATCACTGGCCAACAAAAATTTTGTGCTAAATGATTTTTTTACATCTTATAAATTGGACTTCATGCTGCTGACTGAGACTTGGCTTCATGTTGGTGAGTCCGCTTCCTTTTCTGAACTTCTCCCTCCAAACTGTACATTTTTTAGCTCTCCTCGGACCACTGGTAAAGGTGGAGGACTTGCCACTGTGTTTAAATCCACCTTCCAGTGTCGGCTGTCTGCATCTGTCAGCTATTCGAGCTTTGAGCTGCAGCTATTCGAACTAAACGCCTCTTCTCCGACGCTGTGTGCAGTTGTGTATCGTCCACCGAAATTCAACAAAGATTTTATGCAAGACTTTGCTGATTTTATAGCAGGTCTAAGGTTAAACTATGATCATTTTATAATTTCTGGTGATTTTAGCTTACATGTATGCTGTGAAAACAAACCTATGGTTAAAGACTTCTTAAATCTTCTAAGCGCTTTTAATCTCACTCAGTCGGTGTCTGGCCCAACACATGAAATGGGACACACATTAGATCTTGTGCTGTTTCATGGCTTGTGTGTTTATGTAAATGAAATATGTAACATATGTATTTCGGATCACATCCCTGTCTTGTTTACGATTACAGTCCCATGTTTTGTGGTCAAGTTTCCCTTTGCACACTGCCGCCGTGTAATTAACAGTCAAACCTCGGCACAGTTCTCTGCTGCAACCTGCACAAACATCTTAGACTCTGTAGCTCCTTTGAGGATGAAACGCACTAAAGCGCTTTCAGAGCCTTGGCTAAATGACACCACCCGAGCGATCAGACGTGCATGTCGGCAAGCTGAGAGAAGGTGGAAGAAAGATAAACTCAGAGTGTCATATGAAATTCTACAGCAATATCTATCTGACTATCAGAGAGATGTAAAATTGGCAAAATCTGATTTTATTTCTAAACTGGTCGCAAACAACCGTCACAGGCCACAGGTTCTTTTTAACATGTTTAACATCATTACAAATCCTCGCAACTCTGTTCCTACTACACCTACATTGGACCTCTGTAACTCTTTTCTAGAATTTTTTGTTGAGAAGATTTTTGCTCTTCGATCTTCTGTAACCACATCCTGCGACCATGATCCCTCTGTTCCTCCTATATGCCTTGTGGTACTAGACCAGTTTGAGCCCATATCAATCTTCTCCTTATCTGAGGTGGTCCATCATCTGCGGCCCACAAATTGTCCCTCAGACAGAATTCCCTCTCATCTTTGATACCGTTGGACCATGTATTTTATCATTGATAAATACTTGTCTTGTTTCTGGTCATGTTCCGTCCGCCTTTAAACACGCTGTTGTACAACCCCTGCTAAAAAAGGAAAATCTCAACCCCTCTGTTCTCTCCAACTTCAGGCCCATTTCTAAACTGTCTTTCTTATCTAAAGTCTTGGAGAAAGTAGTTTCTATGCAGCTGCAAACTTTTTTAATCAATAACAATGTTTATGAAAAGTTCCAGTCCGGCTTTAAATCCCGTCACAGCACTGAAACTGCACTTTTAAGAGTTTTTAATGATTTGATTTTAACTGTTGACTCAGGAGTCTCTGCTGTTCTAGTACTCTTAGACCTCTCTGCAACACTGTGGACCACTCAATCCTCTTGTCACGGTTGGAAAATTGTGTGGGAATCAAAGGTACTGCACTAAGGTGGTTTCAATTCTATCTAACTGACAGGAGCTTCTCTGTCCACCTCGGTGATTATTCCTCTGAAACGGCCCCATTTACCTGCAGTGTCCCTCAAGGTTCTGTCTCAGGCCCCATCCTATTTTCTTTGTATATGCTGCCCCTGGCCTCCATCTTTGAGAGGTACGATGTCTCTTTCCACTGTTTTGCAGACGATATTCAAATTTATTTGCCCCTGAACGTAAAAAAAAGGGCCCCTGCAGCCCCTGTTTGATTGTATGAAGGACATTAAAACATGGATGAATCTAAATTTCCTCAACTTAAATGGAGAAAAGACAGAGATCATAGTGTTTGGACACCCTGAACTGCTTGATGTAGATTATCTCGGCCCTTTGACTTCAAACAGCCGCTCAACTGTGAGAAGTCTTGGCGTTGTGTTGGATGGTGCATTTAAGCTTGATAAACAGATATCCGCCACTGTTAGATCGTGTTTTTTTCCAGTTGAGAACTATAGCCAAGGTAAAGGCTTATCTCCCTCCTAAAGATTTGGAGAGGGTGATAAATGCCCTTATAACTTCTCGCCTTGACTATTGTAACTCCTTATATGTGGGCTTAGACAAGTCATTGATTCAGCGTCTGCAGTTAGTCCAGAATGCTGCTGCCCGCCTCCTGACAGGAAAGAGGAAGAGGGACCACATTACACCTGTGTTGCGTTACCTCCACTGGCTTCCAGTTCATTACAGGATTGATTTTAAAATTTTACTTTTAACTTTTAAATGCTTAAATGGAGTTGCTCCATTATACTTAACGGAGCTTCTTCATGTTCATATTCCAGCTAGAGCACTGAGATCCGCCAATCTCCTCCTCCTGGATGTACCTAGAAGCAGACTAAAAACCAGAGGTGATCGAGCCTTTAATGTAGCTGCCCCTAACCTATGGAACAACCTGCCAGTCCATATCAGAACCTGCCCAACTCTCAAATGTTTTAAATCATTGTTAAAAACTCATCTTTTTTCTTTGGCATTTCCTTCGAGTTAAGTCTGTTATTTTCCTGAATTTTTTTTTATTTATATATATATATATTTTTTTTTTCACTATATATCGTATACTGTATATTATAAATGTTTTATTGTTGTACTTTTATTGTGTGAGTAGTGACCTGTTGTTGTATTTAACCTGTGAAGCACCTTGGTCAACCTTGGTTGTTTTAAGTGTGCTATATATAAATAAAATTGATTGATTGATTGATTGATAAAGAACAGCAGTCAGAACTCCTTAAGTTTTTGAAACACTTAAAAGACTGAAAGTTCAAACATTCATCAGTGGACCACTCCCAGCAAGAGGAACAAACAGGTTTTCACGGTTGCTTGGGCTTAATACATGGCTGCAAAAAACCTGCAGTATAAAAGGAGTGAACTTCATTGACAACTTCAATCTTTTCTGGAGTCAGAGACAACTGTTTCATCAGGATGGCCACCACCCAAACAAACTTGGTTCAAGAGTGCTAAAGGACAATATCTACTTCTCCCTCAATCATCCTTCTGCAGTGTGTGCCTATCCACTCAATCTGAACAGCACACACACACCTGGACACAGTATGAATGACCACAGGACTTCACTTCAGCAGCAAAATGGACATGCGGTTGACATATCACACAAGGACAATGATATCACCACTCCGCCACAACAACCTCTGCTCACGGACACAATCTCAGCTGAACCCTGCCCACAGAGCTCACTACAGACAGACATATTAGAACTGCTCCAATATTCAGCACCCAAGGACGACTTCCTGGAAAACAGCCAGGGAAGCCAGGACAGCATATTACAGCCTCCGATCACCAGAGCAACAGCCAGAAGTGATTAGATGCATTAAAAAGATGAGATTCTAAGCTTTAAAATGATACATATTTTGTGTTGTTCCATTCATTGGTTGCATTGGTCTGTCCCATTCACTTTCAATGGCCCATTGAAACAATGGCCCACAATGGCCCTCAATGGCCCAGTGGAACACCACAAGTTTAACTCTGTGCCATATTGTACAAAATAAAAGTTTTTCAAAACAAAATTCCTGGTGAAAAATTAAAGTAGACTAGTGTGATCAACAGTGCCAATTTTCTTCAGATTTTATTTAATATTTCCAAAATTATACAAAAATAATGTTTTTTTTACTCAAAAAATGAGATGCCTACTCTCAAATAAATGAGGCCTACGATTAATCAGATGCAAATAGAAATATAAAACCAGTCCTAACTGAAAGAGAACAAGTTGACAAAAAGATTGAATCCAATATTGGGTGATAATAATGCATAACGAGTGATTTATATGCTATTTTTTGTAGTCCGGTCATTTTTGACCGGGAACACCACGAGAGTGACAATGTGCCAATATTGTACAAAATAAAAGTTTTTCAAAGCAAAATTCCTGGTGAAAAATTAGAGTAGACTAGTGTGATCAACAGTGCCAATTTTCTTCAGATTTTATTTAATATTTCCAAAATTATTCAAAAATAATGTTTTTTTTACTCAAAAAATGAGATGCCTACTATCAAATAAATGAGGCCACGATTAATCAGATGCAAATAGAAATATAAAACCAGTCCTAACTGAAAGAGAACAAGTTGACAAAAAGATTGAATCCAATATTGGGTGAAAATATAGTATACTGAGAGATTTATAAGCTATTTTTTATAGTCCGGTCATTTTTTACCGGGAACACCACGGGGGAAATTGGGTTGTGAACACCACACAAGGGTTAAATGAGAACACTAGTGTACTATTTATGAAGGCTATATCCTTAACACCAAGCATATCTGCTGACTCTGTTGATTTTCTCCTTGATAAAGTTAAAAGTGTAATTGATGATATTGCTCCTGTGAAAGTCAGGATGAAGAGTGGCAGACTAAAAGCACCTTGGAGAAACTCAACAGCAGTGCAAAATATGAAAAGACAATGCAGAAAAGCAGAGCGCATGTGGCGGAAGACAAAACTTGTAGTCCATTAAAACATCTACAAAGACAGCATCCGTGCTTTCAATATGGAACTAGGCAAAGCTAGACAGACTTTCTTCTCAAATATTTAAACAACACACGCACTCTTTTTGCTACTGTAAAGAGACTGACAACCCCCCCAAGCCAGATTCCCAATGAAATGCTCTCAGACAGCAAGTGCAGTGAGTTTGCTTCTTTCTTCTCTGAGAAAATCAATAATATCAGAAAGGTGATCAGCACCTTGAGTTGCGCTGGGGTCAGACAGATCAGACCACCTGAGAAATTAATTACTATGTCTGATTTCAAAGAAATTGATGGCAAAATTTTGGAAGAAACTGTACAGCACTTTAAAACATCAACCTGCGCTCTTGACACAAGTCCCACATCTTTTTTCAAAAGTGTGTTAAACAGTTTAGAAGCAGATCTTCTAGAAGTGCTAAATGCCTCACTTCTCTCTGGGAGTTTTCCAAACTCCCTGAAAACTGCAGTTATCAAGCCCCTCCTGAAAAAGAGCAATCTGGATAAGAACATATTAAGCAACTATAAACCGATCTCAAATCTTCCTTTCATAGGCAAGATCATTGAAAAAGTTGAACAAATTCTTGAGCTTGAATGGATCCTTTGACAATTTTCAATCTGGTTTCCGACCGCACCACAGCACAGAGACAGCGCTCATAAAGATAATAAATGATATTCGCTTAAATACTGATTCAGGCAAATTATCAGTGCTGGTACTACTCGACCTCAGTACTGCATTTGACACTGTCGATCACAACATACTTCTTGACAGGCTGGAAAACTGGGTGGGGCTTTCTGGGATAGTCCTAAAATGGTTCAGGTCATACTTAAATGGGAGAGGTTATTATGTGAGTATAGGAGACCATAAGTCTGAGTGGACATCCATGACATACGGAGTCCCTCAAGGTTCAATTCTTGTGCCACTCCTGTTCAACCTGTATATGCTCCCAATGAGCCAAATAATGAGAAATAACCAAATTGCTTACCACAGCTATGCAGATAATACACAGATCTACTTAGCCCTATCGCCTAACGATTACAGCCCCATTGACTCCCTGTGCCAATGCATTGATGAAGTCAACAGTTGGATGTGCCAAAACTTTCTTCAGTTAAACAAAGACAAAACTGAAGTCATTGTGTTTGGAAACAAAGATGAAGTTCTCAAGGTGAACGCATACCTTCACTCTAGGGGTCAAACAACTAAACATCAAGTCAGGAATCTTGTGACACTAGAGTCAGACCTTAGTTTCAGTAGTCATGTCAAAGCAATAACTAAATCCGCATACTTTCATCTGAAAAATATTGCAAGAATTAGATTCTTTGTTTCCAGACAAGACTTAGACTTGTGCATGCTTTCATCACCAGTAGGGTGGATTATTGTAATGAACTCCTCACTGGTCTTCCCAAAAAGACCATAAGACAGTTGCAGCTCATACAGAACGCTGCCGCCAGGATTCTGAGCAGAACCAGAAAATATGAACATATCACGCCAGTCCTCAGGTCTTTACACTGGCTCCCAGTTAGATTTAGGATTGATTTTAAAGTATTATTACTGGTATATAAATCATTCAATGGCCTAGGACCTCAATACATTGCAGACATGCTCACTGAATATAAACCTAACAGATCACTCAGATCATTAGGATCATATCAGCTAGAAATACCAAGGGTTCACTCTAAGCATGGCGAGTCCGCTTTTAGCTATTTAGCTAGTAGTCACATTCAAATCCAGACTCAAAACAGCTTCTGTTTAGCTATGCATTTAGTGAATGAGCACTGTGTTTTAATTATTCTTATTTCTTTTTATTATTTTAATTTCTTCTATGTAAAGCACTTTGAATTGCCATTGTGTATGAAATGTGCTATATAAATAAACTTGCCTTGCCTAATAATCCTTACGAAAACAATAGGGCCTTTGCCCTTTCAGGGCTTGGGCCCTAATAAAGGATGTGCCAAAAACAACGGTAGTGGCCTGTATGTGCCTAATGAAAGAAATAAAACACAGCATACATGAGAAATCTGCACATTTCACCACATGAATACATTACAATTCACAGTTTAACCCCTTTTGTTCAAATCAATCAGTAACTAGACTCAAGGAAATAGTATACACTTGAAACAGGGTACAAATATTCTTCATAACTTATACATACTCACTTTTATTGAGACTCTGAAGCACACAGAAAAAGCTCACGTGGTAACTGGCACATGCGCAATATCACGTATTGTTGTTCTCCCCTTTAACATGGCATAAAGAACAACAATTACTGCATGTCCAATAAATATATGAAATAAACAGCGTTATTTAACATTTTAATAACTTTCATAACATATTTTAGATTAACTCACGCTCAATCCCGTTGTCCGAATTCCCCTTCCCCGCTGAAGATCTCTCACATGCAGGAACATATACTTTAGTCATCATATTCTTGTCATTAGTCCCGTTTTGGTCAGAAAACAAATCAAATATTTAATTCCTTGTTCACTGTAGTCCATTATACTCTTAACTCCATGTCCTATTAGTCCTATTTTTTCCATGTCCTTTATCATATCTATCCTCTGTAATTCATATTTTGAGCAATTAATAAGCACATGTTCTACAGTCTCAGGTATTTGGCACTGATCACAAAACCCAGTTAGATGTTTCCCCATTATATGAAGAGTGCTATTTAATTTAGTATGCCCTATTCTTAATCTGGTTACAATAGTTTCTTCTCTCCTGTTTCCTCTCTTATTTTCCACAGTGCCAACTCTTTTTTTAATTGAGTATGTAATGACATTAACTCAAAGGGGAAATATTAATAATAATCCATAATTACCAATTATGATTAATTATTAATATTTGGGTCAGTTAATTAGATTAACTTTGAGGTAAGCTAATTAATATTACAATCAATTAATCAGTTCCAATGAACTCTTTGATTATTCATTTATTCTAAGAAAAGTGTATCTTTCATCGTCACTGAAAAATAATTATTCCTTAGCATGTACAGAAATTAGAGCATACTGTAACAAAATCAAAATCGTAAAAGGGACTTTGTATGCAAACAGAGGATCAGAAATCAAATTCATAATTGTGCACAAGTTTTATTAACTAAATCACAAACATAAATAACACTAAACAAAAATAAATACATTCATACATCCATACATACATGCATAGGTAAAGGGGTGAGTGATGTGGAACCGGAAACAGGAAATAGAACTATGGAGCAAGATCTATTTTAGTATAAAAAAGAACCATCATCTTATTTCAGAGCACCTCATTAAATGTATACCTTGCATGGTCAATTCTTGAAGTGGTTGAAGATTGAATTCGTCGCTGGGTCCTTGAGTGTCAAATGTCACTTTATGAGTTGCAATCATTTCTTCTCCGTTGGATGAAGGAGATTGTATTGTCGCTGCTCTCATGGCTGGAATGCAGATTGTGGCCTGCACGCTCTGGGCCGGCAGGACACGAAGAGCACATGGTGAGAGTTGCGAGGGACTTCGTCCGTGTTGAATGACGTCACTGAACTTCTGAAGTTGTCCTTGATGCTGGAGTGAGCACATGTCCTGGATGCTTCGAAGCCTCCTGCCCTGGGCCTGTTGAGGCCATGCTGGAACACACGGCATCCTTAAGGCAAGAGTTGTCCGTTTCCTTCTTGGCTGGATTTAAGAAAGGCAGTCTGACTCGGCCTGCAGAGGCCTGCAGGGCCCAGTGGAGGGGGGGAGGGTCCCCTCCCCCCCACAGGATTCACTTGGAGCTGCAGTTTAGGTCCGAGGACAAGAGCTAAGAGGGCCGGATCTTGTGGTCAGTGACTTTTAAAGCGTGAGGATGGCACACCCACACTGTAAAAAAAAAACTGTAAATTTACAGGAAACGGTCTGTATTTTTTTACAGAATTTTGCCGTTTTGTCATTATACAGTGAATACCTGTTATTTTACAGATATTTGTTGTAATTTAAAGGTCCACTATTAAATTTACAGGTAATTGCTTTTATTTCGGTTTTACATTAATTTTACGTTTTTTAAAGGAAATTCTCTGTGTAATTTTACATAAAAAATTAAGTAATATTTTACAGATTATTTCTGTGGAATTAGAAAACAAAGAAAATAAGGTATAACTGCAGAAATCAGCAGTCACTTAACATGTTTTCCTTAAAGATTATTAAGCATGTGGGGGTTAAAGTGAGTTTTAAGATTTGTACACACATTAGGCAAGCCTATTTAATTATTTATAGTCTTTTAATTTTGTCTTGCAAATAGATGTTCATTTTGATCATCATTTGTATTTGTCCGTAAATTTCATTTAGGCCTATATTTTATGTCTTTTATGAATCGTTTTTCCAAATCTGCGTGGCTTTGTGTGCGTTTGTATGTGTGTGTGTGTGTGTGTGCCATAGACAGTAAAAGAAAGGGTGTGTGCCCGCACGCGCGCAGATTCAAATTATCCGCCATTACGTTTCGTTGCTGCTAGTCCCGCCCACAACAGTTAGCCACACATCTGTCTCTGTCGTCGATCTGTGTCAAGGGCAAGCGGGAGATTTGAAGTTTCAGTCTACGCTCGTGAAGTAGTCGTGGATTGTGATCACAGTGGTTCAAAGCTATAATCGTATTCGACAGAAGCAGCCAGCCGTGAGCAGGAGCGCTGAACACATATTAGTTGTTTGTAGTCTGGGTGTCAGTCCAGAAATAACGCGCCCTTTTTCAGTGAGCCTGGTTCGTCGTCACAGCGGACCTCATCCCGACTGATCAACGGCTGAGGTAAGAGTCTCATACTACATGTGTGTACGATATTTTATATTACATTTGTGTTAAGTGGTTAGACAGTTTCCATGCTAACGTTAGCATTCTTAAATGATGTTCAGTTATAACTGGGTCAGGGCAAAACACTGAAAATGCAGCATGCGTTTTTTAATTATCGATCTGTGTTAAGAAAGATCAGTTGAACCCAACCCACATCTCTACTTGTTAACTTAAAGACCTAAAACAATCTTTAGTAGACTTGTTATTCATATTAAAGTCCATAATTGTGTATAAAATCTTAGTTATGATAGTCAGTGACATTAAACCAATAAATGGCGGGATATTTTGAAACACTGTCTGGAAGCTGAAAACTTTTCTCTTAAAAAACATACTTTATTTTATTATAATAAAATTGTAGTAAATACGTTTTTAGCTGATTTTTTACCATTGTAATAGCCACAGTTTTACTAAAAATAGGCCTACCGTGTTTCTTTTGTTTATTTCGTAATAGTTAACATGACTAACTTTATTAAGACCGTTAAGAAATCGAAATACTGTAACTTAACGTACTTGTTGATGATACAGGAAAGCCTAGAACAGGAATACTAGAATATGAATACAACATGATGAACCCCTAGGACCTAGGTGTGCAGCTAGGTCACAGTAAATCATATTCATTTAACATTACTTTCTATAAATGTAACTTAGCTAAAATCACATGGCAGCTCAAAATATTACTGTTTATCCTTTCCAGCTCAGCTTCAAGATCATAGTCATTTGAGTTTTTGCATTGTCCCAATGGAACATATTCTGACATGTGTAAATCTAATTCTGAGTTTTAAAATAACTTGTGTGTGTGTGTGTGTGTGTGTGTGAGTGTGATTTCAGGTCACGTGGAAAGCAGATGATCATGGCAAACAAGGTATGGGAAGAATTCATTAAAACATAAAAATCATAACGGTTCTGATTCCATATGTTCATAACAGTCTTCTGATTCCATATGATTGCACTAAAAGTATGCACAAGGTTTGGATTTGCTACAGCAAGATTACGATTGTGTTAGATTCCACCCATCTTTCTTTCTTTTTTAAATTTTTTTTAACTACCCACTAAGCAAAATGATGTCCGAAAGACGTCTTTTCAATGTCTTTGTTACAAAAATCAGACGTTGAAATGCCGTCCACTGAGGAGCCAGAATGAAAGTTATGACGTCTTTTTTTGACGTGTTCTGCACGTCCGATATAGACGTTCATCGAACCTTCGTACAAGGTTAAAACTAGTTCAGATGTGGCCATTGTGGACATATTTCAACATCATTTATGGTCTCATTTAGACATAATTACTTTGACTATTGCTGTCTTATGATCTTACTGAGAATTAACAGAGGTTTAGATGTTGATATTCGTTTAATTTGAAGTGTCACCATTGTGGCGATCCGTGTTTGCTTTAGTTGGGCTCTTGGTCCCCGTTCCTTTTATTTTAACTTTTCTTTGGCTGCTATAACAGTGTGTTTGTGTAACACAATTGTTGTGGCAGAGAAAGCCTAGAAAAAGTATGAGGTGTTATCAGTTCAATGTTGATGATGACATAATTATCACAAAAATGGGCCTTTAATATTGTGTTTAAAGTTTTGTGTTTATATTTGCCGTTAATAACCACCAACCTTTTGGAACTGCATTATTGGTGAAGGTGTATTTATTTGAAGGTGTATAAAAAGCATGTGCACATTATGTTTTAAGCAAGAGTATCATACAGTCACACACAGACATCAAGATTTTGGATATGAATCACAACAACGGTGACAACCAAAAAAAGCTTGGGAATTAAGGATGAGTTTTGTACTATGAAAGCTACCCATCATGCATTGCAGCATGAAGCTTTTTTTAAAATTGTCACCATTGTTAGAAATCATATGCACAATCTTGATGTCTGTGTGTGACTGTATGATACTCTTGCTCAAAACATCATGTGCACATGCTTTTTATACACCTTCAAATAAGTGATCATTTTAATGTTTTTGGCACCAATAATGCAGTTCCACAAGGTTGTTGGTTATTAATGGCAAATATAAACACAAAACTTTAAACACAATATTAAAGGCCCATTTTTGTGATAATTATGTCATCATCAACATTGAGCTGATAACACCTCAAACTTTTACTAGGCTTTCTCTGCCACAACAATTGTGTTACACAAACACACTGTTACAGCAGCCAAAGAAAAGTTAAAATAAAAGGAATGGGGACCAAGAGCCCAACTAAAGCAAACACGGATCGCCACAATGGTGACACTTCAAATTAAACGAATATCAACATCTAAACCTCTGTTCATTCTCACTAAGATCATCTGACAGCAATAATCAAAGTAATTATGTCTAAATGAGACCATAAATGATGTTGAAATATGTCCACAATGGCCACATTTTAACTAGTTTTAACCTTGTACGAAGGTTCGATGAACGTCTATATCGGACGTGCAGAACACGTCAAAAAAAGACGTCATAACTTTCATTCTGGCTCCTCAGTGGACGGCATTTCAACCTTCGATTTTTGTAACAAAGACATTGAAAAGACCACTTTCGGACATCATTTTGCTTAGTGGGGCTCTGTCATTTAGAAACATGACTTTTCCTATCACTACTATCTTAATGACACATATCTTTTAATCCAGCTAGATGATCTGACGGTTGCTGCTCGCATCTCAGCCTACCTGATGGAAAATTCTTGCTGGATGAATGACCTTCACCTTTAAATCAGCCTTGCCAAAACAGAACTGCTTATGGTTCAGCTTTCAGCCAAAACATACTTGCTGTGATCCTGCTGATTTGCCTTATCATTAGGAGGATCAGGCCCTTCCTATCGGAGCTACACAACTCTCTTGTTCTATCCAGACTGGGCTATTGTAATGCTCTCCTGGCAGCTCTTCCAGTGTCAGTCAAACCTCTGCAACTGATCCAGATGCTGCAGCAAGAGTTGTCTTTAAAGGTAGCCCTATGCCTAAACTCACTGCTTCCGATCTATGTGTCCTCCAGAAGCTTGTGTTCTGCAAGTGAACGGCGCCTTGTGGTGCCATCATCCCAAAGAGACACAAAACCACTTTCACTGACATTTACCTGGACTGTTTCCTGGTGGTGGAATGACCGGCGCAACGCAACACATTTTCAAGAAACTGCTAAAGATCCAACTTTTTCATAAACACTTCACCCAATAATACTAAATCTTTGTTAAAAAAAAAAAAAAAAAACACCTTTCTATGTGTACTGTGCTAGACTAACTGGGAATTGTCACTGCACTTGTTGCTTTTTATTATCTTTAATTATTATCTTAATTGGTTAGTCACTTTGGATAAAATGTAATTGTAAATGTTAAAATAAGTTATACTGTAAAGGTATACGGTAATTGCTTTTTATTGTGGATATTTTTACATGTTCTAAATTATATACTAAGCTTCTATTTCCTATCAATCACTTATCTTGATGTTTAGTGTTTGTTCAATTACTAATACTGTAAATATGCAGGTAATTTGTACTCATACATTTAGTTAATTTAAAAGAAATTGACTGTACATTTGCTATTATTAAGAACTTAATTAGAGATGTTGTGAAATTGGATCTGTACAAATAAAAATTAAAACTGTAAATTTACAAACATTTGTATTTGAATTTATGTACTTGTGTGCATTTTTTATACATAATTTCATTGTTATTTTACACATAAAAACTATATTAAAAGAAAATTACTGTAGATAGACAGCATTATTATATAAAATAATTTTATAAAACCTTAAATTTACAGTATTTAATTGTTTTAAAGGTGTATATGACTTTTTAAAACATTAAAAATCCAAATAATTACATAAGATTTAATGTAATATTAAAGATATAATCTGTTATTTAATTATGGAAAATTACTGTATTTTAACGAGATTGTTTTTTGCCGTTATTTTACGGTAATTTTCTGGCGCCCCAGCTGCCGGAATAATACCGTTTTTTTACAGGTTTTTTTTTTTACAGTGCATTTGGAGCTGTAAGAGCCAATAAGAAGTGTCTTCCTTTGGAGGGAAAATGTCTTTTTGTGACCTTTGTTCAAGCATGCTCATTTGCAATGTGTACTTTCATTGGGTGTTTAAGAAAAGAATCTTCAAGATCCTTATAATTCTAATGCGTCACAAAGTTAGCAAAATGTAATGTAAATGAACAAATTGGGAATGCAGATTGGAGTTTGCAGAGACCAAATACGCCACACATCTGATTTTGGTAAACCATAGTATGCAACAAGGTCTGAAAGTCATGAGGTGGGAAGATTGGATACATGTCTACACATTTCTCAAAAGGTTATACATAGAATACGTATGATTAATAGGGTTTATCTCTCCTTCTCAGCGAGAATTAAGTGAGAGTCCCGTTTTGGTTGTATAATCAAATATATATCAAAGTATATACATAATTGTACATAGGCCAGTAAATCATTCACACAGTTTCTGGGATGCATGTTCATTTATAGATCAGTTTGTCTACGATTAAATGAACGCAGGAGACTCTGTTCTGATATCTGTGGCTGAGTTAGTTACTTGTTAGCATTCCTAAGAGCCATAAAAACCATCCTATCTGATCGCAGCCATGGCAACCAGGGTAACTGAGATCTTCTTGCCCTGTTTTGGGGGCTGGGACACAGATTCCCAGAATGAGTTCTAAATATCAGTTGTTAAACTATAACAAATATTCGTGTCTGACTTGTCTCAGTTGTTACAAGTATAAATGTCTTCCTTTTAATTCTTGGTCCCAACTTTGTTTAGCCTGGCAAGCCAGACCTACATCAAGATGTTAGGTCTGGCAACTCACCATAGACACGGCTCAATCCGAGGGGCGGGATAAACGGCTGTCTTTCAAATTCACTCTGCACGCAATAGGACAGCGTTCAACCAACCAGAGCGTTTTCCCAACAGCGGAGCTAACGTTAGTTGATAGATTCAACTTTTGAATCTGGCCGGCAAAACTACGAACACATCTTCCTTTTTTAAGAACGACTTAAGTGCCGTTCTTTGCTCTTTTCTCAAAGAAAAACTTAACTCCAAGTCCTCCAGAGTCGCAGCCAAAGCCGATTTGAAAGACTGTTCACCAGAAGCAGCAACTCTTCTTTGTTTTCAAGTAGCAGGGAACCGTCGCAACTCTGTCGTCATTGTTAAGCCCGCCCCGCCTACTCTATACATGATGTGATTGGCCTGACCCAATTTAGGTTTTTACAGCTCCGAAAGTCAACGGAGAGTTGCTAGACTAACCTGGCTGCAAAATACATTTTGCTGCCGCTAGGGTGCGTCTAGATTTCTAGGCTAAACTTTGTTGCCATTTTTTTGAAATTTCTCCCCATACTATAATCTTTCCTTCTGATCTTGAAAGGCTGACGACTGCTTCTATATTCTATTTTTTTCCGTGCTTCCTTAGCTATTTTGTCTACCTTTTCATTTCCTATAATACCCATATGTGCTGGGACCCACATAAATATAACGTCATCACCCTTATTTTTATTTTTGAATAGATAGCCATAATATCATAAAAAAACCTCCTGATGATTCTTAACCATGCCGGTCTTGAGACTCTGCAATACAGAGACAGAGTCGCTGCAAATTAAAGTTTTATTTAACTTAGTGCATTCTATCCATTCTAATGCCATCAAAATGGCAAACATCTCAACAGCATATACACTTAAGTGATCTGATGTTCTCCTGCTCATCTCACTCTTCATACTGGGAACTACAGTTGCAGCACCTGTAACTCCTGTTATCGGGTCTTTAGATCCATCTGTAAAAACTTGTTTAAAGTTAGTATATTTTTGGTTCACATGTCTATAAAATTCACTCACCACATTAGCTTGATTGTTTATAGTATTTTGATCTGTAATACCTCCAAATCCACTACTGGATTGTCAAACTTCCACATAGGGATACTGGGCCATACCACAGTTTTACAAAACTCCTTTCCATATACTCCCAAGTCACGTGCTGCATCATCTCTCTCTCTCATTTGTGCATGCACACACTCTTAAAGGGGACAGCACGCAGTTGAGTCAAAGCAAACATAAGGGTAAATCCCTGATTACACTGTATTCAGCACAAACTCTGCTACAATAATATATCAGCAGCATGTATGTAAAAGTTTGTAGTTTTGAGATAATGACATTTATGCGTGGTTTGTGAAAATACAAAAAAAAATTCTCACTGAAATAAGGCCATGAAACCCATACTGATTATTTCTTCACAAGACTTTTGAAAATTGTATCACATAGCCTAGAATATTTGCTCCAAAACTATGTGAAAATCACCCTGACTGCTCATTCAGATAAGACAATATATTGATTTAAAATTTGTACGACGTGTTTTGTGTGAGAAAGCTTTATGCGGGAGGTGTGATCACGTCATTAATATGTAAGCTTTTCACACCTGAGAAAGACAAAGACCCTCCCCTAACGGCCCTATTAGGAGCTATCAGGCCCTATCATTCTGAGCAACCTTGCACAAAGAATGAGAAGATTTAAAAAAGAATGGCTTTTTGATTGTTTGGATTTATTTACAACACAACATAATCCAAAGATACACAACAAATGACAAAAAAGCACTTATTGAACACACTGATCCAAAGACAGAGACCTTTGTGCCATTCCTAAAAACATTGTACATACCTTTCATTTCCAAGGTGTTTGATTTTCACTTTACCATGTTCATGTACAGAGACTCATGTGAATGTTGAAGTCAGCAGGACTCAGTGGCATCTGGGCCCTGAAAGAAAAAAAAAAAAAGTGAACATACTGATATTAAGAGAAAGGCCTGCACAATTTTGGGAATACATTTTAGATTTTTCTGGTTAAAATTGCTTTTTAAAATTCACAGAATACACACACACACACACACACACACACACAAATTTTTCCAACAATATATAATATAATGAACACCAGGTTTGTTGTGCCTTGTAAGCATAGGCTATGCGCAGTGCTGCATAAAATAATAATAACAATAACCTATAGCAGCCTGTAAATCTTCCAAAAGATTTCAGTAACAACTATGCTAGAGAAAATTAAATTGATTATCATATGTTACTTCAAATGTTTCCATTCGTTATGATGATATGAAATGAGATAATAGTAAAAACATGAAGCCATTTGGTGCGTTTTACTTTTCAAATGCGATCGCGTTCCAAAATATGATACATTCAAACGCGATCGCGCTCCAAAACATGAAACATTATGGTTACCATATACATATCTACGTTTGAGCAGATATCCACAAACACAGTAACAGTAAACACGGGTCTAAATATTATAATATTCACCATATACCTAGCAACAGTTAGTAAACTCGACGAAAAGCAGAGACTTGTGAAGTTTTTTCGTGCTTTGTTTTTGAGGTAACGAGCGCGTTCGCGTTCCATGTGGAGATTTGCATGTGAATCTCTTTTGCGCGCGTGGGCGTGGTCAAATTAAAAATAATGAGCAAGCGTTTGAGATACTGGACATCTTGTTGGTTTTATACAAATTACTTAAACAGAGAATGTTTGTTTTCAGTTTGAATCCGATCATTTAAAAGTACACACTTAAATTTTTATAAAGGTATATGGCTCATAAATGTGTGACAAGTATTCGCTGAGTTTGGTTTCAGTTTATAGACGTGCTCAAGAAAAAAAAGTTCACCGCGACGGGGAGGCTGAAAGCACACCCTGTTTATCTTCTTTATTTTACAAAAGCACAATGTTTTGATTTGATTGTAAGTGGACACATACAAAAGTAGAAATATCATAGATTCTTTTTTTATATTTCTTTTTTCTGTATGACCATAAATGACGGAGTAATTTAAGTTTATTGTGCTACAATGTGACGAAAATCCAGCAAAACGCGCGGGCGCGTTTGTCGACCCCAGAGGGTTAAAGACATTCTGAACTCTATTGGAGTTAGACAACACGTGTAAGGATCTACTCATTCTCAAAATCATACTCTAGATCTAATATTATTACATGGAATAAATGTTGATGCCGTTGAAATTCTGCAGCAGAGTGATGACATCTCAGATCATTATTTAGTCTTGTGTAAACTTCATTTAGCCAAGGCTGCAAAGTCGACTCCGTTACAAATATGATACAAATATGTTACAAATATCAATCACAAGTTCAGTATGGCGTACCACAAGGCTCAGTACTAGGACCGCTGCTGTTCACTCTGTACATGCTACCATTAGGAGATATCATTAGGAAGTATGGCATTAGTTTTCACTGTTATGCCGATGATACTCAGCTCTATATTTCTTCACGCCCAGACAAAACTTACCAATTCACAAAGTTAATGGAATGCATAGCTGATATAAAAAATTGGATGACTAGTAATTTCCTACTACTAAATTCTGAAAAAAAACAGAGATTCTAATTATTGGACAAAAAACTCCCACACGTAATAATCTAGAATACTGTCTAACACTTGATGGTTGCTCTGTTAAGTCTTCGTCGTCGGTTAGGAACCTGGGTGTGCTCTTTGATACCAATCTTTCATTTGAAACTCACGTGTCTAGTATCTGTAAAACCGCATTTTTCCATCTTAAAAATATATCTAAATTACGCCATATGCTCTCATTGACAATGCGGAACAATTAGTTCATGCGTTCATGACCTCAAGGCTGGATTATTGTAATGCTCTACTGGGTGGTTGTCCTGCAGGCTTAATAAACAAACTACAGTTGGTCCAAAACGCAGCAGCTCGAGTTCTTACCAGGGGCCCGTTCTTCGTACGTTGCTTAAAACATCCGAGATCAAATTACACATTCCAGATGATATCAATCATGATCTGGCTAATTAGGTTCTTCGAACACACTTGCCGGATATGATTAGTATAGCTGGATTGAGTTATCTGAGATAATTGCGCATTCATGCGCTGGTTTAAAAGGGGATATGTATCGATAGTAGAAACATTGATCAGCAACGCTACTATTGGCTGTTCAACGTGGCCAAAGAGCAGGCTCAGTTTTTCTCCTCAGCAGAGCAAGAACTAATAGTCGAAGTTTATTCGGAATTTTAATGTGTAATCAAAACACCAGGGAACACCTCAAAGTCTGCAAAAGCCAGGAGAGAGGGCTGGCAAAAAGTAGCAGACAATTTAAATCTGTTAGAAGTGGCCATGTTAGATGTTTTTATCACTTTTGTATTTTAATAATTGCATAATTACTTTGTTCATTGTAATGTCAGAGTCACCACACTAGAACATGGGGGTAAATAAAAGTGAAGTACAAAAATCTTATACATAATGGTAATTTTTTGTTATATTATAGTCACTTTTATAAAAGGCACTGTTAAATAAATGGTTGTCTGTTTATAAAAGCAACCAAGAAAAAGGCTGAGAAAAAAAAAAGATCTTAGTAGCCTACACTGTAAAATAATTTTTGCTGCATTAAATTAAGGCCGTATAGTCATTTCAACTGTTAAATCTTGAGTAATGATGAATTGCTTTGACTTGTGAAAGTGAAAACTGATAAACTTATGTTAATGTAAAAATATTTTGCCATGAGTTATTGATAACATTTTTCCCCAGTGTAGTTCTTTGTAATGACATTGTGTTTTCCTCTTTTGTGGACTTTTACATAATACACCAACACTTGTATCTGTTCCCAAGAAAGTGGTGGCTGAAATATGTGGAGTAAGTGGACATTTTCTAACTTTCCAAAGGAAAGAACGTATTAGGCTTTGTAATGTCCATTTGTTTCCATTGCACTGGACAGTGAGTAAACCCTCTCAGATAACTGTCATATGGAGGAACTAGCCTACCTGCAAGTGCATAAATAACTTTACTTAACTTATACTTGTATGCTTTATGGCTGCAATATAAGTTGCAGGATTCCACATCTAGCACAGACAGAGGAGACATAGGCCTACAGGTGGGCAGTGTATAGCCAACTTTTCCTTTTTATTTGTTGCATGAGGCATGTGTCTAATATCTCTTGTTGCAGGCACTTGACCACTGGCTTTTCTTTACAAAGAACAATTGAAATAAAACTCAAGGAACTAAGCATATTTGTCTTTTATTAAACATGTAATGAAAAGTTTTTTTTTTTTTTTTTTGGCAATGTTGTGTAATATGGCACATGCAACAATGTCACAGGCCCTGTCAGGTGTGCAACCCTCAGACTTTTCAGACACTGATTTTTTTTTGGATTAAAAACACATCTCTTTGACCTATCATACACATAACACATTATAGACTTCTATAATCCAATGTTAGGCTGCATAGATTAGGTCAGCTGGAACCGGGAACACTTCCCATAAATCCTGATGTACTCATTACATCATAAGAAAAATGGCATCTACGCTAATTTTAGTGTCTTTGTTTATCCCAAGGTTTTCTCGCAGCCTCCCAGATCCAGGCCGTATCCAGATCTGACAAAGGACCTTCGCCTGGACCCGATGACAATGCAGTGCTGAAGTGCCAACTAGTCTCTTCCTATGGAGGATCCCTATACCACTCTACAGATAAAGCGTTGTCGGGAAAATTCGTTTCGCGTACCTACCCCAAAGTGACAAAATAAAATAAAATTCTGTATCAAAATTTATAAGGAAAGACCAGTACTTTGTTTAGGCTTGGTCTTTAGGGAATTACCAACCTGCACACATATATTCAAACGCACATAACTATAGAACCAATTCTTAATGCACATGTGAACGTCATCAGCATTTATCACAGGTTCGCGTTTAAAGTCTATGTAGAGAAATTGGTGTCGTCTTAGCGGCCCCTAATTTAATAACAAATGATCGTTGCGACGGAAGCGAATCAATCAAAACTAACTGTAGCTGGAGAATAACTTTATTAAAGAACCGCTATAAAGCCAAAACAATGTCTGCTACCCTAAATTATACGTTTGTCTCTGTAAAGCTGCTTTGAAACAATCTACATTGTTAAAAGCGCTATATAAATGAGGATGACTTGACTTGACTAGGGGGTCCCCTGCTCCATATCTCTATGGCCTAAGGATGTTGTTGGTGATGATAAAACAACAAATTTACATCATCGCTGTCGGGCGGAAACCTCCTATTTAATTACACTGTCGTCGAAGTTGGTATTGTGGCTTTATATAGCTATGGTCAGACACTTACACGTGTCATTATAATATTGACATTTTATGAAAATCAAGCTTAAATTGAGTTGACCAGCAAATTACATATTTTGTCTGTCACTAGAAAAGGCATCTGAGGCAGTAAATGAAAATCCTACAGGGGGTGGAGCTGAGACGCGAGGAAAGGAAACGAGGATGCACAAATAAGAACTGAGAAGCACCCCTGCTTTTGAGAAACAAGCTTTTCATTTTACATAGAGCATGCCCCCTGATGGAGGCTGCCAAAGTTGCACTTCCATGACCAGCCTTGTGCAATTTGCCCAAATTACTCACTGCAGAGCATGAAATCCAACATGGCAAACAGTTGTCAGACTCTCACACCACATGGACTTTTGTTTTCAGTCAGTACTGGTTAGTTAGTTTGTTGTCATGGACACTCATTAGTTTCAGCTGTGCACTAATCAATCATCTCATTATCACCACTACTTAAGTCTTGGTTTGGTTGACTTTCACTATTGAGTCTCGTATGTGCTAAGGTTGGCTTGCTTGCATTATTAAAGATTTGTTCTTTATTTGAGCTTCACCCTCGAACCTTCCATCAATTGAACTATTTGATATATCCCTTCACCATTACACTGACTTAGAGTAAGTAAACAATGATTGATAGCAACAGATTTTTCCTGCCCGAGTCATTCAATAAATCTGACATATGCAACCAATTAACAGATCAAATATTCATATATCCCTGTGATCTCCCAGATGAAGGTTAGTTTAATGTTTTACAGTTTGCAAATTACACATAATTGTATCCTTATTTTGTTACTTGGCGTTTGGTAACGAAGGGCCTACTTTGCATCAGCAACACTGACTCAATGACAAACAAGTCATTCATAAAAAGACTGATGGCACCTGTATTCATAGCAACTAGTTTCTAACTAATAAATCATTTGATTGTTAATCATAAATATAATAACACATTATGTGTCAGGCAGTCATTAATGCAATGGTATGCAAAATCATGATCCTACTAAAGAGCTACTTCAATTAGGGTACAATATTCAGCAATCAAATATGTATTTATAAATCATTGGACACCTATTTGGAAGTTGAGAACAAACTTTTAGCATTTTAATAATTATTAATACCATTTAAAAACCATATGAAAAGTTCTAACAAAAACAGTCAAACTTATGTGTGAATGTGGGTGAGAGAGTAAGAGTGTGTGTGAGAGAGAGAGAGAGAGAGAGAGAGAGAGAGTGTGTGTATTGAGAGGGAGAGGGAGTGTACTGAATGAATGTGTGTAGCCTACTTTGCAGAGGTCTTTTAGCTACTAATGCCTTTAAGCACAACATGTTTTTTTTTCAAAAAGTGTAACATTTAGGCATCGTCGATGGGGCCGATTGATCAGTCAAAGGAAAATAAACACTCTACTGGAGCAGAGGACAGGTCTGCTCTCAACAGGTCTGGGCAAACTACTGAGTAGGCACCAATCAGTGGCCACATCTTTATGTCATCATGTAGACTTACAAAGTATTTACAGTATTTTAAAACTACAAAAATACAAAACACTAAAGTATTTGAATACAAAATATGAAGCCATTTTCATCAACCCCATCAAATATAAATTACAAAATCCCATTTTATATTTGAAATACGTATTTGAAATACATGTATCATAAATACACTGAAAAAAACTAAGTTAAATTTACTTAATTTTTATTTGGCAAGTTTTTGCAGGCATATTTTTTAAGTAAATTTCACATATGGAATTAAGTAAACTCTTCTTAACTAAGTTAAGTGAAAGTAACAAAGAAAATAAGTAATTTTAACTTGGCTAGTAAAAGGTTGAGTAATATCTATTTAGTTGAAGTTTCCTTTTCAATACATTTCACTCAAACAATATAACATTAAATTAAACCACACTTTTAAAGTATGTTTTACTTAGAAACATATAAGTAATTAAAGCTGCACGCAACGATGAAAAGGGTCCTCGCATCCGTGCCACCGCCACCCGGCGGCTTTAGAGCACGGTGTGCATAGGATCTCATATGCCTGAGTTACAACAACTTGTTTCGTGGCGTTAATCACATACATTGGCATGACACGTTGATGACGTGTAAAATGACACATTTTACACTGTGATTAACTCCTTATAGAGATTTAACCAGATCAACATCATATATGGTCAGTCTAATCTTAAGGCCTTAGCGGTGGTAAATTGTGAAGATCTTGAGTTTTCGCTGAAGGGTGTGTCTGTGGCGGCCTGACTAATTCTGATGTTTCACCATGAAAGAGGAAGCTGTTGTAACTCAGGCATACGATGTCCAACCTTCCCCAAACTTCACGTTTGATAAGAATCCTGTCCTGAGCGCATCTACATAACAATATTCAGTTATAGTAATAGCGCCACCTCCTGGCAACAGGAAGTGACATGCTTTACACTGTAATTCACTCCAAGAAACATTAAATCATCCAACACTTGGGTAAGTGCTAATGTATGCAATTAACTCCACGAAACAGGAAGTTGTTGTTACTCAGGCATGCGATGTCCGATCTGCCCCAAACTTCACATGTTTGATAATAGTCCTGTCCTGAACACATCTACATGACAATATTCAGTTATAGTAATAGTGCCACCTGCTGGTAGGAGGAAGTGTGTCAAATACAAATGACTCCTATATTTACATATTGCCCACCGTACTCTGTTTTCCTGAAGCTGCCGGGTGGCGGTGGCACGGGTGCGAGGGCCTTTTTCATCGCTGCTTGCAGCTTTAATTATTGTTATTATTTTACAAAAGATCAAACACTTAAATCTACTAAGATATTTGATTGGTGTACACATTTTTTATTACACTTATGCCAATATAAATCTGCTATTTGCTGCTTGTTAAGTGTGATTTTATTAGTAAAACTTTAAACCACTTTTCACAATTCTTACACTAGATTTAAGACCATTACTGTAAAGAAGATGGACTCCATTTTATTTTAAAAATCTAAATTTTTTACTTGTTTGTATGAAAATATACGGTAATCTTTTTACTGTCACAAATGCTGGCTGTAACGAATGCGCAAAGACAAAAGAGTAAAAAATAAGCACTAATTTCCAGGAAAACTCAGGAGATAGAATCCACAACCAGGTACAACACTGATGACATGGAACAAAGAACAGAGGAAACTAAGGGTTTAATTAAATAAGGAAATAATGAGGGAACAAATGACCAACAGGTGAATGTAATTAGTAACTAAGGGAAATAATATGAACAGGCAAACGGGAACAGAGCCAACAGAGAGAAAACTAAACTAATACAGAACATAACAGAGCATACGTGTTACATGTACATGTTTATTTTCTATTTAAGTTCATTTTACATTCATTTTAGTGTATTTTCCATATCAGTGTAATGCAAATAATATTTACACTATTGTTTTCTCATTGGCTAAAGTAAGTTAAAGACAGAAAATATGCAATTCAGTAAGCAACACCCACAACATGGTATTCAGTGGATGGGGACCCAACAGCTGTAATATAAGACAGAACCAGAGGATGAGCTGTCTGTTAAGGGTTTAGAATGGGGTTCTTACACACATGGCTTCTGTTCACACTAGTGAGAGCAGCTGACCCTCCATGTAAGTTATGGGAGACTTCTGGCATTCCTCAGCTTAGAAAAGATGGGGATGTGACAATTGGGGGCATCTTTTCCTTCCACAACAGCTGGGAGGAAATTATGCCCACATTCACATCAAAACCAGAGCGGCCCAAATGCAAGAGGTGAGTGGACACATTTTTACAGATGTTAAAAAAGTACAATGAATGAATGCAGTGTGCTTGTATAGGTGTGCCTGTCTTAACATGTCTGCTTGTATAGGTATTTATACCTGTCTTCACCTTGTGCATTTTCATTGTCATTTATTTAATTATTTATTTTCTTTCTGTAGTTTGAGCCTCAGAGAATTTCAAAATGCACAGACAATGGTATTTGCCATTGAAGAAATCAACAACAGAGCTGAAATTCTTCCTGGTGTCAGTTTGGGTTACAAAATTTATGATTCATGTGGCTCAATAGAAATGTCTCTCAGAGCTTCTCTGTCATTAGTTAATGACGGAAATGCCTCTCTGTTGTCCTGTCAAAGACCTAACTCAATCCAAGCTATCATTGCAGAAACCTCCTCTACTCCGACTATTGCCATCTCTTCCACTGTTGGACCTCTGCATTTACCTGTGGTATGTTGCTTTATCTTCCATATGACTGTTTAAAGCTTTAACAAAACAGTGATTTATGTAATAATATAAATAAAAATACATAAATAAATAAATCCTACTAATAAATCACACATTCTATTTTGTTTAAAAAACAAACAAACCTGCAGATTAGTCATTTTGCAACATGCGCCTGCCTTAGTGACAGAAAAAAACACCCCTCCTTCTTCAGGACTATTCCTAGTGATTATTACCAGAGCCGAGCACTGGCCAAACTGATCAAGTATTTTGGCTGGACTTGGGTGGGGGCTCTTTGCAGTGATAATGATTATGGAAACAATGGCATGAACACTTTTATCAAAGCAGCCACAGAATTGGGAGTCTGTGTGGAATTTTCAGAAGCATTCTTCAGGACTGATACCAGGGAGGAAATTTTGAGGATCGTGGACATTGTGAAGAAATCAAGCTCTAAAGTGATTGTTGCCTTTGTATCCTACTCAGATATGGAAGTTCTTCTAGGGGAAATAGCTCAGCAGAATATTACTGGTCTACAGTGGATTGGTAGTGAATCATGGATCTCTGATATGAACATTGCTACTGGTAAATGGCAACACATTCTTAGAGGGTCCATGGGCTTTGCCATCCCAAAAGCTGAAATAAGAGGCCTAAGGGAATTTTTGACTAAACTTAACCCATCTTCCAGAACAGATCTGTATAAAGAGTTGTGGGAAACAGTATTCCATTGTAAACTTCCCTCACAACAAACTGTTGGAAGCAGAAGCATGTGCAAAGGCAATGAAAGTTTGGACAATGTGCAGAACCAGTACACAGATGTTACAGAATTACAAATTGCCAATAATGTTTACAAGGCTGTGTATGCTGTCGCTCATGCTCTGAACATCATAATCAGTTGTTCAAAATTAGACACAAACCAACGCAAATGCCTGGAGAATGTCAACAATACATGGCAGGTAGCATGAGTTGCATGGAAACGGTCATGTCAATTGCACTTATTTATTTACTCAAGTAATTTTTTTTTGCTTTTACAGGTACTTAATGCCTTGAGGGAAGTGAGCTTCTACACCGAAACTGGTGAAAAGGTGTTCTTTGATGAAAATGGAGATCCGGCAGCAAGATATGATCTCTTGAACTGGCAGCAGGGGGAGGATGGAACAACAGAGTTTGTTAAAGTGGGTTTCTATGATGCCTCTTTAATACCAGGATTTCAGCTTTCATTTAACAACATCAGCATAGTGTGGGCCAAAAATCAACACCAGGTAATTTTTGTGAGCAGGTCTATAGACTTGAAGTACACCTTACATTGCTGTAAACAAGACGCAAGTTTTGTTGTGGTACAAATTGTCATGTTTTACAGGTTCCTGTATCTGTGTGCAGTGATAGCTGTCCCATGGGCACTAGGAAGGCTGTGAAAAAAGGAAAACCTGTCTGCTGTTATGATTGTATTCAGTGTGCAGATGGTGAAATAAGTAATGAGACAGGTATGGGACAAAATTAAACATTCACAACAACAAAAGCAATCTAAAACAATCTAAAATCATGTTTATATTCAAACTTCTTCCTCAGATTCAGTGATGTGTCTCAAGTGCCCTGCTGAATTTTGGTCGAACAAATGGAGAGACGCATGTGTCCCAAAGCTTGTGGAATTCTTATCATTTGAAGATGTGATGGGGATTATTCTAGTAGTGTTTTCTTTACTGGGTGTTTCCTTTACATCAGGTATTGCTGTTGTTTTCTTTGTACACAAGGACACCCCAATAGTAAAAGCCAATAACTCAGAGCTGAGCTTCCTGCTTCTCTTCTCATTGACTCTGTGTTTCCTCTGTTCACTTACTTTCATTGGTCGGCCCACTGAGTGGTCCTGTATGTTGCGTCACACAGCATTTGGGATAATTTTTGTCCTTTGTATCTCTTGTGTTCTGGGCAAAACAATCATTGTGTTAATGGCCTTCAGGGCTACACTTCCAGGAAGTAATGTCATGAGATGGTTTGGACCCTTGCAGCAAAGACTCAGTGTCATTACCTTCACTCTATTACAGATTGTAATTTGTGTGCTTTGGTTAACAATATCCCCTCCTTTCCCATATATGAACATGAATTATTACCAAGAGAAAATAATTCTAGAATGCAATTTAGGTTCTGATTTTGGTTTCTGGGCTGTGCTAGGTTATATAGGCCTACTGGCTGTATTGTGCTTCATTCTAGCTTTTCTGGCTCGTAAATTGCCGGATAACTTCAATGAAGCCAAATTCATCACATTCAGTATGCTCATATTTTGTGCTGTCTGGCTCACATTTATCCCAGCTTATGTCAGTTCTCCTGGAAAATTTATTGTAGCTGTGGAGATATTTGCTATTTTAGCTTCAAGTTTTGGTTTGCTGTTTTGCATATTTGCTCCAAAATGTTACATTATTTTACTCAAGCCAGAGCAAAACACAAAGAAACACATGATGATAAATCATTAAAATAAATAAATAAAATTCATAAACATGGGAATGATCATTTAAATTTGAATGAGGCAAATTTATTTAAAAAAGGTTTGCTTATGAATTATGATTGTAGCCTCTACATTTATTAAATTCTTTATTATTCATTCAGAATATTATATATTTTACTAAATAAACATTGGAATATATATTACAAATGCTTAACTAAATAAATGATGAATAATTGTGAATGTTAGCTTATTCACTACTTACAAATGTTGCATTATCAAACCAATCATCTAAAAGTGTTTATTTTTTTTTATTTAATCCTGATATGACACCAACTTTCAAATTGCCAATACTATGAAGTCATGTACTTATTATTAAATGTGTCCAAGTTGTACCATGCAACAAATAATGTTAAACATTTAAGAGTAATTTACTCCAATATACTGTATATTCAATATACTGTATATAATGTCTAATTTATACAGTATGGATAGATTTAATAATATATAATATATGCTTTGTGAATGCTTTAACATTAATAAAGATGTTTCATGTCATCCCTGAAAAGGTTCTATGAAATTTATTTGCATACAATGAAGCAATATTGTATTAATTTCACTAAAAACTAAATGATTATATAATATTCAAAGAAAATGATGAAATGATGTAAACTTCCAAATAATATGATGTATGACAGTTATACATCCTCTGTTAAGGGTGTAAACAAAAGGTTTGGTCTATAAAAAAGGGTGAATGTGTTTGGTCACCGAATATTTGAAAGGATCCGGCCCACAATGTTGATTCTAGAGCTACTACTGCTCAAGTCAGTGTTGATAAGTGCAGAACAGACAGTTTGTAAACGACAGGGTAAAACACAGCTGCCTGAGTTCATCAAAGATGGAGCCCTAAAAATTGGAGGCATCTTCACATTTTACACAGGGTATACTGGGGTGATTCCGAAATTTAACCAATTACCTCCTCAACCAAAGTGTAAGGAGTAAGTATGTTTTCAATGCAAATTGTTTTCATAGTGTAATTTGAGGAATTACATAATGTATTGTATAATATTTGTGCTTTGGAGAAGTGGTACTTACTTGTCTGTCCTATTTTTTTTTTTCTTTTTTTATCTCTGTAGTATCAATTACAGGGAATTTAAATTTGCATGCACTATGATCTTCGCAATAGAAGAAATAAATAAAAAACGAAATTTACTCCCAAACCACACTCTGGGATATGAAATCTTTAATGCCTGTGGATTCTCTAATATTCTTCAGTCTGCACTTTCACTGTCCAATGGACAAGATGATGTCACTGACAAAATAAACTGCACCAAGGCCGATACTGTGCAGGCTATAATAGGTCATTCAGGATCCACTCCAACAATTGGCTTTGCCAGAATAACTGGCCGATTCCAAATACCTGTGGTAAGATGTCACCCAATATATATATATATATATATATATATATATATATATTATATTTGCATTAACTTGCATTTGTAATCATTATGTTCACAACTAGTAATAATGACTTAAATAAGCTTATTGCTTTTGCTTTATGTTAATACACGGTTAGCTAACTGCGTGATTATATGTACTTCGACACAGTCACCTCTGATAACAGATCACTCTAACTTGTAATGTAGATACATGCGTTTTCTGTAAAGGTGCTTTGAAACAATATGTATTGTGAAAAGCGCTATACAAGTAAATTGAATTGAATAACCAATGATCTGTTGAAAAAAAAAAAAAAAAAAAAAAAAAAAAAAAAAAAAACAGGCACTGAAGGATGAAATTCACCCAGTTTCATTCATGCTGTTTCACATTTGTAATTGTGTTCACACAGATCAGTCATTTTGCTACCTGTGCTTGCCTGAGCAACAGAAAAGAGTTTCCTTCTTTCTTCAGAACTATTCCAAGTGATTACTACCAGAGCAGAGCTCTGGCCCAGCTTGTGAAACATTTTGGCTGGACATGGGTGGGAGCCTTAAGCAATGACAATGATTATGGTAAAACTGGCATTGCCACATTTATTAAGGCTGCTGAAGAAGAGGGAGTCTGTATTGAATACTCAGAGGCTTTTGAAAGCACAGGATCAAAAACTTCTATAACAAGTATTGTAGACATTATCAGAACCTCCACATCTAAGGTAATAATGGCTTTCATGTCACACAGAGAGATCAAGATACTGGTGGATGAGCTATACAGGCAAAATATTACAGGACTGCAGTGGATCGGAAGTGATGCCTGGATCACAGATGACTCTCTTGCAGATAGCCAAGGCCACAATTTGCTGATTGGATCTATAGGATTTACTGTACGCAATGCTCAAATACCTGGACTAGGCTCTTTTCTACAGGACGTCAACCCCTCCCAATTTCCTAAAAGCATGTTTCTCAAAGAATTCTGGGAAAATGTTTTTCAGTGCTCATTAAGCCCAAATACAATTCTACGGGCATGCAACGGCTCAGAGAACTTGAAATATGTCAAACATTCTTTTACTGATATGTCTGATCTGAGATTTATCAATAATGTCTACACTGCTGTGTATGCAATTGCTCATGCACTGCACAATCTACTGTTATGTAAGCAGCAAAAACTCCCATTTGATAATGCCACCTGTGCACAGCCAACAACAATACAACCCTGGCAGGTGAACTACTTCTAAAATGTTGAAATCTTAAAACCAAACTATAAATATATGTAAAAATCCAAGTAAATTGCATGATTTAAACAAAAGATGAATGAACAATTTACTATTAAATTAGTTTTTTTTTTTCACTGGTCACCATATATGATGTTACTAAAGTGTAGTTTTAAAATGATATGCTTTACAATTTTTCGTTTCCACATTGCTAAAAGGAGGTTATTCTGAATCCAAAATGAGATTACTGCAAATTAAAAATAATAATAAGAACAAACAAAACCTTTTCTATCATTACAGGTTTTACATTATCTGCAAACTGTAAATTTCAGCATGAATAGGGGAGAAACACTGTTTTTTGATAGTGAAGGCAACTCCCCTGCAAGGTACGAACTGGTAAACTTACAAAAGGTCACAAAAGGCACCATGGAGGTAGCCACAATTGGCTACTATGATGCAACTCTACCTCGTGGGCAACAGTTTACTATGAACAATGTCAACATCATCTGGGGAGGAGGCCTAAAGACTGTGAGAGTCTCTTTTCAAATTAACTTTCCAATTATAACTAAATATCCAAGTGCACATGAGATGAAGTGAGATGCAGTATAGGCTCAGATCCACAAGACAAACGAGTGTAAACATGTGCAAACATGTCACATGGCATATTATTTTTCTATAGTTTTTCAAGTAGCTTTTCCCTAATGTGTGGCAGGTGCCTGTGTCTGTGTGCAGTGAGAGCTGTCCCCTAGGCACTAGGAAAGCTGTGCAGCAAGGAAGACCCATCTGTTGTTTTGACTGTATTCCATGCCCTCCAGGAGAGATTAGCAACACAACAGGTAATGTTTGTTTAATTGCTCTTTTAACACTTGCAGTTCATCAAAAGAGGATCAAATGGAAAAGTTTTACAATTATTTTAATCTAAATTATCATATACACTACCATAAAAACGTTATTTAAAACACTAACAAGTTTATTTCTAAAGGAGTAGTGTATGATCAGATATAGGCTAAGATATACTTCATTAAAATAGCAGGCTCATTACTATTGCATTTCCATTTTCATCCACACCAGATGCATCTGACTGTGTGAAGTGCCCTTTTGGATACTGGTCCAATAACAGAGGTGATGAGTGTATCATAAAGACAGTGGAATTCCTGTCATTCACCGAAATCATGGGTATCATTTTAATGATGTTTGGGATTCTTGGGGCATTTCTAACTATGATCATATTTTTAGTTTTCTTTCACCACAGAGACACACCAATAGTAAAAGCCAACAACTCAGAGTTGAGCTTCCTGCTGCTCTTCTCATTGACTCTGTGTTTCCTCTGTTCATTTACTTTCATTGGTCGGCCTACTGAGTGGTCCTGTATGTTGCGTCACACTGCATTTGGCATCACTCTTGTCCTCTGTATCTCTTGTGTTCTGGGGAAAACAATAGTGGTGTTAATGGCCTTCAGAGCTACACTTCCAGGAAGTAATGTTATGAAATGGTTTGGGCCTCTTCAACAAATAATCAGTGTTGTTAGCTTTACTCTTGTACAGGTCCTTATTTGCATCCTTTGGTTAACATTATCCCCACCTTTCCCATATATGAACATGAACTACTACAGAGAAAAGATCATCCTAGAATGCAGATTAGGCTCAGCTGTCGGTTTCTGTGCTGTTCTGGGATACATTGGCCTACTGGCTGTCTTGTGTTTCATTTTGGCTTTTCTAGCCCGGAAGCTCCCTGATAACTTCAATGAAGCCAAGTTCATCACATTCAGTATGCTCATTTTCTGTTCTGTCTGGATTGCCTTTATCCCAGCTTACCTAAGCACACCTGGAAAGTTAACAGTAGCTGTGGAGGTATTTGCCATTTTAGCTTCCAGTTATAGTTTACTGATCTGTATTTTCATTCCAAAATGTTATGTCATCCTGTTAAGACCAGATGCAAACACAAAAAAACATTTACTGGGAAAAATGCCACATTAAATTGATCATAAAGACACAGAACATAGCCTAATTGCTACAGATGTTATAAAAATAATGTGACATAAACAGAACACATTTAACTTCATTACAAGAACTGATGAATATATGAAAAGGACAGAAACTGCAAAGGTCACATCAGACTGCATCAAATGCATCAGTGAAGACCTGAACCCTTTCAGTCATCCAAGTGAATGCCACATATATGATCTCCCTCTAGTGGAAAAAAGGTGTAGGACTACTAATGTAAGACTTAATGAACTTCATTCTCTCTCTTGTATTTCTCATAGTGTAAGTATATGTATTTATCAGATCTTTATGGGTGAATATGAGCATAGTATGAATAGTGTTATTATTATTATTATTATTACTAATAAAAACTTGCATTCAGTGAATACACACTGCCACTGTAAATGTTTTAACGGGTAACAACGTCATATCAGACAGCTTCTCAATTAATGTACTGTAATTATTATATTTCTTACTATTCTGTACCAAATAAAATGTATACCAACTATGCACCTCATGCATGTCTCCACTTGAAGACTTGAAGACCTAAAGTACATACTGTAGATGGCCATAAAATAATCAGTAATCAGTTTCCAAGCATATATATATATATATATATATATATATATATATATATATATATATATATATATATATATATATATATATATAATGTAGTTAGATGTTATAGGAAGGAGGAGGTGGGAAACGGTGAACGTTCAACACACACTTTAATAATAAAGTAAACAAATACAAAACGAAAGTAAAAGACAGCAGTTGGCAATGAGGGGCTGCTGTCTTTTACTTTCGTTTTGTATTTGTTTATTTTATTATTAAAGTGTGTGTTGAACGTTCGCCGGTATAATAAAATAAAACAAAACACAACATAAGTCCAGGCCTGTTCCTCTCTTGCTCTTCACTGTCGTCACTCCTCCTTTTATGCCTCTGCTCCTCCGTAAGGGATACAAGACCGTAATGTTGCGCAGGTGTCGCTCATCAGTAATCACTCCACCGGCGCGAGCCCTCACAGCCCTCTGCCTCATCCTGCTCGTCACATACCCCGAACCCCGAACCATTCTCTCTACACAGACTTTAAACGCGAACCTGTGGTAAACACTGATGGCGTTCACATGCGCATTAAGAATTGGTTCTATAGTTATGTGCGTTTGAATATATGTGCGCAGGTTTGTAATTCCCTACAAACCAAGCCTAAACAAAGTAATGGCCTTTCCTTATAAATTTTGATACATAATTTTATTTTATTTTGTCACTTCGGGGTAGGTACGCGAAAACGAATTTTCCCGAAAACGCTTTATTGTAGAGATGTATAAAACAATTCAGCCCACTGAACTGACTGTACATCTGTTCCTTACCAAACCATTTTCAGTGGTGTGAAATTAAAATTTAATTCAATTTTAAACATTCTAAATTTCCTTCTGTGTTACATATTTTGTACTATTATTTTGAATAATGTTCTTAATTAATCAATTATTATATTTATCTAAATTAAAGCAACATGTAGTGCTATCTAAAGATGTAAGTGCAATGCAATGTTTACCTCTGAGTATTGGCCCTTGTGTTTCACATCAATGGTACCTTCCTCCTTTGTCACTTAGGATTGTATAAAGCTAGGACCCTACCCTGAACAGGAACTCTATACCAGCCCAGCCTCTGAGATGAGAGGAGCCACTGTGGTTCTACTTGCTCTTCTGACTAGAGCACTGAACCCTTGCTGTACATTACTTAGCCTAGGAGATGCTGAGAGCCAAAATGATAAAAGTGAACATTCAGAGGACAGAGTTGTCAAAGTTAGCAGAGCCTTGACATTTAATAGAAGACATGTACCAATAACATGTCAAGGGTGGGTATGATCTGTTTCAAGTTCATTTACTCATACTTTTTTATTTACAATTACTTTACTAATGTTTGCTATGCCACTGTCAAAAATATGTACATTCGTTATTAGAAAGACAAATTTGAATACTGCTGTATAATATGATGACAAGGTGAAGATTTGATTTTAATATAAAATGTTAGATACATGACAGAAAATGTGATTATGTTATTCCATGGTGCTGTGATTAAATAATGATGTGCATTTGCTTTTGGAGACAGTAAGTCTATCTCCTGTTTGTCTTATTTCAGCTACCTTGTAGAGAAATATAAATCTGCACACTTGTTGATCCTTTCTGTGGAAAAACCTGAGGCGTTTTCAGTGCAAATTATTATTTCAAGACACCCGACGATACTCTGGCAGGTCCTGGGTGATCAGCACAAACTGGAGCCCAATCACACCAACCTGGGCTTACATAAGGTGAGCATTGTAAACACAGCTTAATAAATACATGTGAAGAAAAAAAAATGCATATGCAATTTTAAATCTCTCTTTTTTATGTCTAGGCTTTCAATCTGTCTTCAAGCATATGTTTAAACTACAGTTATGTGTATCTCCTGCTGTTAAATTCTATGAACAGTTTTTATCTGAAAAATGGAAAATTTTCAGGCAGTGTCTGGACAATTGCACTTCACATAATGTGTGAACTGGATGTCAAAAATCACACAAGAGGAATGAACTGTGTGTGCTTCAAAGTTAAAACATTTTTGGCTGCAGATGACCAGGTGGATATAACAGATAAACTGTGCATTATAACTGGGGCCTGGTTTATGTCAGCTAACTTCAATGAATCAAATGAGTCCTATGCGCCAAGGCTCAGTATGTTCTTACCTGGTGTGAAACTGTCAGAGCCAGCAGTGAAAGCTCTCATTGGTACCTTTCTCAGGCAGACAGATCACTGGATCAATACTGCCTTGATCTGTGTTCATACTACAATGCGTTGCAAGCTTGTACTGTCACTCCACAGATCTTTGAACATGATCTCCCTCATGAGAGGAAATTGTGAAAGCTGCACTTACAATCACTGTGATGAGCTATACCAGGTACAGATTTCTGTTCCATGAATGTTGTCCCTACATTTAATCTAAACATTAATAATAATAAGAAGAATAAGAATAATAAGAATTTAGATTAAGATTAGGACATAATTGTACTTCTAAATCAATATATGCTTTTATCTTTATTTGGCAGTTAATTTCGAGATGTTCACTGTACAAACAGAGGGAGTTAAATCAAATGGTTAAAAGCTGCTTCAGATCAAATATGCTCACCTGCACACACATATGGAAGCATAAAGGTGAACTAATTTTGTCTTTTTGGTTTGTATATGAGGTGCTACTTTGTTTAGGGAGCACATATTTGATATGGCTTTATAACCAACTTGATGTGCTTTTCATTTCATTGTAGAAATCAGTCCACTACAATGGCAGATCTACACTCAACTACTCAGCAGAGGCCTGATTCACCAGTGGATTACGAGAGTGCTGCTAATCACTGTTTTTCTATTTGTAATTGGCCAGACTGCAGTTGTGACATATATGAGCTGTACACAAAGATATGTTTTTACCCACAGAGACAGGAACTCAAATCTAAGATTTGTGCTGCTTTTTACAATCTCATGGTGCTCTTTGAGTCCACATGCTGGACAATCAACTGCTTGTTCCTGCAAACTTCACCACACATCATTTGGGATTACTTATGTCCTCTGTATCTCCTGTGTCCAGGGGAAAACAATAGTGGTGTTAATGGCCTTCAAGGCTACAATTCCAGGCAGTAATGTTATGAAATGGTTTGGGAGATTGCCACATAGACTCAGTGTTCCTGCATTTACTATGACACAGATCCTTGTTTTTGTGTTTTGGTTTTCAATATATTCACCTCCATTTAACCTGAGTATGAACTGTTATCAAGAAAAGATGATCCTACAATGTGATGTACTCTTTGCAATTGGTTTCTGTCTTAGTTTTTATCACTTGGTGCTCAGCTTTATTCTGACTTTTCTTGTATGTAACCTTCCATTTACTGTTGCCTGTTACTCAGTGTTGAACATCCATGCAATTATGGGCGTGACAACAAGAATATTGCTCAGAACATTATTAAGGTAAAGCTGGCTTGGTTGAAGGTCAAATGCAAATACAAATGTACATGAAAAAAAGTTTATACTGAGGTTACATAAAAATAAAAATTAACAAAAATGTTTAAATTTTAAATGTTTTAATCTGAGTGTCAAAAAGTCACTCAAAAAAATCTCAACAATTGTTTGAAGAAGCCATTCTAAAAAACTGATGTCATGCTTTTCATTTGAGTGTTGTTAAAAATGAAGCAATATTAGTACAATGCCGGTGCATTTTTGAACTACACAGGTGTAAAAAAAAAAAAGGTTCTACATTTTCCAAACTTGGACCCAAGGTGTATACAACATATATATTATTTACTGTAAGTTAATATCAACTGTAATATGTTTCTTATACTGTTTATATACACAGTTTTATAAGGGAATAACATAAGTCAGTCAATAAAGACAGTCCAATTCATCAAATTAATAAAAAATAACCTAGAACAGAGGTCTTCAACCCTGCTCCTGGGGACCAGATACAAAATACAATAAATACAAAACGAAAGTAAAAGACAGCAGTCCCTCACGGACCACTGCTGTCTTTTACTTTCATTTTGTATTTGTTTATTCTATTATTGAAGTGTGTGTTGAACATTCGCTGGTTCCTGCCTCCTTCTTCCCATAACATCTTACTACGTTATATATATATATATATATATATATATATATATATATATATATATATATATATATATATATATATATATGCTTGGAAACTGATTACTGATTATTTTATGGCCATCTATGTACTTTCTTCAAGGCCATCTATGGTCTTCAAGTCTTTAAGTGGAGGCATGCAGGAGGTGCATAGTTGGTATACATTTTATTTGGTACAGAATAGTTAGAAATATAATCATTAAATTGAGAAGCTGATATGACGATGTTACCCGTTAAAAGATTTACAGTGGCAGTGTGTAATCACTGAATGCAAGTTTTTATTAGTAATAATAATAATAATAATAATAATAAAAACACTACTCATTCTATTCTCATATTCACCCATAAAGATCCGATAAATAAGTCAAGTCAAGTCAAGTCAAGTTTATTTATATAGCGCTTTTCACAATACAGATTGTATCAAAGCAGCTTCACAGTATTAAATTAAAATAATACATCAATGTTTGTTTCTAGTGGAAAACGTCCACATTTGGTAATGCTGATCAATAGTATTGTTGATTGATTAATTAAATTAATCAATCAACAATGGCTGAAGAGATGCGTCTTTAATCTAGTTTTTAACTGGGAGAGCGAGTCTGAGCAACGAACAGTATCAGGAAGACTATTCCAGAGTTTTGGAGCTAAATGTGAAAATGCTCTCCCTCCTTTGGTGGATCTGGATATCCTAGGTATGACCAAAAGCCTTGAATTTAGTGATCTTAAAGAGCGTGATGGATTATAGGGCGATAAAAGATCCGTTAAATAGACTGGAGCTAAGCCGTTTAGGGCTTTATAAGTCAGTAACAATACCTTGTAATTAATACAGAACTTTATAGGTAACCAGTGTAGTGATGATAAAATTGGTGTTATATGATCATATTTTCTTGATCTAGTAAGAACTCTAGCGGCGGCATTTTGGACTAACTGTAGCTTGTTTATTAAGGATGCAGGACAACCGGCTAATAAGGCATTACAGTAATCTAGTCTCGAGGTCATGAATGCATGAACTAACTTTTCTGCATCAGAAACTGATAGCATGTTACGTAGCTTAGCAATGTTTCTAAGGTGGAAAAAGGCTGTGCTTGTAACATATGAAATATGATTTTCAAAAGACAGGTTGCAGTCTAATATAACACCCAGGTCTTTTACTGTAGAGGATAAAGTAACAGGACATCCTACTATGTTAAAGTTGTAGTGTGAGAGGTTTTGTGGGCGGTTTTTTTCTAACCGATGATTAACACCTCTGTCTTGTCTGGATTTAATAAAAGAAAATTGCGCTTCATCCAATCTTTTATATCTTTAACACACTCTGTCAATTTGGATAATTTAGCGTTTTCATCTGGCCGTAATGAAATATAGATTTGAGTGTCATCAGCATAACAATGGAAACTAATTCCATGTTTCCTTATAATATTTCCAAGTGGCAGCATATATATTGAGAATAACAGAGGGCCTAACACAGATCCCTGCGGCACTCCATAGTTTACTGGAGTTATGATCGATTTTTCTCCATTTAAATAGACAAAATGGTAGCGGTTGGATAAGTATGATCTGAACCAGCTTAATGCTTGTCCTTGAACACCAGTATAATTTTGTAGTCGATCTAAGAGTATTGTGTGATCTATAGTATCGAACGCAGCACTAAGATCAAGTAAAACTAGTATTGAGATACAGCCTTGGTCAGAAGCTAATAGTAAATCATTTGTGATTTTAACGAGCGCAGTTTCAGTGCTATGATGCGGTCTGAATCCAGACTGAAACTTTTCATAGATGTAATTTTCTTGCAAGAAAGAGCCCAGGTGGGCGGATACAACTTTTTCTAGTATTTTAGACATAAAAGAAAGATTTGAAATGGGTCTATAATTTGCTAGATTATGTGGGTCTAATTGTGGTTTCTTAATGAGAGGTTTTATAACTGCCAGTTTAAATGTTTTTGGAACATGACCTAAAGATAAAGATGAGTTAATAATATTGAGGAGAGGCTCTTCCACTACAGGTAACACTTCTTTCAGTAGTTTAGTTGGTATAGTATCTAATAAACATGTTGTTGTTTTAGATGAGGTGATAAGTTTATTTAACTCTTTTTGTTCTATAGTTGTAAAGCACTGTATTTGTTCTTGCGGGGTGATAATTGAGGCTGAATTATAAGGCGCGATTGAGGATTGATCGTTTACAATTGTGGTTCTGATGTTTTCTATTTTCTCAGTGATGAACTTCATGAAATCATTACTACTAAACTGTAACGGAATATTTTGTTCAGGTGACGTCTGTTTATTTGTTAGTCTAGCCACGGTGTTAAATAAAAACCTAGGATTGTTTTGGTTGTTTTCTATTAGTTTGCGGAGGTGCTCAGCCCTGGCCGCTTTTAGGGTCTTTTTATAACGTGACATACTGTCTTTCCATGCGATTCTAAAGACCTTTAAATAAGTTTGTTTCCATTTACGCTCTAAATTACGGGGTTCTCTCTTTAGAACATGCGTAGTATTGTTGTACCATGGTGCTTTACTTTTCTCTCTGACCTTTTTTAATCTAATGGGTGCAACAATATCCAATTTTCCAGAGAGAATGGTTCTTATAGTGCTAGTTAATTCCTCTAGTTCATCTGTTTGTTTGGGTTCACTGAGCAGCTGAGACCGATCAGATAAGCAATTTGAAAAATTATCTATGGTGGATGGAAGGATTGTTCTGCCTGGTCGATAACGTGGCGCCGCATGACATATTACAGGAGTACGTAATATGCAAGTTACCATGTAATGGTCCGTGACATCATCACTTTGTGGAATGATATCATACATACATAGACTTACGGTATGAGAAATACAAGAGAGAGAATGAAGTTCATTAAAGTGGCACTATGGAGTTTTGGCAATTTCTTCGCTTTTTTCTCGCTTTTTGCTCGCAGGTTTCTCTATAGAACTCCCTCTACAGCTTCGGAATAGATATTTGACAACACTATCGTAAAAATTAGTTGGCGACTCTCTCCCCTCTCATCTTCTTCCTCTGGTCATATGCATTTGTTTTCAAAGAAGCCGGCGAACGCACAAAGCCATGTCCACTGAGGTATGTATGATACACAGAAGGCTAGCTTATATATATATGTGTGCAGTGCTGTAAAGCAATTCGTTACATCGCGAGACCAGATATCACGCGATACTTCCTGACGCTGAGACGGTGGCCCGCCGGCCCAAAGTTGCAAGGGTGTTTTTTCTGCTCACAGGCGCTAGGGGGAAGCGAGACGGCCACCATTCAATCAGAAACAAAGTCATTTAACCATTCCAATTGACTCCGAAGCTGTTTAGTTAACCCTCTGAGGTCAGCAATCACGCCGGCGTGATCTGCTCGCTTTTTTCCTTATCAGTTGAATTGAGACCCGAAATACTCTTTTGACTTTAATTTTACAAACAAGTTTCATACATCAATCGATTCTGTTAAATGTGTATTATTTTTGTGTATACTCACAATAAAAACAAAGTGTTGTGCTTTTTGCCAAATAAAGAAAAATAAACACGAAGCGAGTTCTGCCTTCTCTCTGTCAGTGTAGTCCATTCTGAAACACGTCCGAAAATGAACAATAACTCAGCGAATACACACAGGCATGAAGCTTGAATTCTCTTCTTTTAAATGAAGTAATTTATATAAAAAAACAAATATTCTCATCTTGTGAAATCTGTATTAAAAGAGAGCGATTCCAGTCGAGCTCATTACAGCTCATTCAAATGTAATGTGACACCCCCACGGAGAGCGCACGCTATTCAAACGCAAATGATTTAGGCAATCCACGCAAACCTGTGAACGCCCCCATATCAGCTCGAGAAAACACAAGTTTATTCAGATCATTACTTGTTTACACCGTCTCGCAGCGCTGTGAGGAATAATAATAATGGAAAATGTACCTCAGAAGTGCGGGTATATCGAGGAGCGAGCTGAGGAATACTGTAGTAAGTTTTTTTCCTTCTCACGTGAATCGGGTTTCTGTTTATGAATGAATGAACGGCAGAGATGCGCGCTGTTTACCACAGCTCGCAAAAAGACAGTTTAAATTTAAATCGCGTGTGTGAATGAATGATGATGTTTTTACAAACTGTATTGCTATACTGAGATGAGTAAAAATCGACTGAAATATGTTGAAATAAAATGTAGGCTATTTATATAAGCAACGTATTAAACTGCAAATTAACATTTATATGCCCTAATATTTCATAAAAACAACGTTACAGTCAGGCAAAATATGAAAGGCAACATTTTGTTGACTAGATTTGGGTACAGTTTTTACTGTAGAATATACTGCCACATCAAATAAGCTTTTGTTTAACAATTTCTATATATATAAAATACTATTTTTGTCCAAAATAAAGTCATCAACTAAGATGTTAGCTGTTCCAATGTTGGCTATATTCAAACTAATGAATACATAGATAAAATGTAGGCCTATAATCATTTTTTTTTTTTTACAAAGAAAGAGTACACTTGAAATATTGTTGAAATTGTAATTATTGTTGTAATTGTAACCTTTTTAATAAAATAGCAAAACATATTTACAAGACAGATGTAAGCAAAATCTTAAATGGTCAATATAAGTCTTCTTCTAAATATATCTTTTGTCCTTGCATTGTGGTTCAGTCAGTGTCACACCTGAATGAATGGCTAATTATGCAGAGTGGGTGGGACATTGTATTCTCAGGTGTAAACCACTCCTCGTTCACGCCCCCCTCGCATATTGGCTTTCCAAGCAAAACCTGTTTTACATCAATTTAAATCAATGTATTGTTTTATGTGAACGATAAAGCAAGACTATTTTCACATAAGTTTGAAGCCAGAACTCGAAGCGACAACATCCATTAGTCAAAAGTCTTATTGACACATATTTATTATGAGTTTTGTGGTCTTATTTCAGCAACTTTCATTTTTATTTTTTTCAATAACCACGCATAAACATTATTCTCTTAAAAATTCAAAAATATACATGCATGGTGATCACATATTTTGGTAGCCCTGTTTGTGCTATATAGAGTGAATTTACACCTTTGCCATTAACCCTCTGGGGTCTGGGGTGTTTTTGGGGTCCTTGAGATGTTCTGACATGCCCTGACATTTGTGCTTTTTTCAGTTGCTTATAAACATATCAATGGCAAAGGTGTAAATTCACTCTATATAGCACAAACAGGACTTCCATAATATGTGAGCCACATGTATGTACATGTTTTCATTTTTGAGAGAATAATGTTTATGCATGGTTATCGAAAAAACTAAAAATTAAAGTTTCTGAAATAAGGCCACAAAACACATATTAAATATGTGGCAATAAGACTTTTGACTAATGGATGTCATTGCCTAGATTTTTTTCTTCAAAATGATGTGAAAATCATCCTGCCTAATCATTCACATAAAACGATACATTGATTTTAGTTTTGTGAAACACTTTTAGTTTGGAAAGCCAATATGCGGATGGGGCGTAAACGCTCCAACAGCATCATGCATATTTAGTAGTTCACACCTGGGGCTCGTTTTTCGTACGTTGCTTATTACATCCAAGATCAAATTACACATCCAAGATGATATCATCGTGCTAATCATGATCCGGCTAATTGGGTTCTTCGAACTCACCTGTTGTTTATGATTAGTATCGCTGGATTGAGTTATCTGAGATAATTGCGCGTTCATGCGCTGGTTTAAAAGGGGATATGTATCGATTGTAGAAACATTGATCAGCAACGCTGCTATTGGCTGTTCAGTGTGGCCAAAGAGCGCGCACAGTTTTTCTCCTCAGAGCAAGAACTAATAGTCGAAGTTTATTCGGAATTTTAATGTTTAACCTGTTAAGCTTCACCAGTGCGTGGGCGCACTGAAGCGGTTTTTTTTTTTATTTAGTTCAAAGTTACTATCAGATTTAATGTTATACCTTGACAAACTATACATCATTAAAAAGATATAAGACTCAAGTTTCAGTATTTGACCACTATTGTATTCTGAGAAACTTATAGTGACAGTTATGTCTTAATTTGTGTCAGGAGTTATGAAATGAAAAAATGAGTCGATACCTTTAATATGAATTATGTGCGTCAGCCGCTTTCATTCATAAAAAACTCCTGTGCTGTCGTCATGACAGCGATACACAAAACAACGTCCCTCAGGGCTTTTAGCTCAAAAATGTGCAGACTTGGAGAAATATTGATATATTTTCATAGATTCACGTCATATTTCTAAAGACAGGAATACTATTTATTGAATTTATACCCAAATGCGTCGATGTAATCATTGTGAGCGTTTCTTACTGAGATGTGCCGTTTTCAATTCATACCAATAGCCTGAGGGCGCTATATGCACAATAATAGTCCATATATAGAACATGAAGAAGAGCCATGATCATGTGACATTCCAGGACGTCACTGCTAAACACAAAGCTATGAGATTGCGCTGTAATATGCAGATAAAAGATGTTTTGAAGACAATAAACATGATTGCTATGATATTTGATTTGCCTGTGTTCTTCAATCCATGCCAGGTATTTTCATAATAATAGATTATATTTATAATGTAATGCTAATCGATATAGACTTTACCATCGTGCATAAAACTATAAATAATGTTTTCTGTCTGATTTTTTTTTTATCTGAAGCCAAATTAGATCACAGAAGATTATTTAAAACACTCGATTGCATTATGAAGTAAGTTTGGAGCACAAACATGGTTTTAATCTCATAAATGGTCGTGTATTGATGGTGTGCTAAGCTAACATGCTAGCTAGCCTAGGTGCACCTGCCACCAGGGGTTATTCTTTTATTAATTTTGTTCTAAATAAGAATGCTTACTGATATGTTTTAGTGCATTTGACCACTATTTAGTGCACTTCAAATGTGAAGTGAGAACTTTGATAAAAGAAATTAGGGATTGAAACCCTATGAATAGCATGTGAATAGCCAGTCGTTAGAAGCTATAATGCAGACAAAAGAAATGCATATTTAGAGCCATAACCAGGCTGGAGAAGTGTGAATGTGTGCAGGGGGAGACTGAGACTGAATGGGGATCGTTTGCACCACAAAACAATAGAGACAAAAGACTGAATGGATGACTTAGAAGATGGCTAAACATCAGTAGCATTTTTAGAGTCTAATCAAAATAAAGTCATGACATGATCTTGAAAAACATTTAACTAAATACAGAGTTTTAGACTTATCATCTTCATATTTTAAATATAACATGGTCACACATGTGGCTTTAGCTGTAGTGCATTTCTAGATTGCTCCAGTGCCAACTTCAATTTTATTTTCATGAATATGTTTCATAAAAAAAAAAAATTCTAATAACTTTACAAAACTTTGAAGCTATTTAAAAAAAAAATTCATTATGACAATAATTAATTCTACATTTACAATAAACTACCAGGTGTCAGCTTTCAAATGAGATCATACTTGTGCTTTTAGTGCAAAGGGATCATGAACTGTATCTGTTTCAGTTTGGGTATGTCATTTCTGGGGATTTTTCAAAATTGGGGTTGCAGCTTAACAGGTTAATCAAAACGCCAGGGAACACATAGTCTGCAAAAGCCAGGAGAGAGGGCTGGCAAAAAGTAGCAGACAATTTAAATCTGTTAGATGTTTTTATCACTTATTAGCCTTATTTGTATTTTAATAATTGCATAATTAGGCTACTTTGTTCATTGTAATGTCAGAGTCACCACACTAGAACATGGGAACAAATAAAAGTGAAGTACAAAAATATTCTACATAGCCTAATGGTAATTTTTAGTTATATTATAGTCTCTTCTCTTCTATAAAAGGCACTGTTAAATAAATGGTTGTCTGTTTATAAAAGCAACCAAGAAAAAGGCTGAAAAAAAGAAAATATCTTAGTAGCCTACACTGTAAAATAATTGTACAAATATTGCTGCATTAAATGAAGGCCGCATTAAAAGTAATGATGAATTGCTTTGACTTGTGAAAGTGAAAACTGATAAACTTATGTTAATGTAAAAATATTTTGTCATGAGTTATTGATCACATTTTCCCGAGTGTAGTTCATTGTAATGACATTGTGTTTTCCTCTTTTGTGCACTTTTACACAATACACCAACAATTGTATCTGTTCCCAAGAAAGTGGTGGCTGAAATATGTGCTGTAAGTGGACATTTTCTAACTTTCCAAAGGAAAGAAAGTATGAGACTTTGTAATGTCTATTTGTTTCCATTGCACTGGACAGTGAATATACCCTCTCAGATAACTGTCATATGGAGGAGCTAGCCTACCTGCAAGTGCATAAATAACTTTACTTAATTTATACTTGTATGCTTTATGGCTGCAATATAAGTTGCAGGATTCCACATCTACAGAAAGGCCTACAGAAGAGTCTGCACAGACAGAGGAGACATAGGCCTATAGGTGGGCAGTGTAGCCAACTTTTCCTTTTTATTTGTTGCATGAGGCATGTGTCTAATATCTCTTGTTGCAGGCACTAGACCACTGACTTTTCTTTACAAAGAACAATTGAAATAAAACTCAAGGAACTAAGCATATTTGTCTTTTATTAAACATTTAATGATTTTTTTTTTCTTTTTGGCAATGTTGTGTAATATGGCACATGCAACAATGTCACAGGCCCTGTCAGGTGTGCAACCCTCAGACTTTTCAGACACTGAAATCTTCCCTTTAGTTAGCCAAAGTTCATTTCATTGTGTGCCCTTGTCCTGGCTAGAGTTGCATTGTAACTGGTTTGGGTCAGGGAATGGGGTCATAAAACACCTGTCTGCAGGCAGGAACATGTCATAATCACCTATGAACAAAATGCAGTTCTGTTAGGATCAGCATAAGTGTATGTAATACAGTGAGCTTGATATTTAATTGTGGAACTTTCCTTACCACTTTCAAATAATGTGCAGGAATGTGAATCTCTGAAAATTCTTAAGTCATGCACAGATCCTGGCCTTTTTGCTTTCACATTTGTGATTATGGAAGATTTTAGTCAACTGCCTTTTTTTATTTGATATAATATCATTAATCTGGAATATTAAGAATCCCAATTAAAACTGGGCTGCACATTTACATTGTGAACCCCCTTTCTGTTCACATAATCCCCCTTTCTGTTCACATAATCCCCTTCATTGAGGCCTTGATGGCAGCCTATAGTCTATGGTACCAATCACGCTAGTTACCTTCATAAAAAATGATGATAGCCTAAAAAAAAATTGCTTTAAAAAAAACTGCTTTACAATATTGGGTCTTAAGTGGCTTGGAAATGGCAAAAAAAAAAAAAAAAACTTTTTTAAACCTAAAAGCACCAGGTAAACTCCAAATGACACGACAGACAGCACTTTCCATCAACTTCTCCGCATCTCCAATAGTGTAAAGGAAAGAGCCCATCTTAGGGCAATGCAAACAGTTTGTGCTGTATTTAAAGCCAGACTCCGACAAGTCGAAAATAAATGTGCGTTTCCAACAATTGAATAATGTAAACGACAATCTCACGAGTCCCGAGAAAAAAAAAAACATCTCAGAAAGTGCACTATCGCGCTGTGCTGGACTTCCCGTATCAGCTCCGCTCATGAAGCCGGGATCTAATCCTGTTTACATGAAATAAGCCTGCTCCCGAGCAGGTTTAAGCTTGCGCACCTGTTGCTATGACAGCAAGTCCAGGATGAGCTTCGAAGAACCAAACGATCCAAGATCATGCCAAATCGTCAACAATCAAATCCAGCTAACTGAGTTAGCGACGTACGAAGAACGAGCCCCTGGTGAGACTACGTCCCTGCATACTTAATGAGCCATTCATTCAGGTGTGTCACCTATAGCTAACTTAAATATACAAGCTTCATAAAAATGATCATTCTAGGAGAAAATTTCAGATGGCATTTAGAGGCTTTTGCATCTGAACTCTTCATATATACACACACATATATATATATATGCATGCACATACATACTTTATAATCTTTTCAAAACTAGTCAACGTCTTTCAAAACTAAAGTATACATTTTATCATACGTATTTCAAAGTAAAGGATTCATTAGTTGGTTGATGACTTTATTTTTGACAAAACACATACAGTATATATTCCTCATCTCAGTATAGCAATAGAGTTTGCTAAAAGCTGTTCATTCAATACAGCAGTATTTGAAAATCGATCATATTTTGTAAAATTACATTTATATTTGCATTTATGTCAAAACCTAGACACTTTTAAATATCAAAAGGACATTTATTAATATGTATTCGTGTCAAAATGACAAATAAACAGATTTTCCTATTCAATTTTGCATGGAAACGCTTCCAAGACGCTTGCGTGTCGCGTGAAAAATAGGCGTCGGTTCTATTTCTAGCATGCACACGTTTTCCACGCGGCTCGTGCCGCGCCTGAGACGCGCGTCTCACACAGGCAGTGTGCAAACTCTAAACTGTTAACATGGGAGCCGAAATAAAAACGGACACGCCACGCAGCTGAGGCGCTTACGCCACGCATCCAGTGTTTCACCGGCCTTATCCAGCGGATGTGGGCGTTTCACAGGTTTGTATGGATCGCCTCACATTTGCGTTTGAATAGCGCGGTCTCCGTAGGCGGAGTCACAGTAAAACTTAATTAGCTGAGATGAGAACGACTGACATCTCTCTCTTTACATACATATTATACAAACTGTGAATATTTGTTTTTTATAAAAAAATACTTCATTTAAAAGAAGAGAATTCAAGCTTTATGCCTGTGTGTTTGTATGCCTGTTTGACTGAGTATTCGCTGAGTTACAGTTCATTTTCGGACGCGTTTCAGAATTGACTTCACTGACGGAGAGTAGGCAGAACTCGCATCATGTTTATTTTTCTTTATTTAGCGAAAAGCAGAACACTTTGTTTTTATTATGAGCACACACAAAAAAAAATACGCACTAAACAGGATCGATTGATGTATAACACAAGCATATAAGATAAAAATGTATATTTTTTAAAAAAAAAAATGTTTGCACTCATACGGAAAAAACGAGCCTATCGCGCCGGCGCGATAGCCGACCCCAGGGGGTTAACATGTTTATAAATAACTGAAAAAAGCACAAATGTCAGAGCATGTCAGAACACCTCCAGGGCCCAGAAAGCCGCTCAGACTCCAGAGGGTTAAGGTAAATTAAGCTAAAAAAAAAAACTGCATAGTTCCCCTTTAAGTCTTACATTAGTAGTCCTACACCTTTTCCACTAGAGGGAGATCATATCTGTGGCATTCATTTGGATGACAGAAAGGGTTCAAGTCTTCACTGATGCATTTGATGCAGTCTGATGTGACCTTTGCAGTTTCTGTCCTTTTCATATATTCATCAATTCTTGTAATGAAGTTAAATGTGTTCTGTTTATGTCACATTCTTTTTATAACATCTGTAGCTATTAGGCTATGTTCTGTTTCTTTGTGATCAGTTTAATGTGGTATTTTTCCCAGTAAATGTTTTTTTGTGTTTGCATCTGGTCTTAACAGGATGACATAACATTTTGGAATGAAAATACAGATCAGTAAACTATAACTGGAAGACAAAATGACAAATACCTCCACAGCTACTGTTAACTTTCCAGGTGTGCCTATTTAAGCTGGGATAAAGGCAATCCAGACAGAACAGAAAATGAGCATACTGAATGTGATGAACTTGGCTTCAAGTTATCAGGGAGCTTCCGGGCTTGAAAAGTCAAAATGAAACACAAGACAGCCAGTAGGCCAATGTATCCCAGAACAGCACAGAAACCAACAGCTGAGCCTAATCTGCATTCTAGGATGATCTTTTCTCTGTAGTAGTTCATGTTTACCCTTACGAAAAAGACGTTTATTCAAGTGTTCTATTAGTATACTTCTTTTAAACTAAAAATGAGAAAGTATACTTATAAAGAAAGTATTACGGTGATGTTACGAACTGCTCCGAGACACGAAGGTTGAGATCCAAATGCAGCTTTAATTAAGGGGCAATCCAGACATGTAATCCAATATACAGGCAATAGGTCAAAACACAGGTAGGCCGTCCAAACAAACAAACAAACAGGCAGGGGTCAGAGGCAAAAGAGTAATCCATGGAACAGGCAAAAATTCCAAAAACCAAGAGACATGAAACCAGGGAAAACACTCGGAAATGCAATGCAACAACATACAAAACTTGGACATACAGAACATGGAATAAATAGGCTGAAACTAACAAGATAATGAGACACAGGTGAATATGATAATGAGTGCTGATGAGTCCAGGCATAGAATGATGGGAGATGTAGTTTGTGAGTGAAACATGATAGTCTGGTGTGGAGTGCACTCTGGTGAACGTTATAGGTGACACATTGCTGCCACATACAAATTTTTTCCACTCAATTATGTCGTAATAACGAGATCTTATGTCGTAATAACAAAATGTTTTGTCGTTAAAACGACATCTTTTTCTCGTAATAACGAGATACTATGTCGTTAAAACGTCATATTTTTCTCGTAATAACAAGATCTTATGTCGTAATAATGAGATGTTATGTCGTTAAAGCGACATTTTCTCGTAATAGCGAGATACTATGTCGTTACAACGTGTAACGACATGTACAAAATATGCCTTTATCCACATAAAATTGATAGCCAATGATGTCTTTATCATACATATATGTTCAAAAAGCTGAAGAAATAGCAGCCCCCAATGGACATTCATGTTAAAAGATCAAATTCTGTACACACCTTATTAATAGCCCAGATGAGCCCAGAATACGAACATTGCGTTTAATTGCACATTAGGCTAAGCGTTTTCCTCCCATAGAAAACCAAAAATTTAAAATATAAGTAGCCAATAAAATAAACAAATTATTGTGGCATTAATTAGCCCACAAACAATATTTATTTTAAAGCCTAAACTAATTTATTTAAAGAAAAACACCAGTGTTGGGCGTTTATCTGTATAGGCTAAGTGTTTCAGCCGCCATTTTCAAACTGGTGCAATAAAATGCAACAGAATTTGATTTGTTAAACATGAAGAGGACCTATCCGTCTGGCATGGCCACTCGCTCTAACGTTAACCTAGATAAATGTTCGCTATTATTAAGCACATATCCAAGTGTTTGTGCGGAGTGTAGAGCGCGCACTGCATGACATGGAGGCACCGGTGCCATCACTCGCATTTTCCAATCAACAGTGGAAACAACTTAAAATACTCCATCATTTCTGGTCATACAGACAAGAATAATACATCAGTCACAACTACTTTTATTTGTGTAAACTCACAACAACAAGAAAACGTTGTGCTTTTGTAAAATAAAAGAAAACGAACAGGGCGCGCTTTCATGATCTCTGTGAATTGGAGCGCATCTCAAAAATGAACTGAAAAACAGTGTATAGACAAGCCTCACAGACATGAGAAATATAGCTATCTATATAAAGCTTATAAAAAATGTCCACTAACGGAAAAAATCCGATCGAAAGCAAATACGTATGGTACCATCTGATTATGTAATCCTGTCCGTATGAAAGGCGCATCTAGGCTAAATTACAGCGGAGATGTATGGAGATATGTTTGCAGGCAGCCTACACTGATTTAGAAAAGACTAGTTCATTAATAAACAATTAAAATGCTTCGTTATTTTTTTCAGACACATTTATTATCATTAGCCTACTTTTGCCGGTACTTTGCGGCAAGTTTTATATATATGCTTGAGCACGGAATATAGGCTATAGCCTACATGCACCCAGGATTGAATATAAACGTGTGATTAGTCCTAATTGCTTAAATGAATGACTACTAGTCTTGAAAAATCTTTAGTCTATGGCAACTCTAATCAATAGCCTACATTTAATATTTGACATTATTTAATTAGTAATTAGTATCTAGCTCTTTACATTAACATGTTAAGCTGCAACCCCACTTTTGAAAAATCCCCAGAAATGACATACCCAAACTGAAACAGATACAGTTCATGAACCCTTGGTACTAAAAGCACAAGTATCTCATTTGAAAGCTGACACCTGGTAGTTTATTGTAAATGTAGAATTAATTATTGTCATAATGAAAAAAAAAAAAAAATGTTATAAATAGCTTCGAAGTTTTGTAAAGTTATTAGAAATTTATTTTTATGAAACATATTCATGAAAATAAAATTGAAGTTGGCACTGTATCCATCTAGAAATGCACTGCAGCTAAAGCCACATGTCTGACCATGTTATATTTAAAATCTGAAGATGATAAGTCTAAAACTCTGTATTTAGTTAAATGTTTTTCAAGATCATGTCATATGACTTTATTTTGATTAGACTCTAAAATGCTACTGATGTTTAGTCATCATCTAAGCATCCATTCAGTCTATTGTCTCTATTGTTTTGTGGTGCAAACGAGCCCCATTCAGTCTCAGTCTCCCCATGCACACATTCACACCTCTCCAGCCTGGTTATGGCTCTAAATATGCATTTCTTTTGTCTGCATTATAGTTACTAACGACTGGCTATTCACAGGCTATTCATAGGGTTTCAATCCCTAATTTCTTTTATCAAAGTTCTCACTTCACATTTGAAACTGTATCAAATGCCCTTCTTGAATAAATAAACATTTCAGTAAGCATTCCTACACTCTAAAAAATGCTGGGTTATTTTTTAAACCCAAATGCTGGGTTGAGCATTTTGACTATGTTGCTGGGTTATTTTCTCCGTAATCAGCTGACAATGACCCAGCATTTGGGTTTGTTTTGGAAATTTTGACCCAGCGCCTCCTCGCGAGTCGCGCGCTTTTGTCCACACTCCACACTGTTCAAATCACTACGTCAACAGGAGGACGAGAGGTTCAAGCAGGAGCGAGCGTAAAGGTGAGCAACCCTGTTTTATTACAACTTTCCTAATGTTAAGTAACGTTAGTCAAAGAAGTCAGAAAGTCAACAAGAAGTTATGTTGAAATGAACTATGAATTATTGACGACGTCGACGTCTGTCGAACTAGCGACCGTTAACATATGCTAACGTTAACGTTATGTTACACATAACATTCATTATTTTTACACGGTCTGTAATCAATTATTCCACTTAAAACACGGTCACAATGTCTAAGTACAGTTGTTGGTGTCTGTTTTATCTCCAGAAATGTTGCGGGTTACTTGACTCGGCGGTGTTGGATGGATGCAGTGTAACGTCACTGGCTAGTGGCTGGATATGCTAAAGAAGCTGTAAGTCTAACGTTACCTATTATTTAACTGTGTTTGTTAGTCATTTTCGAAAGGTAGCTTTACATAAAATATTGAATTATGCTGCAGTATGTTCTCTGTGTTTGGGTGTGTGCGCCTTAGTTCAATTTGGCTAAGCATTTCTGCAGAAAACAGTGTTATCGTCCAGCTCAGTACAATTCTTATCAAAAACTGTCATTGTTCATTTGAAGTCAGTTCAGTGTTGCTTCAGTTACGTTCAGAAACTATGTAAAGATAATCAAAGTAGTTACTGAAGTACAATTTGGTCTTAAACCGGCTCTGAAAAAAAGAGTCCACAAAATACCCACAAAATTTCTTCTGTTTACAGTCTTGTGAATTAACAATAGTTAATTAAGCTGTTAAAAAATATTTAGTCTATTTATTTATTTTATTTTTTTAATTAAGTAATGATTCATTAAAATTATTTATATATATATTTTCTAAATTAACTGGAGCCAGCATAAAAATTAATTTTAAAAACATTGTATAAGACATGCTAAATTTGTAAAGATATTACTAATCAGATGTTTCCTTCTTTTCTTTTACAGCAATGGACAATTTTGCATTTCAAATTCTCTTTCTTTGTATGTAATCTTTTTTTCACAGTTGCATCCAGTGCCAACCCTAACCCTTAAAGGGATAGTTCGCCCAAAAATGATATTTAACCCATGATTTACTCACCCTCGAGCCGTTTGAGATGCATATGTCAATCTTTTTTCAGACGAACACATTTTCAGTTATTTTAGAAAATGTCTTCGATCTTTCAGTAGTTATAATGTCAAGCAATGGGGTCCACCTCCTTCAAGTCCCAAAATGTGCATGCATCCTTCACAAAAGTAATCCATCCGGCTCCAGGGGGATAAACGAAGGCCTTCTGAGGGTAATCCGTGCGGTTTTGTCGTAAAAATATACATATTTAAAACTTTATAAACGAAAATAACTGGCTTCCGGTAGCGGTCGACGCGCGTTCATGGAGATGGATGCTGGCGTATGACGTAGCGTAGAAAGCGTTGTGACGTAGAACGAACGTAGAGTTTTGTTTTGCTCTGCTCTCTCGCTGCGCTGTCACGTTCGTTCTACGTCACGACGCTTTCTACGCTACGTCCTACGGATTACTTTTGTGAAGGATGCATGCACATTTTGGGACTTGAAGGAGGTGGACCCCATTGCTTCACATTATAACCACTGAAAGATCTAAGACATTTTCTAAAATAACTGAAAATGTGTTCGTCTGAAAAATGATTGACATATGCATCTCGAACGGCTTGAGGGTGAGTAAATCGTGGGTTAAATATCATTTTTGGGCGAACTATTCCTTTAACAAAGTTTGCTACACCATTCACAATAAGCTGAAAAACATGAATGGCCAATTTACTTGTCCAAGTACAAGCACATGACAAGACAATTTAAATCAGTTATATTGTAGGGCTGGCATAGGGTACCACTTCTGTGCCTAGTCGTTGTCAGTGTAATTTCATAGATAGCCGTGCTTGTTTGCCCCTTTCTTGGTTTAAGGCAGTGGTTCTCAAATGTCCTGGGACCCCCATAATTTAGGATGTCTCACCCAATTTAAATTTTGCAGTCTGTACTAATGAGCTGAATCAGGTGTGTTAAATGAGGGAGAGATACAAAATGTGCAGTGGTATGGGGTCCCCAGGACGGGTTTGAGAAGCACTGCTTTAAGTTCACCTGAAAAGGAAAATTCGTCATTTACTCACCCTCAAGGTATTACAAACCTGAATGATTTTCTTCTCCTGAACACGAAAGAAAAAATGTTGGTAACAAAACAGTTAACAATAGCCATTGACTTTTATAGTACTTTTTTCCTATTATGGAAGTCATTGGTTACCGTCAACTATCTTGTTACTGACATTCTTTAAAAAATCTTTTTGTGTTCAGCAGAAGAAAGAAACTTCACAAAAAGTTTGGAACAACGTGAGGGTGAGTAAATGAGGCGATTAAATTTGACATGAGGGTGAGTAAATTTGCATTTTAAGGTGAACTATACCTTTAATAACACTAAATGTTTTCAGATTACCAGAGTACATATTTAACTGTTATATATTTAAGCTAATTTCACTCATTCTAAGTTGACCTTAGTTAGAAATGCACTTTGCTTAATTTAAAAGCTGATGAACGAACAAGTTCTAATTTGCCATTTTTCTATTCTTAGATTCCAAAGGCATACTAGCACTTACAATCCTGCCTGTCATTCTTCCCCCGCCTGTGTACAAGATTGGCCACAAAACCTTTCGGCCAACTATTCAAGAGACAAGAACCTCATTCATTGATGTACAACTGGTAAGTAAAACAACAGGGGACAAAAAGAGCAGGCTCATTTCTTTACACCTGTTTGTAGGGCTGCACGATAAATCGTTTTATTGCTGCTTGAATCTAACATGCATTTCATTTTCTCACAACTCTTTAAAGGATTAGTTCACCCCAAAATGAAAATTTCCTAATAATTTACTCACCCCAATGTCTTCCAAGATATCCATGTCTTTCTTTCTTCAGTGGAAGAGGAATTAAGTTTTTTGAGGAAAACATTTCAGGATTATTCTACACAGAATGGACTTTAATGACAAACAATCAAATGACGGACATTTGAACCTTCTTTGAACATTGGGATAGTTGGTTGCCACTTAAGTCTATTCTGTGTAGAAACATACTGAAATGTTTTCCTAAAAAAAACTTAATTTCTTTTCGACTGAAGAAAGAAAGACATGGATATCCTGGATGGCTCTGGGGTGAGTAAATGATTAGGAAATTTATATTTTGGGGTGAACTAATTCTTTAAGTTAATTTAAGATGGTATTTAACTAATTTAAGACTGCTCTTATGAAAACCTAAGACACACTTTTAAATAATTATCTGTGTCTGATATTGTCTTTCCCTCATTTAGTCTGGAACCAACATGGTGCTTTACCTGGAAAGGCAGAGAGAAGCAAAACCCTTCCCCTTTGTCTTGGAGCTTGGAATGGCTGGACAGTTTTTTGGTGAATGGGGAAACTCTGGAAAAGTTGACTCCGTTTTTTTTTTTTTTTATCATTTTGTGAAGATAATTTTAAGCTAGGCTATTTTACAGTTTATAGGTATAGAGTTTCATGTTTTTATTTTGCTACACAGGACTAAATGATTGCTTATTTAAAATGAATTGCAATGTATGTACTTACTGTTTATACGCAGAGATGTGCCTCTCATTTTTGCTGCACAGGACTAAATGATTGCTTATTTAAGTGAATTACAATGTATGTACTTACGTGTTTTTTATTGTATTCTTTGTGAATAGAATCTTAAGCTGTAGGCTATTTTACAGTTTATAAGTGAAGAGTTTTGAATTTTGAGAATCTTACCATTTTATAATATTTTAACATATCAACATTTTAGCACAAAATTTTTGTGCTATTTTTTATTTTTGTGGGCCTCCGTTTATGTTACAGATGTCTGGTTTTTTTTAACATGAATGTATTTTTGATTATATTAATTTCCTGGAATAAACACTTTAATTGAATCAATAAACAGTAGTGTTATTATTGTTATAAATATTTTTTTATTCGTTTTTTTTATTATTATTATCTAAAATTAATAACCTGTAGCATGGGGGTTGTTTGACCCAGCACTGATTAAAAACAACCCAGCAGATGGGTTAATGTATAAAAACCCAGCCTGCTGGGTCAAAATAACCCAGCATGTGTTCTGTCCAATATTTACCCAGCGCTGGGTTGCCAAATAACCCAAATTGGGTTGTTTTTAACCCAGCATTTTTTAGAGTGTATTTAGAAAAAAAATCATAAAAGAATAACTGCTAGATGGCAGGTGCACCTTAGTTGAGTTAGCATAATTAGTTAATGAACTAATAAAATAATAAAATAAAGTTTAAATTAAGATACTAACCATATATTTCTATATAGCATTGCTTATTCCACCACACAAAGGACTGTTTATAAGGTGACAATCCGTTATACATGTGAAGATTGTAGGCTGTATCTTGAAGATTTTTGAATTGTATTGTATCTTCTGTTATAAAGACGAAGATCGACATTTTGTTAATTAAACAAAATAAGAACACAATGTTGTAAAAAATAAACAACTTAGGCTATGTTCTGTTAGATGTGTTTTGGCTACTTTTTGTTTAATTATATCTCTAGGCAATGAAGATATAGCCTATTAACAAAAATACATCTTATATATAATATATTATATAAAAAAAAACCTTATAGGCTTATATAAAATATATTTTTTAAAAAGGGCCTCATTGATTAATTTTGCCTGATTGGGGGCTGCTTACTATTTGCTTAAGCTTTTTGAACGTAGAAGTGTGATAAAGGCGTGATAGGCTATAAATTTTATGTGGATAAAGGCATATTTTTTTTAGTTCCTTCATCTGAGCCTCTGAAGAACCAGTGGGTTATGTGGATTTCTGATGTGTAATTGTTCAAGTTCAGACAGATAATCTTTCTCTCATAGTCGTTCAATACTGTTTGCATCAGTAAATCAAGCCAGTGACTAAACTATCAACTTCACATCGTTTCTCTTAGTAGGATGAAAATAATCTTACTTAAACTGTGATTAATATACAGATAGCGATCAAAGAACAATCCCTTTCCAGTCGCCAAAGCTGTCAATCACACAGCGCGAGTTTATCTGGACACTTGCCAAAACTCGTTATGAAATCAATGACGCTGTTACACTGCACAACGAAGCTCTTACTGTATTTACATCATGTTTGCATTGGTGAAATCATTAGTGAGAGTGCAGAAACTGCGTTGCAATGATAAGATCTTCATTCACGCTATCAACAGGCTTACACTGAAGTCTCACAGCAGCCAATCACAGCAGTGGGCATTTACACTGAAGTCTCAAAGCAGACACGCCCCTTCAAACAGAGTGTTCAAATCAGAGGCTAAAATCAGGCTAGGAAAAATGCCTTTTATTTCTAAATTATAACAAATTTTGATCTAAAAAACATACTAACATTATAAGGGCACCCCAGGAAACATTCTAAAATAATAAAATAATCCATGCAATGGCACCTTTAAAATTACACTTAAGTGTACTTGACTTATACTGAGTGAAAATTCAAAGTATATTAGGCCTGTACTTGTACTCAATCTTTTGATTGAGATATACTTAAATGTTGTTTAATTAAGTATTCAAAGTATACATGGCCTGTAGTTGTGTTAATCTTTTGATCGAGTAGCCTATTAAATATACTTTTTTTAACATAGTTTTTCATATACTGTCTTATGAAACTTACATTGTTTGAAAATATTGATTAGAATATTGATATAAAACAGATATGTTTCTAATTCTGCGTATCTGAATTTTTGTGTAGGCTAGTCCACTGGTAGTGTATAGGAATTTACTCTGATTCTACTTTACTCTTTCCCCACCATTGACTGAATTTTCCAGCTATCCATGTTTTCACTGTTATACGGTGGGGGCCCTATGACACATCTTCTAGTACAGAATCTCCAGATCAAAATACAGGAGAAGAAGAAGCTGAAACAAGTGATAGAAGATTGCTCACTCAAATGTAAAATAATGTGATCATCAAACATTAACATTAACTGACAATCTGTGCGTTCTGGAAAAGTCCAGAACGGCCGTCCAACCGAGGGCCGTAGGCACAAAAAAAAGTGTAATAAAGCAATATGAACAGCCAACAGCAGGGGCACTAATACGATCACTTATACGCTACGTGTAAAAAAAACAACTGAGGAAGAAGAGTCGGCCTAGCCACTGACAGAAAGTTAGTTTTATAAGGCTTAGGCTACTGTTAGAAATGTATTTTCTTTATCTAGTTTTTCTTATCTCAGCTTTGTCCATAAGAAAAGCCTGTCCCGTGAAAAGGCCTATGCTTGCAAATTCTTTTGTATGTGCGTAAGGCAACATCTGTTTCATATTAAGGACCCTTAGACTCTGAGAGAGAAAGGGAGAAAGAGAGAGGGTCCTGTTCTTGTCTATGTATTGTGGGTTACAGAAGCTCAAGGACCGCAAGGCAAAGAAGGAGATCTGACCGGATATTGACCATTTATGGGAATGTTATATAAACGTATATATGATACTTATGATGTCATTTATTATATTATTGGTTTAAATCGTGATACTCCCCCCTATATGCTTATTATATATTCTGTATCCAGAATACTGGGAGCTGAGCTATTTTTCTAGCTTCCCAGGCCTGGTCTTTCTTTTGTTTTGTTTTATTCATTCACTACACCTAAATAAAGGACGGAGAGAAAAAGGCACTTCGTGTTGGCAATGGTCTCCGACGTGATGCCTGTGAGTTGCCCGCTAAACACATTCTATAAATAGCCCCAACTTGCCAATAGCGCTCCACTGCAAATCGGGGCTCCAGACCTCGACTAAATGGTATCATTTTGCGACCTTTTTTCGTGCCGGTGCAACTAAGCATTTGCACTTTTGCCTCTACAAAATTACCCAACTCTGTTTAATTATACGCTGTCATTTGCGTTGAGTATGAGAAACATCAAACGGCAAACGCTCAAAAAGCGGAACAAAACTAGTTTGATCTGAGCAGCGCAGAGCATTATCAGCTCGGCCCAAAAAACAGCGATCGCGGCCAAAGCAGCTGTGCGGGCTGATCTCGATCACGCGGACATTATTACACAGAGCTGCACGATCCACTGAGAAGCAGTTCAATTCAACCAGAATTCTCTATTTCTCTTATAAACCCACAGATGACATTGTGATTTAAGCTTGTTAAAAGCCAGATGAAACAGCGCTGATATTCTCAACATATTGACGCAAAAACAAGGCGAAACATTGTTCCAACAAACCAGTCAGAAGACATTTCACTCCACAACTTATGAATTAACTGTAGTAAAACAAACTTTTTTTGGCAGAAATGTACCAGTATAAATTCATATTAGAAATGCTGTTATTATTAATATAGTCATGTAGGCCTATAGGCTATATATTAAATGTAATGCAGGAGGCTAATGTTTTTGTTAAGAAGTTATGGCAGTTTATTTATTTATTTTTGCATTTATATTTATACTAAATGTTTGGGCTACTGTTTTTGATAACACATACAATAGGTTTATAGAAAATCAACAAAAAAATCAATAAATATTTTCATAATTTTTCAGGAATTGTTGATTTTTATTTTTATTTTTAACGCTTGTAAGTCTGAACCAGAATATCAAGATATTCTATTATTTCGCATATGATGGTGTGAAGTAAAAAAGCACCACCATGTTATATGTATAATAAATATTTGAGTATAACAAACAAAAATCCCTTCTATTATTTTATCCCTTGAGGTAGCCCTCGCACACAAAAAGGTTGGAGACCCCTGGTATATAACTATGTTTTATAATGGGGTTTCTGCCTGCAGTGACATTTCATTATTTGCATTTTATGGCATTGTACATGTTTTGTCTTTATTTGAAGGCTGAGGCTTCATTAATAAATACAACCCCAATTATGGGGTCCAATTATGGCCGGATGACGGGCCTATTTGGGAGAAAGTCCAGGGCTGTTTTTTAGCCCCAGTCCGTCCCTGAACATTAAACAGCATGTAAATGGTTTTCCCCAGAACACAAGAGATACAGAGGACAAAAGTGATGCCAAATGCAGTGTGACGCAACATACAGGACCACTCAGTCAAAAACTGCTTAATATTACCAAATGAAATGAAGCGTAACCCATGAAGAGAAAACGACTGTGAAGCTTTGGGGGTGTTGGACTCGATCTACTCCATCTGTGTTTTGATCATCGTTCTGAATCTGATCAAGGCGTGTAGTCTTTGACAAAAATTGGATTTTCTCAACTTTTTTGTTTAAAATGTTGCCTTTCTTTATGAAACTTACCGACATTCAAGTGTTGACAAAAAAGGATGCATGAAGCTAATAAAATGTTTTTTAAAATTAAAGTACAGTTAAAGGTATTTTTCAAGTATAAAACAATATTATCTACATTTGAACATAGTAGGATACTGCAAGTGCAAAAATAATATATAAATAGTAAACTAAGTATAATGTTATGTTCACTTAAAGAAAACTTACAAGTATACTTGCAGTATAAACTACTAAACTAGTAGTTTACTGGGAGTACACTTCAGTGTGTACTTTCATAAACTAAAAAAATGTACTACTTGTATTAAAATAGTAAACTACTAGTATACTTATAAGTTTACTTGTAGTACAGATGCATTACAAATGAGAAACCTAGTTGTGTACTTAAAGTTTACTCTTACACGTATAGTACACACTTAAACGTATACTTTTATATACTAAAAGTGGGCCAATTTAATCCCAAGCAGTATTGAAATAGTACACTTACAAGTTTACTACAAGTACACATTGATATTAGTATACTTACTACATAAAGTATACCTAAAAATATACTTGAACATTACTTAAGTATACTTCATAAAATTAACTTGAAGTATACTTCTTTTTCGTAAGGGTATATAAGGGAAAGGTGGGGATAATGTTAACCAAAGGATGCAAATAAGGACCTGTACAAGAGTAAAGCAAACAACACTGATTCTTTGTTGATTTCCACATGAAAATGGAAGTGCAATAGTAATGAGCCTGCTATTTTAATGAAGTATATCTTAGCCTATATCTGATCATACACTACTCCTTTAGAAATAAACTTGTTAGTGTTTTAAATAACGTTTTTATGGCAGTGTATATGATAATTTAGATTAAAATAATTGTAAAACTTTTCCATTTGATCCTCTTTTGATGAACTGCATGTGCTAAAAGAGCAATTAAACAATCATTAATTGTTGTGTTGCTAATCTCTCCTGGGGAGCATGGAATACAGTCAAAACAACAGATGGGTCCTCCTTGCTGCACAGCTTTCCTAGTACCTAGCTCTCACTGCACACAGACACAGGCACCTGCCACACATTAGGGAAAAGCTACTTGAACAACAATAGAAAAATAATATGCCATGTGACATGTTTGCACATGTTTACACACGTTTGTCTTGTGGATCTGAGCCTATACGATGCATCACTGCATCTCATGTGCACTTGGATATTTAGTTATAATTGGAAAGTTAATTTGAAAAGAGACTCTTACAATCTTTAGGCCTCCTCCCCAGATGATGTTGACATTGTTCATAGTAAACTGTTGCCCACGAGGCAGAGTTGCATCATAGTAGCCAATTGTGGCTACCTCTATGGTGCCTTTTGTGACCTTTTGTGACCTTTTGTAAGTTTACCTGTTCGTACCTTGCAGGGGAGTTGCCTTCACTATCAAAAAACAGTGTTTCTCCCCTATTCATGCTGAAATTTACGGTTTGCAGATAATGTAAAACCTCTAATGATAGAAAAGGTTTTGTTTGTTCTTCTTATTTTTAATTTGCAGTAATCTCATTTTGGATTCAGAATAACCTCCTTTTAGCAATGTGCAAACGAAAAATTGTAAAGCATATCATTTTAAAACTACACTTTAGTAACATCATATATGGTGATTCAGTGAAAAACAAACAAAAAAAAAAACTAATTTAATAGTAAATTGTTCATTCATCTTTTGTTTAGGGTTGTATTGTTGTTGGCTGTGCACAGGTGGCATTATCAAATGGGAGTTTTTGCTGCTAACATGACAGTAGATTATGCAGTGCATGAGCAATTGCATACACAGCAGTGTAGACATTATTGATAAATCTCAGATCAGACATATCAGTAAAAGAATGTTTGACATATTTCCAGGGACGGACTGACAATCTGTGCGTTCTAAAAAAGTCCAGAACGGCCGTCCAACCGAGGGCCGTTAGCACAAAAAAAAGTCTAATAAAGCAATATGAACAGCCAACAGCAGGGGCACTTAACGAAACTTGTTTGATCTGTGCGCGGCCAAAGCAAGCAGCTGTGCGGGCTGATCTCGATCACGCAAACATTATAGAGATGCGCGATCCACTGAGAAGCATTTCAATTCAGCGCAGAATTCTCTATTCTCTATTAATCTCTATTATAAACCCACAGACAGAGGTGGAAAGTAACGAATTACATTTACTCGCGTTACTGTAATTGAGTAGTTTTTTTGTGTATTTCTACTTTTTTAAGTAGTTTTTAAAATCTGTAATTTTACTTTTACTTAAGTATGTTTTGTTTAAAGTATTGTAATTCGCTACATTTAAAAACATATCCGTTACTGAGTAAAAAAAAAAAAAAACATTAAAAAAATGAACTAGCCTACTATGGGTAAAACAGCGCGCGCGCTCGTGCTCAGCATTGATTGATTGAAGGGCGGGAGAACAGACACGCAAAAAAACACAAAAAATATGGAGACGGACAACACAGATTCTTTACACACACACGTGAGGCGAACCCCTGGTAAGTATGGGGATACTTTGGATATAGAAAAACGAACGCGTGGTTGTCCTCGAGGCTCGAGCATAGCCTATTCATTTTGCAAAAATTGTGGACGCAAATTGGCTGCAAAAGAAGGAAACACATAGAACGTGTTCGGGAACACCATCCCTCCGTGCAGATTAAGATATGTCCCGTTTATAATTTAAGGTCGAAGGATTTCTGTGATGCAGAGGGAATCCCGGAGTTTCATTATCATGAAAATGGAATTTAGCCTACAGTAACGCAGATCACGTAAAACACATGAAAGTAAAGCTGTACAATAAATCAAATTGCGACATGGTCTGTAGTCTATATATTAAAGCACAAGAGACTGCTATATAAATGTATAATATGCGTGTCTGTGTGAATCAGTGCGAATGAGACGAACCGTTTCGTCTACCACATACTCAAGTACGCGACGCGCTAATAGTGTTTTCAGCATCTCACAAACAATATGAGAACATGAAAACATGAACATCTCCAGAGCTGCTCTGAGAGAATGACCTTTGAGAAAAACCTTGTCAAATAGCCTACACTCTGAAACAGGACTTCATTACAACCCATCAAAATAAAAGTTTGGTTTAACTACGAAGAAATGATGACATAACTGTTGTGGGCCTACAATAGAATGTACTTCTCATAATAATATTAACAACAACAATAATAATACAGATTATTTAAACATTATTTAAGGATTTTTGTCCATGGTTGAATTGAGTAAATCTGTTTTGCAGCACTTTGCCAAAAAATAAAAGGATAAAAAAATGTGTTAAACTTTGATTTGATTACCACCGTTTTGGATAATATATTTGTTTTAAATCATAAAAACAAAAAGGATTTTTCTGAATTAAATACATTTCATAGAAGTCTATTGTTCTTGAACATTTTAATAAATTATTAATGATAAAAAATAAGTTGTTAAATGAGTAGTTAAAATGAAAATGAAAATTACTCCATGATTTATCAGCCCTGAAACCATCCTAGGTGTAGGCTATATTACTTTCTTCTTTGTTCTTTCAGACGAATACAATCGGAGTTATATTAATAAACACTCTGATGCTTCTGAGCTTTATAATGGCAGTGGATTGCAACCATCAGTTTAAAGCTCAAAAAAGTACACCATACACAGTCTACTTACACTTTAAACGCAACTTATGCAACTCATGACGTCAGAAGTAGTGTCGTGCAAATGAACGGCCAGAACACATTAAAGTTTTCTGTTTTCTGTTAAAGCGGTGTCGTGTTAGCGGCCCCTAAGTTAATAACTAATGTGCTTTTCGCAACGAATGAATCAATCAAAAATGAATGAATCAAAAACTAACTTTAGCTGGACAATAACTTTATTCTAGAGCGGCTGTAAAGCCAAAACACTCTCTGTTACTGTAATCTCCTATTATCTTTGTAAAGCTGCTTTGAAACAATCTATATTGTTAAAGCGCTGTATAAATGAAGGAGACTTGACTTAATATAATTATGACTGTATTCGTCTGAAAGAAGAATGTCATATACATGGCTTGAGGGTGAGTAAATCATGGGCTGGTTTCATTTTAAAGTGAACTACTCCTTTAATCAAATTCATAATCATTTATTGAAATTAGTTGATTAGACATGTTTTATTGAAATTTTAATAAACAAAACAAATGTTTCCAAAAATACTGTTTTCATCCCATTTACTGTAACTGTCAACCGCCTAGCAACATCATAGCAACCACCCAGAACACCCTAGCAACCGCCTAGCAACACCATAGCAACCACCCAGAACACCCTAGCAACCGCCTAGCAACCACCCAAAACACCCTAGCAACCGCCTAACAACCACCCAGAATACCCTAGCAACCGCCTAGCAACAACATAGAAACCACCCAGAACACCCTAGCAACCGCCTAGCAACACCATAGCAACACCCTAGCAACTGCCCAAAACTCATAAACTCTGAGTGTGTGTGTCTGAGTGAGTGAGTGTGTGAGTGAGTTAGTGTGTGTGTGTGTGTGTGTGTGTGTGTGTGTGTGTGTGTGTTAGTGAGCGTGTCTGCGTGTGTCTGCGTGTGTGTGTGTGTGTGTGAGAGAAAGTGTGTGTATGTGTGAGTTAGTGAGCGTGTGTGTTTGTCCGTGTGTGTTAGTGAGCGTGTCTGTGTGCGCGCGTGTGTGTGTGTGAGTGTGTGTGCGTGTGTGCGTGTGTGTGAGACAGAGTTAGTGAGCATGTCTGTGTGTGAAATTTAAACTAACAAACTCATCTATCTATCTATCTACTTCAAACTAATTTAAACTTTAAACTACTTTAAACTTCAAACTACTTTAAACTTTAAACTACTTTAAACTTCAAACTACTTTAAACTAATTTAAACTTCAAACTACTTTAAACTACTTTAAACTTTAAACTAATTTAAACTTTAAACTACTTTATACTTCAAACTAATTTAAACTTTAAACTACTTTAAACTTCAAACTTCTTCAAACTTTCTGGTCCGGCTTTCTCAAGCCAACTTAAAGTTTGTCTCGACGAACTTTTTAATCTAGTTGTTTAATACCATTATATTAGTCGGTTATCATACTGTGAAAATCTCATACCTTTACAACCCTACTCGGGGGACTCCCCAACCCACCCCCGCTGTTAAAAAAGTAACTCAGTTACTTTTACTCGGAGTACATTTTAAATGAGCTACTTTTTACTTTTACTTGAGTAGATTTTTCGACCGGTACTTTTACTTGTACTTAAGTAAAAAAAAATTGTAGTAATAGTACTTTTACTTGAGTAGAATATTTTATTACTCTTTCCACCTCTGCCCACAGATGACTATGCGATTTAAGTTAGTTAAAAGCAGGATAAAACAGCGCTGATAATATATTGACGCAAAAAAAAAAAGGCGAAACATTGTTCCAAGAACAAACCAGTTAGAAAACATTTCACTCCACAACTTATAAATTAAATGTAGTAAAACTTTTTTTAGGCAGAAATGTGCCTGTATATATTCATATTAAAAAGTAAAGTAAAAAAGCACCACCATGTTATATGTATAATAAATATTTTTGAGTATAACAAACAAGTAGCCCTTCTAGATTATTTTATCCCTTGAGGTAGCCCTCGCACACAAAAAGGTTGGAGACCCCTGGCATATAGAAACTACAGGTATATGTTTTATAATTACAAGTTTGTGTAATTTGGGGTTTCTGTAGCCAGTGATATTTCATTGTTTGTATTTTATTTTCAATGCAGATGTAATGGCATTGTACAAATTTTTTGTTTTTATTTGAAGGCTGAGGCTTCATTAATAAACACAACCCCAATTATCATCATTTGTTTTGAGATGTTACTTGCTTGTCTGATAGGCAACAGTATGTGGCATAGTATCAGGACATCCTGACTATAGTGTCTGTCGCGCACGGCTTGAGACGAATGGCCGGATGATGGGCCTATTTGGGAGAAAGTCCAGGGCTGTTTTTTAGCCCCAGTCTGTCCCTGCATATTTCAAGTTCTCTGAGCCGTTGCATGCCCGTAGAATTGTATTTGGGCTTAATGAGCACTGAAAAACATTTTCCCAGAATTATTTGAGAAACATGCTTTTAGGAAATTGGGAGGGGTTGACGTCCTGTAGAAAAGGGCCTAGTCCAGGTATTTGAGCATTGCGTACAGTAAATCCTATAGATCCAATCAGCAAATTGTGACCTTGGTTATCAGCAAGAGAGTCATCTGTGATCCAGGCATCACTTCCGATCCACTGCAGTCCTGTAATATTTTGCCTGTATAGCTCATCCACCAGTATCTTTATCGCTCTGTGTGACATGAAAGCCATTATTACTGTGGCAGTTTGCAATTCTAGTTTAACCTGTTAAGCTGCAACCCCACTTTTGAAAAATCCCAAGAAATGACATACCCAAACTGAAACAGATACAGTTCATGAACCCTTTGTACTAAAAGCACAAGTATGATCTCATTTGAAAGCTGACACCTGGCAGTTTATTGTAATGTAGAATTAATTATTGTCATAATGACAAAAATTGTTATAAATAGCTTCAAAGTTTTGTAAAGTTATTAGAAATTATTTTTTATGAAACATCCTCATGAAAATAAAATTGAAGTTGGCCCTGGAGCAGTCTAGAAATGCACTACAGCTAATGCCACATGTCTAAACATTTTATGTTTAAAATCTTAAGATAATAAGTCCAAAACTCTGTATTTAGTGAAATGTTTTTCAAGACCATGTCATGTGACTTTATTTTGATTTGATGCTAAAATGCTACTGATATTTAGTGTCATCTTCTTACCATCTATGCAGTATATTGTCTTTATTGTTTTGTGGTGCAAACGAGCCCCATTCAGTCTCAGTCTCCCCCTGCACACATTCACACCTCTCCAGCCAGGTTATGGCTCTAAATATGCATTTCTTTTGTCTGCATTAGTTACTAACGACTGGCTATTCACATGCTATTCATATGGTTTCAGTCACTAATTTATTTTCTCAAAGTTCACCCTTACATTCTAAACTGTTTTAAATGCATTTCTTGAATAAAGAAACATTTCAGTAAGCGTTCAAAAAATAATAAAAATATAACTTCTAGGTGGCAGGTGCACCTAGGGCTAGCTAGCATGTTAGCTTAGCACACCATCAATACACGACAATTTATGAGATTAAAACCATGTTTGTGCTTATAAACTTACTTTATAAAGCAAATCGAGTATTTTAAATAATTTTCTGTGATCTAATTTGGCTTCAGATAAAAAAATCAGACAGAAAATATACTATTGTATACTGTTCTGCACAATGATAGTCTATATAGATTAGCATTACATTATAAATATAATCTATTATTATGGAAATACCTGGCATGGATTGAAAAACACAGGTAACTCAAATATCATAGCAAACATGTTTATTGTCTTCAAAACGACTGTATCTCCATGTTACAGCCATAGTTACAGCGCGATCTGTTGTTAGTTGTGTGTGTGTTCGAGGCTTCCTGGATTGTCACATGATTATGGCACTTCTTCATGTTCTAATACTGTGCACAGGGCGGCGAGGGCGCCCTCATGCTATTGGTATGAATTGAAAACGCATTAACAGAGTATACAAACGCTCATAATGATTACATCGACGCATTTGGGTATAAATTCAATAAATATTATTCCTGTCTATAGAAATCTGATGTAAACCTATGAGAATATATCAATATTTCTCCAAATCTGCACATTTTTTAGCTAAAAGCCCGGAAGGACGTTGTTTTGTGTATCGCTGTCATGACGACGGCACGGGAGTTTTTTTATGAATGAAAGCGGCTGACGCGCATAATTCATATCAAAGGTATCGACTCATTTTTTCATTTCATAACTCCTGACACAAATTAAGAAATAACTGTCGCTATAAGTTTCTCAGAATACAATAGTGGTCAAATTCTGAAACTTGAGTCTTATATCTTTGTAATGATGTATAGTTTGTCAAGGTATAACATTAAATCTGATAGTAACTTTGAACTATTTATAAAAAAAACCGCTTCAGTGCGCCCGCGCTCTGGCAACGGTTAACAGGTTAAGTCCGACTACGCCCCCCGGAAATAGTCCGGGAACCCACAGATTATTCAGGTACAGAAAGCACGCAGATCCGTAGTGGCTGAGTCAGATAGCAGACAACGATGATAGTACAAAACAGTTTATTCAAGAAATGCATTGCCTCGAGCAGCGCTCCCCATCCCGAGGTGGATGCGTCTGTCGACACCATCCTCACTCCCGAGGAAGTCCCCAGGCTTACACCTGATCGGTACCAGTCGTCCGCCATCCAAGGTATCAGGGCTGTCACACAGCTCTGATTGACCTTGAGACGTAAGCGGCCGGACACCCACGCTCCGCGCGGTACTTGCGCTCTCAACCAGAACTGCAGAGGACGCATGCGGAGCAAGCCCAGCTGAAGAACTGGCGATGCTGAGGCCATGAGGCCCAGCATCCTTTGAAACTTCCTGAGCGGGGTAGTCGCGCCGCAGCGGAAGGATCTCGCCGCGCGCTGAATGTGCAGCACGCGCTGTGGCGACAGCCGCGCTGTCATAGACTGTGAGTCCAGAATGGTACCCAGAAACGAAATCGCTTGACTGGGATTCAGCGAACTCTTTGTCCAATTGACCGTGATACCAAGATTCTCGAGGTGATCGAGTAAAATGGTTCTGTGCTCCACGAGCAGTGATCGCAGAAAACACCATTTAATAAAATACAAGAAAACACCATTTAATAAAATACAACTCGATCTTCAGTAATAAATCGTAGAGTCAGATAAAACAACAATCACACACACACACACACACACACACACACACACACACACACACACACACACACACACACACATACCACTTCAGAACCTGGGGGATTTGTCCTGACTATTAGATCAACACAGCAACCACTCGTGCTCTCTCACAACACTCCACTCGCTGTGAACACTGCAAACTGTCAGTCAAACCACCACCACACCCAGAAGACTTCAGGAACCACGGGTACCCCAGATTCTGAAGGGAAAAGACAAGAACAATCAATATAACAATAAACACATACTCTTTCCACATAAAAATCTGTCAATGAAGCATATAGTCGCACCCGGCCGTAAAGGCCTGTCTTTCTCAGTAACAATACCAGCCAACCAGCTGATGCTCGTGGAGCGTGATCAGCACGATAGCGGGAGTTAATGGGTCATTCCCATATATATGTTGACAAACACAAAATAAATCACAACAGTAAATCAATGCAACACAAACGGAAAATCAATTCAACACAAACAAAACAAAAATACAAAAGAAAACGTGCTCGGTTACTAACGTAACCTCGGTTCTCTCTAGAAGAGGGAACGAGTACTGCGTTTTTGTAAAAACGCTACGGGAAAAGTCTCTTTTCACGAAATACTGAAGCAAAAAATTATCCTTAATTTTCATACATGTAAAGCGCGTTGCAGCAGTACTCAGCTATGGCGAGACGGCTTGCTCGCTCATTGGCTGCTCTGCGGCAACTGCATAAGCCTATCGAGCGAGGCCTGAGGTGACGTCAGGCCAATGAGGGCGCTTCGCACCCTCCTTGCCATTTCCCGCCGAGACGGGTGTGGCTAACCTCTATAAAAGGAGCTCGAAAAGGCTGATTCACTTGATTTTCATCGCCGAAGCGAACCAGAGTGAACCGTACGCACGGCAGAGAACGCAGTACTCGTTCCCTCTTCTAGAGAGAACCGAGGTAACGTTAGTAACCGAGTACGTTCTCTTACGAGAGTCCTCTCGTACTGCGTTTTTGTAAAAACGCTACGGGAACCCCTTGTAAAACGCCGTGCGTGCTGGGATAAAAACACCGATCACTGGAAGCTAAGCCAGGTGTACAGTGCATAACCACCAGATAGACTCACAAAGAATCTGGGAATAAGGGAGGGGGACCTTAATTCCCTATACTGTAGCGTCCGCAGACGCAAAACATGACCTCACAGAGAGAGTCTAGAGACAAAAGGGGAATCCCTCCGTCCTTATATGGACGCGTCAGCAGACGCGAATATGACATCACATAGACAGGGTGGAGAACCTGAACTAATGTGGGAAATGTGGGCCTTACACAATTCTGCCCATAAAACAGTCGGTAGCGCGCTGCGCATGCGATTTCAGTGTTCTAGTTAGACAGCTGATTCGACTACACCGAAAGTAGCTTAGCCTGCAAGGCGGGAACCTCTAGGTTGTAAAACCTAATAAATGTAGGCGGCGAGGCCCAGCCTGCCGCCATACATATGTCCTGTAAGGAAATCCCGCTAGACCAAGCCCACGAAGAGGCAACGCCTCTCGTGGAGTGCGCTCTAACGCCCAACGGGCACTGGAGGCCCTTGACAGTGTAAGCCAGCGCTATGGCGTCAACTATCCATCTGGATAGGCTCTGTTTCGAAACAGCCATTCCTTTGGAACGTCCACTGAACGAGACAAAGAGCTGCTCAGTCTGTCTGAAGACAGCAGAGCGGGACACGTAAGCTCTTAAAGCCCTAATGGGGCAAAGAAAACTTGAGTCCCCTTCCTCACTTGATCCCGGCAGGGCAGACAGGGAGATAACCTGAGCCCGAAACGGCGTGTTGAGGGATTTTGGCACATAACCATGCCTAGGTTTGAGTATGACTTTAGAGTCATTAGGTCCAAACTCTAAGCATGCTGGGCTCACGGAGAGCGCGTGCAGGTCGCCTATGCACTTCACTGAAGCGAGAGCCATCAAAAACACTGTTTTAAAAGACAAATGTTGGAGGCTAATAGATTGGATAGGCTCGAAAGGGGCACCTTTCATGGCCGCCAAAACCGTAGAAAGGTCCCACATAGGGACTGAAGGAAGTCTGGGAGGATTCAGCCTCCTAGCTCCCCTGAGGAAGCGGATGACTAAATCGTTCCTTCCTAGTGACTGACCTAGCGTTGTTCCAGAGAACGCTGCAATAGCCACCACATAAACTTTGAGCGTGGAAGGGGATCTGCCCTTATCCAACAGCTCCTGTAGGAAGGAGAGAACCTCCGTCACCTCACAATCGAGGGATGATAGGCCCCGAGCTGTACACCAGCCGGAGAAAACCGACCACTTTGAGGCATAAAACCGCCTAGTCGTCGGTGCTCTAGCCTGAGTGATGGTATTCATCACTCCCTCTGCGAGATCAACGGATATCCGTTGAGCGCCCACACATGAAGGGACCACAACTCCGGGTGTGGGTGCCAAATCGAGCCCCCGGCCTGCGATAGGAGATCTCTCCTCAACGGCACTGGCCATGGAGCGATGTCTGCTAACTGCATCAGGACTAGGAACCATGCTGGGTTCTTCCAGAACGGTGCTACAAGCAGTACTGAGCATTTTGTTTCCCTGACCCGCTCTAACACCTGAGGCAGGAGGGAGACGGGGGGGAAAGCGTATAGCGGGCAGCGCGGCCACATCCGGGACAGCGCGCTGTCGTTCTTGGAAAAGAACACGGGGCAATGAGCGTTTTCGCGGGACGCAAATAGGTCCACTTCCGCTCTGCCGAATCTCTCCCACAACAGCCGGACTGTTTGTGGGTGTAGAGACCATTCGCCCAGGGGAATGTTGTTCCTGGACAGTCTGTCTGGGCCCAAATTCTGGAGCCCAGGCACATGCACTGCTCTCAGCGAGTGCAAATTGTGCTGAGCCCATGTTAGGAGGCGTTTCGCCAGCCTGTACAGGGATCTGGATCTGAGACCGCCCTGGCGATTTATGTAGGACACCACGGCTGTGTTGTCCGAACGGACTACGACGTGTTGGTCCTTGATTTGGGGACAAAAACGCGTCAGCGCGTTGTGCACTGCCAGCATTTCCAGGCAGTTGATATGTTGGAGCTTTTCTCGTTCTGACCACAGGCCGAAGAACGGTCTGCCCTCGAGCAGCGCTCCCCATCCCGAGGTGGATGCGTCTGTCGACACCATCCTCACTCCCGAGGAAGTCCCCAGGCTTACACCTGATCGGTACCAGTCGTCCACCAGCCAAGGTATCAGGGCTGTCACACAGTTCTGATTGACCTTGAGGCGTAACCGACCGGACACCCACGCTCCGCGCGGTACTCGCGTTCTCAACCAGAACTGCAGAGGACGCATGCGGAGCAAGCCCAGCTGAAGAACTGGCGATGCTGAGGCCATGAGGCCCAGCATCCTTTGAAACTTCCTGAGCGGGGTAGTCGCGCCGCAGCGGAAGGATCTCGCCGCGCGCTGAATGTGCAACACGCGCTGTGGCGACAGCCGTGCTGTCATAGACTGTGAGTCCAGAATGGTACCCAGAAACGAAATCGCTTGACTGGGGTTCAGCGAACTCTTTGTCCAATTGACCGTGATACCAAGATTCTCGAGGTGATCGAGTAAAATGGTTCTGTGCTCCACGAGCAGTGATCGTGATTGAGCTAGGATCAGCCAGTCGTCCAAATAGTTCAGCACTCGCCTGCCACTGAGTCTTAGAGGGGCGAGCGCTGCGTCCATGCACTTCGTAAATGTACGAGGTGCCAGGGACAAGCTGAACGGCAGGACTGTATACTGGTATGTCTGACCCTCGAAGGCGAATCTCAAGTATCGCCTGTGATGTGACGCTATCTGTATTTGAAAATACACGTCCTTCAGATCTATCGACATAAACCAGTCTCCTCGGCGAATATGCGCGAGGATTTTCCTGGTCGTGAGCATTTTGAAACTGCGTTTCACTAATGCTCTGTTCAGCCGTCTTAGATCCAGTATGGGTCTGATACCACCGTCCTTGTGGGGACAAGAAAGTATCTGCTGTATAGCCCCCCCTTCGCTTTGAGCTTGGGATACATGCTCTATCGCCCCTTTGCTCATCAGTTTTGATATTTCGGCGCGAAGTAGGTGTGCTACTTCTAAAATCACCGTAGTTTCGAAGCGCGCTGTGAAGCGGGGAGGGCGTCGACAAAACTGTAGCGAGAAGCCTCTGTTTATAATGTCTAGCACCCAGTCCGAAACCCCTGGAAGCGCTGCCCATGCCTCTGCATGGCTGGCTAAGGGTTGGATGCGAAGCGCGCTCTGTTCGCCGTGCAACAGAGGTGCTTCGGGGCGCAATAACATAGGCGTTACGCCTGTGACATTCGAGGCGGGGAGCGCGCTTATTACAGCGGGCAGAACGCTCGTCCTTGACCCTACTACAGTGCTTAACTGAGTGAGGGAAGGCTGAGAAAGTCTCGTGGGACTCATGCTGTCTGCGAGTAAATGTGGGCGGGAAACGGGCACATTCACTGCTTTGGACGCGCTGCTTGCCTGAGCAGAGCGAGCGCACACAGGTCCCGTTTTTACAGAGAGCCTGTGATCTGTGAGACATAGTGTTCGTGGGCACTGGGAAGTGGGCACTTTTACTATGTTGGAAGCGCAATCGACCTGAGTCGATTTTATGTGCGCGAGCCCTAGGGGGAAGCGCGTTGATCACAGTGGACAGAATGCCTGCGCTCGACCCCGCTGCGGTGTTTAACCGAGCAAAGGAGGGCTGGGTGAGTCCCGTAGGACATATAATGGCCATGAGTAAGTGTGGGCGCGGGAGAGCGGGCACAGTTACTGCAATGAGTGCACTGTCTGCCTGAGCAGAGTGAATGCACACAGGTTTCGTCTTTACAGAAACCACAAGGCATGCAGAACATAGTGTTTGTGGGCACTAGGCAGTGGGCACGTTCACTATGTTGTGTGCGTGATCGACCCGAGTCGAATATATGAGCGCGGGCCCTGTGTGAAGGGCTGTGCTAGTGTGTAGGGATGGGCACTAGCAGTGGGCATCTTCTCTACACATATAGCATCATCGGCCATGTACCACGTGCTCGTGGGCTGCAAAAAACACGTCTGCAGTTGCCTCTCGGGGAACAAACAGAGTGATTTGCATTCGGCGGCATAAATATTTTCTGCCGGCAGACCTGGGATTCGAACTCGGATCCCCCGCGCGAAAGCCTAAGAATCTACCACTGGACCACAGTGAAGATACATAGATAAAGTCAGCGCGAGTATTATCCACACTGGCGTTTGTTTGCAGGCATGTACCACGTGCTCGTGGGCAGCAAAAAACACGTCTGCAGTTGCCTCTCGGGGAACAAACAGAGTGATTTGCATTTTCAGACGCCTGTAAAATGCCAGAATGTGAGAAGAGTGGATATCGCCCAGTTTCAGCGGGGCTGAAAACACTCCATTCTCCTTTCGCCAGTGACGCACGGGAACCGTAGAAACGGTGTTCGGTTGCAGGCAAGCGGGTACTACGCGCTCGCTGGCTGCAAAATGCATCTCTGCAGTTGCCTTCAGGGGACTGACAGAGCAAAGCATTGGCGGCATAAATATATATGCCGCTAGACCGGGATTTGAACTCCGGTCTCCCATGTGGAAAACCTATAATTCCACCACTGAGCCACAGGGGGATACAGGCTTTTGAAAGCGGCGTCAACATGTATTCTTCGGCGTTTGCAGGCAGGCAAGCGTGTTATAACAGACTCACTTGCTGCAATAATATTTCCAGTCGCCGAACAGGGAACTGAGAAATGTGAGAGAAAAGAGGTCAGACCAACCAACGGTGGGACTAAGAACACTCTTTTCTCCTTCGCCGGTGAATGACGCGCAGAGGCAGGGTAGCTTTTCTTGTAACGTAAAGAAAAACTAATCCCGCCATCCAGAAAGGGCAGCCTCGGAAAGGATGCCCGGCGAGTCCTCAGAGTCACCGTAGGCAATTGGCTCGGAGTGAAGGCGTTTCGCCGTCAGCAAGCGCGAGCGCTGCATGAGAAGGCATCTTGAAAAAGACGCAGCTCTTTTAGGGGTGAGTGTTGCAAAGCGAACAAACACACATACACAAGAACAAAGAATGTAAAGGATATGGCGTCGGAAAGCGCAGCAGGTACGGCGGTAGAAGGCGGCGTTGGCCAGCGGCTTTGAGGGCTCGTCCCGCTGAAGTGCTTGCATCAGACGACGCGTGCTTCCTCGTGATCCAGCGATGCGTGAGCTTCGCTGAAGAGATGAAAAATCAAGTGAATCAGCCTTTTCGAGCTCCTTTTATAGAGGTTAGCCACACCCGTCTCGGCGGGAAATGGCAAGGAGGGCGCGAAGCGCCCTCATTGGCCTGATGTCACCTCAGGCCTCGCTCGATAGGCTTATGCAGTTGCCGCAGAACAGCCAATGAGCGAGCAAGCCGTCTCGCCATAGCTGAGTACTGCTTCAGTTTCAGTCCCAAGATTTGCGGCTGTTCCAGCGTTTTCTGCAAGGCGCAAGCCCGCACAGTTGCCCGCTTGCCTGCACACAAAAGCCGTTCTCAAGGCTACCCAGATATATCCTGAGAAGTGTGTATTTTCTGGTGTCCCGGCCACGGCCGATGGTGCTATAAATGTAGTGTCGATGCCCACTCCTCAGTGCCCATCCCTACACACAAGCACAGCCCTACACTTAGGGCTCGCGCACATAAAATCGACTCAGGTCGATTGCGCTTCCAACATAGTGAAAGTGCCCACTTCCCAGTGCCCACGAACACTATGTCTAACAGATCACAGGCTCTCTGTAAAAACGAGACCTGTGAGCGCGCGCTCTGCTCAGGCAGACAGCACGCCCAAAGCAGTAAATGTGCCCGCTCCCAGCCCACATTTACTCGCACACATTTTGAGCCCCGAAGCGCCTCTGTCGCACGGCGAACAGAAGCATGGGCAGCGCTTCCAGGGGTTTCGGACTGGGTGCTAGGCATTATAAAGAGAGGCTTCTCGCTACAGTTTTGTCGACACCCTCCCCGCTTCACAGCGCGCGTCGAAACAACGGTGTCGTTTGAAGTAGCACACCTACTTCGCGCCGAAATATCAAAACTGATAAGCAAAGGGGCGATAGAGCGTGTTCCCCGAGCTCAAAGCGAAGGGGGGCTATACAGCAGATACTTTCTAGTCCCCAAAAAGGACGGCGGTATCAGACCCATACTGGATCTAAGACGGCTGAACAGAGTATTAGTGAAACGCAGTTTCAAAATGCTCACGGCCAGGAAAATCCTCGCGCATGTTCGCCGAGAAGACTGGTTCATGTCGATAGATCTGAAGGACGCATATTTTCAAATACAGATAGCGTCACATCACAGGCGATACTTGAGATTCGCCTTCGAGGGTCAGACATACCAGTATACAGTCCTGCCCTTCGGCTTGTCCCTGGCACCTCGTACATTTACGAAATGCATGGACGCAGCGCTCGCTCCTCTCAGACTCAGAGGCATGCGAGTGCTGAACTATTTGGACGACTGGCTGATCCTAGCTCAATCACGATCACAGCTCGTGGAGCACAGAACCATTTTACTCGATCACCTCGAGAATCTTGGTATCACGGTCAATTGGGCAAAGAGTTCACTGAACCCCAGTCAAACGATTTCGTTTCTGGGTACCGTTCTGGACTCACAGTCTATGACAGCGCGGCTGTCGCCACAGCGCGTGCTGCACATTCAGCACGCGGCGAGATCATTCCACTGCGGCGCGTCCACCCCACTCAGGAAGTTTCAAACGATGCTAGGTCTCATGGCCTCAGCATCACCAGTTCTCCAGCTGGGCTTGCTCCGCATGCGCCCGCTGCAGTTCTGGTTGAAAGCGCGAGTACCGCGCGGAGCGTGGGTGTCCGGTCGGTTACGCCTCAAGGTCAATCAGAACTGTGTGACAGCCCTGATACCTTGGCTGGTGGACGACTGGTACCGATCAGGTGTAAGCCTGGGGACTTCCTCGGGAGTGAGGATGGTGTCGACAGACGCATCCACCTCGGGATGGGGAGCGCTGCTCGAGGGCAGACCGTTCTTCGGCCTGTGGTCGGAACGAGAAAAGCTCCAACACATCAACTGCCTAGAAATGCTGGCAGTGCACAACGCGCTGACGTGTTTTTGTCCCCATATCAAGGACCAACATGTCGTAGTCCGTTCGGACAACATGGCCGTGGTGTCCTACATAAATCGCCAGGGCGGTCTGAAATCCACATCCCTGTACAGGTTGGCGAAACGCCTCCTAATATGGGCTCAGCACAACTTACGCTCGCTGAGAGCAGTGCACGTACCTGGGCTTCAGAATGTGGGCCCAGACAGACTGTCCAGGAACAACATTCCCCCGGGCGAATGGTCTCTACACCCACAAACAGTTCGGCTGTTGTGGGAGAGATTCGGCAGAGCGGAGGTGGACCTATTCGCGTCCCACGAAAACGCTCATTGCCCCGCGTTCTTTTCCAAGAGCGACAGCGCGCTGTCTCGGAGTTGGCCGCGCTGCCCGCTATACGCTTTTCCCCCCGTCTCCCTCCTGCCACAGGTGTTAGAGCGGGTCAGGGAAACAAAATGCCCAGTGCTGCTTGTAGCACCGTTCTGGAAGAACCAAGCATGGTTCCTAGTCCTGATGCAGTTAGCAGACATCGCTCCATGGCCAGTGCCGTTGAGGAGAGATCTCCTCTCGCAGGCCGGGGGCTCGATTTGGCACCCACACCCGGAGCTGTGGTCCCTTCATGTGTGGGCGCTCAACGGATATCCATTGGTCTCGCAGAGGGAGTGATGAATACCATCACTCAGGCTAGAGCACCGTCGACTCGGCGGCTTTATGCTTCAAAGTGGTCGGTTTTCTCCGGCTGGTGTACAGCTCGGAGCCTATCACCCCTCGATTGTGAGGTAACAGAGGTTCTCTCCTTCCTACAGGAGCTGTTGGATAAGGGCAGATCCCCTTCCATGCTCAAAGTTTATGTGGCGGCTATTTCAGCGTTCTCTGGATCAACGCTGGGTCAGTCACTAGGAAGGAACGATTTAGTCATCCGCTTCCTCAGGGGAGCTAGGAGGCTGAATCCACCCAGACCTCCTTCAGTCCCTATGTGGGACCTTTCTACGGTTTTGGCGGCCATGAAAGGTGCCCCTTTCGAGCCTATCCAGTCTATTAGCCTCAAACATTTGTCTTTCAAAACAGTGTTTTTGATGGCTCTCGCTTCAGTGAAGCGCATAGGCGACCTGCACGCATTCTCCGTGAGCCCAGCGTGCTTAGAGTTTGGCCCTAATGACTCTAAAGTCATACTCAAACCTAAGCATGGCTATGTGCCAAAATCCCTCAACACGCCGTTTCGGGCTCAGGTTATTTCCTGTCTGCCCTACTGGGATCAAGTGAGGAAGGGGACTCGAGTTTTCTTTGCCCCGTTAGGGCTTTAAGAGCTTATGTGTCCCGCTCTGCTGTCTTCAGACAGACAGAGCAGCTCTTTGTCTCGTTCAGTGGACGTTCCAAGGGAATGGCTGTTTCGAAACAGAGTCTATCCAGATGGATAGTTGACGCCATAGCGCTGGCTTATACTGTCAAGGGCATCCAGTGCCCGTTGGGAGTTAGAGCGCACTCCACGAAAGGCGTTGCCTCCTCGTGGGCTTGGTCTAGCGGGATTTCCCTACAGGATATATGTACGGCGGCAGGCTGGGCCTCACCGTCTACATTTATCAGGTTTTATAACCTAGAGGTTCCCGCCTTACAGGCTAAGCTTTTATCGGTGTAGTCGATTCAGCTGTCTAACTAGATCTCTGAAATCACAGGCGCAACGCGCTACCGACTATCTTGGGCAGAACTGTGTAAGACCCACATTTCCCACATTAGTTCAGGCTCCCTACCCTGTCTATGTGATGTCATATTCGCGTCTGCGGACATGGCCATATAAGGATGGAGGGAATCCCCTCTTTTCTCTAGACTCTCTCTGTGAGGTCATATTAAGCCTACGGACGCTACAGTATAGGGAATTAAGGCTCCCCTCCCTTATTCCCTGACTCTGTGTGAGTCTATCTGGTGATTATGCACTGTACACCTGGATTAGCTTCCAGTGATTGGTGTTTTTATCCCAGCACGCACGGCGTTTTACAAGGGGTTCCCGTAGCGTTTTTACAAAACGCAGTACGAGAGGACTCTCGTAAGAGAGGGTACTCGGTTACTAACGTAACCTCGGTTCTCTCTAGAAGAGGGAACGAGTACTGCGTTCTCTGCCGTGCGTACGGTTCACTCTGGTTCGCTTCGGCGATCAAAATCAAGTGAATCAGCCTTTTCGAGCTCCTTTTATAGAGATTAGCCACACCCTTCTCGGCGGGAAATGGCGAGGAGGGCGCGAAGCACCCTCATTGGCCTGACGTCACTTTAGGCCTCGCTCGATAGGCTTATGCAGTTGCCGCAGAGCAGCCAATGAGCGAGCAAGCCGTCTCGCCATAGCTGTGTACTGCTGCAACGCGCTTTACATATATGAAAATTAAGGATAATTTTTTGCTTCAGTATTTCGTGAAAAGAGACTTTTCCCGTAGCGTTTTTACAAAACGCAGTACTCGTTCCCTCTTCTAGAGAGAACCGAGGTTACGTTAGTAACCGAGTACGTTTTTTTTCTCAAAATTTAACGAGTTTTTTTCTAGAAACACAACGACTTTATTTGCTATATTTAATGAGTTTATTCTCAAGATTGTATTTCGACTTTTTTTCTCGAAATTTAACGAGTTTAATCTCACATTATAATGACTTTAATCTCGAGATGGTTTTATTTTTTTATTATTGCTTGGCCCTAATCCTCTTCCGTAGACTCCCTCTTCTTCAGCAGCCTTAATAAATGTTTTTATAAATAAAACGATTTTTTCTAAATGTCGACAAAAAACTATTGCGAAATGACGGCGTTTCCATTAACCGATGTTATAGGACTAAAACTTTTTTCCTCTTACGATAAGTAAAATCATTCCAAAAACCATGGCAATGGACGTTGGTAGGTTTATGTACTATATCCCAGCCACTGCACTAGCCATTATTATTAATCGAAGGAGATTTATGTGTGTTTTCCAAGCATTAATGGTAAGGAACGACCCTTATTATACTTGTGAGTGGCACATATGAGGTGTTTCTGGGTGTTTCTCCCTCATATCTGCTTCGAGGTCTTGATTGTGGCATTTATTTGAGGTTTAGAATCCATCATTTCTGTAATTCTTTTGTCTTACATGAATTTAATAAAGAACTCTGTCTCGTATTCTGTCCAAACATACCGCGTCATCTACGTCAGGTGACCTGTAAATGTGCAAAAACTGTTTCCATTGCAGTTTTGCGAAATATTTCTTTTTCGAATTGCCTGAAAAACCACCTCATGCGAGCGTAAAAACTTTTTTTGCGATAAATGGGAGTTTTTGTGAAATTGACGTGTTTCCATTGGCCGTATTTTCAAATCTCAAATTCAAATTGTGCAATTTGAAGGGTAATGGAAATGGTAAGGGTAATGGCTATTGTCATTGTTTAAGGCTCCCACCCATGTCCAGCCAAAATGTTTCACAAGCTGGTCCTTGGAATAGTTCTGAAGAAAGAAAGAAACTCTTTTCTGTTGCTCAGGCAAGCACAGCTAGCAAAATGACTGATCTGTGTGAACACAATTACAAATGTGAAACCGGGTGAATTTCATTCTTCAGTGTTTTTTTCTGTGTGTCAACAGATCATTGGTTATTCAGTTCAATTTATTTGTATAGCTCTTTTCACAATACATATCGTTTCAAAGCAGCTTTACAGAAAATGCATGTATCTACATTACAAGTTAGAGTGATCTGTTATCAGAGGTGACTGTCCAAGTACATATAATCACGCAGTTAGCTAACTGTGTATTAATACACAATAAGCAAAAGCAATAAGCTCATTTAAGTCATTATTACTAGTTGTGAACAATAATTACAAATGCAAATAAATGCAAATGAAACATGCTTATTCATCTGTATAATATATGTTCAGCTTTTAGTATAATATATAATATATATACAAATATGAAATAATCCAATATTTTAGGATTTGTTATTTTTTTTTACCCTCCATTAGAGAGAGGCAATGTCAAAAACAGATGGCATGGAGCTTTTTGTAACTTTATATACCAGCATATTAATAGTGAATTTCATGTGTAAGCATATATATATATATATATATATATATATATAATGTGACGAGCATCCGTGGAGGAATCAGCGTCGCCCTGGCAACCAACACAAAACACCTGCACGTCTTCACTGCCGGCTGATCGGTCACAGCTGCTATCAATCAGCCCACAGCCACATAAGCAGCACATGCTGAGCAAACAGACAAACTCTGGTCTCGAGCCGAATGAAACGCTGGTCTAACCTTTCTCTCTGTTCTCCCCAGAAAGCAGCGAGTGACCGACAGCCCACCACTTTGGAGCACGTTTTGGACACCCACTTTCGATTGGATTGAGCACTGCAGAGCACTTAGAGCACCAGCCACCACGCACCGGCTTACCTACTTTCATCAGTTTTATTTGATTGTAAATAAATCCACCCTACGGGGCCTTTTCACGAAGCCTGCCATGTCGAGTGATTCTTCACCCCGTGACAGTGGTGGAGAATGCGGGCAAGTCTGTGAAGAATCACCGGCAAGTTCACTGCCCCAACCCCTAATTTTTTTCCTTTTTGTCTGTGCACTACAGGTGGCGGAAAGCGGCGCGCTCGTCCCCGCGATGGAGGAAGTATTACAACGCCTCAGTGAGCATCCGCCAGCAACAAATCGTGGAACATCTCGCCACTCGCCAGGGCAAGACGGAGGAAGAACTCACCGCCATCCGTGCCTCCGCCGCCCAGCGCGTTCCGCTACCTGATCCTCGCGCCCAGGCAACCCGCCTGCTGCCGAAGATGACCGCTGAAGACGACGTGGAAGCCTTCCTGCAGGTTTTTGAAACCACCGCTCAGTGTGAGGCATGGCCTGAGGACGATTGGGCACGCGCGCTGGCACCCCTCCTCACCGGAGAAGCCCAACGGGCTTATTTCTCACTTCCCCGTGCGGTCGCTGAAGACTATAACGAAGTCAAGCGGGAAATTTTGGCGAGGCTCGGCCTCTCCTCCATCTGCGCCGCCCAGCAGTTTCATGAATGGGAGTTCAAGCCCCGCGTGCCAGCCCGTGCCCAGGCAGCCGAGCTCAGCCGCATCAATCATCACTGGCTATTGGAAGGGAACCCCACTGCAGCTCAGGTAGCGAAACGAGTGGTGGTCGATCGCCTCCTCCGCGCTCTACCCCGCGCACATCGACAAGCGGTTGGGATGAGGAATCCTACCAACACCCTGGAACTCGTGGAGGCGATCGAGCTGGCGGATGCCATCCATCACCGCGAGGCTGGGGACCGAGCGCCGCCGTTTCCCCGGAGGGTGGTCCAGGAGCGACGCCCGCTCAAAGGCACCCCGTGACCAGTCAGCAGGCCGACGGTTCCCCCACCGCGAGATGAGCCCATGCCCAGCGCTGAACCACCATCACCTCCGCGAGCGTGACTGGCAGGTTGCATCGTCCACCAGCGTGTACCATCGGGAGCCCCCGAAGCAGATGTGATGGTAGAGGGGAAACGTTTCCGGGCCCTGCTGGACTCAGGCAGTGCGGTCACCCTAATCCAGTCGCGGTTGTGCGCCCCCCGAAGCAGCCAGAATAACTTCCTGCCGATTACCTGCGTGCACGGAGACACTCGCCAAGTACCGGCCCTTAGAGTCACCATCTCGTCACCCCAAGGCACCTGGCTGGTGGAGGCTGGCCTGGTGAAGGACCTGCCGGTGGCCGTACTGCTTGGGAGGGATTGGCCCGGCTTCGACAGACTGCTCACCGCCGCTACTCAGCCTGCCAGCCCAGAGGGGAACCATCGAAGACGGAGACGGCCGCGTGGACAGAGATGGTGAGTCCCCCTCCCAGACTACTAATCCGTTCTATGAAGTTTACCAACAGGCTGCTGGAGGGGGCTCTTTCGCCAAGGAACAGTGGGAGGACGATCGGCTCAAGCACTGTTGGGCTCAGGTGCGAGTCGTCGATGGAAAAGACGTCCTCCCACGGCCCCACGGACACGAACACATCCTGGTAATCGTCGACTACGCCACCCGGTACCCAGAAGCAGTCCCCCTGCGTAAGGCCACCGCGAAGTCCATTGCCCAGGAGCTGTTTCTGCTGTCCAGCCGAGTCGGCCTCCCCTCGGAGATCCTGACTGACCAGGGGACCCCGTTCATGTCCCGGCTGATGGCAGATCTCTGCAGGCTGCTGCGGGTGAAGCAGTTGAGGACCACAGTCTACCACCCTCAGACGGACGGACTCGTGAAGAGGTTCAACCAGACCCTCAAGCAAATGCTTAGACGCGTGGTGGCGGAGGATAAGCGGGATTGGGACCTCATGATTCCCTACGTGCTCTTTTGGATCCGCGAAATTCCCCAGGCCTCAACTGGCTTCACCCCCTTTGAGCTCCTGTTCGGCCGTCAACCACGTGGGCTCCTTGACGTCGCCAGGGAAGCTTGGGAGCAGCAGCCTGCCCCTCATCGCACCATCATCGAACACATTCGACAGATGAGAGAACAGATCGATCGAGTGATGCCATTGGTCCGGGAACACCTCAGCAAGGCCCAGCAAGGCCCAGGAACTGCAGCACCTGGTCAGTCAGTTCCAGGATGTGTTCTTTTCCCAGCCCGGGCAGACCAACGTGGTTCAGCACGACATCAAAACACCCCCCGGAGTCATCGTCAGGCAACGGCCCTACCGCATCCCGGAAGCTCGTCGGCAGGCTATTGAGGAAGAAATCCAACAAATGCTGAAGTTGGGGGAAATTGAACCATCCCGGAGTACGTGGTCCAGCCCCATTGTGATGGTCCCAAAGCCGGATGGCACCCTCCGCTTTTGTAAGGACTTCCGCCGCCTGAACAAAGTCTCCGAATTCGACGGGTACCCCATGCCTCGGGTCGACGAGCTACTGGACCGCCTGGGAAGGGCCCGGTACATCAGCACCCTAGACCTCACTGAAGGTTATTGGCAGGTACCACTCTCCGAAACTGCTAAACCAAAGACTGCCTTCTCGACCCCCAGTGGCCACTGGCAGTACCGGACCCTTCCCTTTGGCCTGCACGGGGCCCCCGCGACATCATCCTGCGGCCCCACCAGGTGTACGCAGCCGCCTACATAGATGACTTGGTGATCCACTCCGAGGCATGGGATGAACATCTGGATCGTCTGCGGAGGGTGCTCTCGGAGCTCCGGCGGGCTGGACTCACCGCCAACCCCCGCAAATGCCATCTAGCCCTCTCCGAGGCCAAGTACCTGGGTTTCCAAGTCGGCCGAGGCCTCATACGGCCGCAAGAAAAGAAAGTAGAGGCCATCCACTCTGCCCCGAGGCCCCGGATGAAGACCCAGGTACGAGCCTTCTTGGGGTTGGCGGGGTATTACCGATGTTTTATCCCCAACTTCTCCTCTTTAGCCGCCCCCCTGACAGACCTGACCAGGAAGGGGCAGCCGGAGAAAGTGTGCTGAACCCCATCGGTCAAGGAGGCCTTTGCCCTGCTCAAAGCAGCACTTACGTCCTCGCCCGTACTCCGCGCTCCAGACTTTAGCTGCCCCTTCCTGCTGCAGACGGATGCCTCAGACACAGGACTGGGAGCCGTCCTGTCCCAAATCCAGGAAGGTGAGGAGCATCCGATCATTTACATCAGCAGGAAGCTGTCCCCAGCCGAGAGCAAGTACGCCGCCGTCGAGAAGAAAGCCCTGGCCATCAAGTGGGCAGTCCTGGAGCTCCGGTACTACCTCCTAGGCCGCAAGTTCACCCTGGTCACAGACCACGCGCCCCTACAATGGATGGCCCGCGCCAAGGACACCAACGCCAGGGTGACTCGCTGGTTCCTAGCGCTCCAGGACTTCCACTTTGAGGTACGACATCGGGCCGGGGCCGCCAACGCGAACGCCGATGGCCTCTCACGGATCTGGACAGCTTATGCAGGTCTGTCATATATATATATATATATATATATATATATATATATATATATATATATACTGTATATATATATATATAAATTGGGTGACATCTTATCATAGGTATTTGGAATTGGCCAGTTATTCTGGCAAAGCCAATTGTTGGAGTGGATCTTGAATTACCTATTATAGCCTGCACAGTATGCTATAATAACCTTGGTGCAGTTTATTTTGTCAGTGACATCATCTTGTCCATTGGACAGTGAAAGTGCAGACTGAAGAATATTAGAGAATCCACAGGCATTAAAGATTTCATATCCCAGAGTGTGGTTTGGGAGTACATTTCAGTTTTTATTTATTTCTTCTATTGTAAAGATCATAGTGCATGCAAATTTAAATTCCCTGTAATTGATACTACAGAGATAAAAAAAAAGAAAATAAAAAATAGGACAGACAAGTAAGGACCACTTCTGCAAAGCACAAATATGTAAAATGTACTTCAAGAATAGGCCTGCTCACAAAAATTACCTGGTGTTGATTTTTGGCCCACACTATGCTGATGTTGTTAAATGAAAGCTGAAATCCTGCTTGAAAAGAAGCAACATAGAAACCCACTTTAACAAGCTCTGTTGTTCCATCCTCCCCCTGCTGCCAGTTCAAGTGATTCATATCTTGCTGCCGGATCTCCATTTTTATCAAAGAACACCTTTTCACCGGTTTCGGTGTAGAAGCTCACTTCCCTCAAGGCATTAAGTACCTGTTAAAGCAAAAAAAATTACTTGAGTAAATAAATGAGTGCAATTGACATGACCGTTTCCATGCAACTCATGCTACCTGCCATGTATTGTTGACTTTCTCCAGGCATTTGCGTTGGTTTATGTCTAATTTTGAATGTCTGATTATGATGTTCAGAGCATGAGCGACAGCATACACAGCCTTGTAAACATTATTGGCAATTTGTAATTCTGTAACATCTGTGTACTGGTTCAGCACATTGTCCAAACTTTCATAGCCTGTGCACATGCTTCTGTTTCCAACAGTTTGTTGTGAGGCAAGTTTACAATGGAATACTGTTTCCCACAACTCTTTATACAGATCTGTTCTGGAAGATGGGTTAAGTTTAGAAAAAAATAATAATCCCTTAGGCCTCTTATTTCAGCTTTTGGGATGGCAAAGCCCATGGACCCTCTAAGAATGTGTTGCCATTTACCAGTAGCAATGTTCATATCAGAGATCCATCATCCATGATCCATGGGGGTAGAGCACAGTCTCATGTGTACCCCCCGGCCTGCGAGGGGCGATGGGGGTATGTGGCGATCAGGACGAGGCCTGAGGGCCATGAGAGAATGGCGCGAGGCCGGTGGCGGGATTGCTGATGAGCGACAACAGTGAAGATAGAGAGAGGCTTTTTTTAATGTTTTATTATATATGACAGCAGTCGTCCGTGAGGGGCTGCTGTCTTTAATTTCGGTGTGTATGTGATTATTTATGTTATTAAAGTGTGTGAACGTTCGCCGGTTCCCACCTCCTTCTTCCCATAACATCTAATCTTGTTACAAATGCATTGCGAACTACAGCTACATCTTGTAAAATGTTTAAAACCACAGCAATGTTAAAGTGTTTTATATTTTTTGTTTTAATAATGTTTTTTTTTTTTTGCCTTGTAAAAGAGATTATTTTTGTCGCTTTAGTCTTATTTCCCTTGTAAAATATAAAAATTGTAGCTTTAGTCTTCCCAGGTCCCTTGGAAATTTGATATTTTATGCATGTTCCATTATAATTGTTACGAACTAACAGAGGCAAAAGAGTAATCCACGGAACAGGCAAGAAATCCAAAAACCAAGAGACAAGAAACCAGGGAAAACGCTCGGGAATGCAGTGCAACAACATACAAAACTTTGCAGTGAGTGATAGGGTGAACTAGGCTTATATGGGGTGAACTAAACAAGAAGATGAGATACAGGTGAATGTGATAATGAGTGCTGATGAGTCCAGGCAGAGAATGATGGGAGATGTAGTCTGTGAGTGAACATGAGAGTCTGGTGTGGAGTGCCCTCTGGTGGCTCTGAAGGGCACTCCAGCTGGTGACCGTTACATAGCCCCCCCTTTAAGGAGCGGATTCCAGACGCTCATAAAAACAGTCCAGGAGGGTGGTGGAGCAGAGGAGGACCCGGGGGCGGGATGGAGGACTTTTTTTCACACTTTTTCACACTTTTCTCTGTACACTTTATTTCCTCCTTTTTCCCTTCCTTTCCTCCCCTTCTCTTATAAAAAAAAACAACCCAAGGAGCCCTACACAGAGTTTAAAAGTTTGATCGCAGAAGGAATGAAAGAGACAACCCTTCAGGCGGCCAGGGCGGAGACGGCCCTGCAGGCGACCATGGCACAGGAACAGACACTGGCTCAGGGACAGGAACAGACACCGGCTCAGGGACAGGAACAGACACCGGCTCAGGGACAGGAACAGACACCGGCTCAGGGACAGACAACAGCTCAGGAACAGGAACAGACACCGGGTCAGGAACAGGAAGAGACACCAGCTCAGGAACAGGAACAGACACCGGCTCAGGAACAGACAGCGTGGTAGTTACTCTCTCTGCTGAGAGTTCAGGCGACGTGGCGGCGGTCATTTTGTCTGGAAACACTGGCTGGGCGGCGGCCATCTTGTCCGGAGACACTGGCTCGGCCATCTTGTCCGGAGACACTGGCTCGGCCATCTTGTCCGGAGACACATAATCTGTGCTGCTGGATTCATGGCGGTATCGCTGCTGGATCTTGGTGCAGCGAAGTTTTCTGTTACGAACTGCTCCAAGACACGAAGGTAGAGATCCAAATGCAGCTTTAATGACAGGGAAATCCAGACACGTAATCAAATAAACAGGCAAAAGGTCAAAACCCAGGTAGGCCGTCCAAACAAACAAAACAGGCAGGGGTCAGAGGCAAAAGAGTAATCCACGGAACAGGCAAGAAATCCAAAAACCAAGAGGCAAGAAATCCAAAAATCAAGAGACAAGAAACCAGGGAAAACGCTCGGGAATGCAGTGCAACAACATACAAAACTTCGCAGTGAGTGATGGGGTGAACCAGGCTTATATGGGGTGAACTAAACAAGATGAGATACAGGTGAATGTGATAATGAGTGCTGATGAGTTCAGGCAGAGAATGATGGGAGATGTAGTCTGTGAGTGAACATGAGAGTCTGGTGTGGAATGCCCTCTGGTGGCTCTCAAGGGCACTCCAGCTGGTGACCGTTACAATAATCAGCTTTATTTTTAACTGAATGAACAATGATCGTTTCCCATTCCCTCTTTAATGATGTTGCCCACATTACCACTAAATTATCTTAATTATCACAATTTAATACTAAAATATATTAGCTAAAATACAAGCAGAAGCTTTAGAATAATATTCAGGATTGAATGAAACTAGCTCAATAAAATAAAAGTAAAAATGCCACTTATACAATACAATCAGCATGTTGCACTACAAATATATGAAGTACTGTTAAAGGGTTAGTTCACCCAAAAAAATAATAAAAAAAATCTGTAATTCAATACACACCTTCATGTCGTTAATCTTTGGAACAGAAATGGAGACATTTTTAATGAAATTTGAGAGCTTTCTGTCCCTCCATTGACAGTCTGCACAACTACCACTTTCAAGCTCCAAAGGTAGTAGACATGATTAAAGTAATCCATGTGACTCGAGTGGTTCAATCTCAATTTTATGAAGTGATGTGCGTGCTTTGTTTGCGAAAAAAAACAAACAAACATAATAAACCACATTATTTACACAATATTAATCTCCAGGGACGGACTGACAATCTGTGCGTTCTGGAAAAGTCCAGAACGGCCGTCCAACCGAGGGCCGTCGGCACAAAAAAAGTGTAATAAAGCAATATGAACAGCCAACAGCAGGGGCACTAATACGATCACTTATACGCTACGTGTAAAAAAAAAACAACTGAGGAAGAAGAGTCGGCCTAGCCACTGACAGAAAGTTAGTTTTATAAGGCTTAGGCTACTGTTAGAAATGTATTTTCTTTATCTAGTTTTTCTTATCTCAGCTTTGTCCATAAGAAAAGCCTGTCCTGTGAAAAGGCCTATGCTTGCAAATTCTTTTGTATGTGCGTAAGGCAACATCTGTTTCATATTAAGGACCCTTAGACTCTGAGAGAGAAAGGGAGAAAGAGAGAGGGTCCTGTTCTTGTCTATGTATTGTGGGTTACAGAAGCTCAAGGACCGCAAGGCAAAGAAGGAGATCTGACCGGATATTGACCATTTATGGGAATGTTATATAAACGTATATATGATACCTATGATGTCATTTATGATATTATTGGTTTAAATCGTGATACTCCCCCCTATATGCTTATTATATATTCTGTATCCAGAATACTGGGAGCTGAGCTATTTTTCTAGCTTCCCAGGTCTGGTCTTTCTTTTGTTTTGTTTTATTCATTCACTACACCTAAATAAAGGACGGAGATAAAAAGGCACTTCGTGTTGGCAATGGTCTCCTACGTGATGCCTGTGAGTTGCCCGCTAAACACATTCTATAAATAGCCCCAACTTGCCAATAGCGCTCCACTGCAAATCGGGGCTCCAGACCTCGACTAAATGGTATCATTTTGCGACCTTTTTTCGTGCCGGTGCAACTAAGCATTTGCACTTTTGCCTCTACAAAATTACCCAACTCTCTTTAATTATACGCTGTCATTTGCGTTGAGTATGAGAAACATCAAATGGCAAATGCTCAAAAAGCGGAACAAAACTTGTTTGATCTGAGCAGCGCAGAGCATTATCAACTCGGCCCAAAAAACAGTGATCGCGGCCAAAGCAGCTGTGCGGGCTGATCTCGATCACGTGGACATTATTACACAGAGCTACACGATCCACTGAGAAGCAGTTCAATTCAGCGCAGAATTCTCTATTTCTCTTATAAACCCACAGATGACATTGTGATTTAAGCTTGTTAAAAGCCAGATGAAACAGCGCTGATATTCTCAACATATTGACGCAAAAAAACAGGCGAAACATTGTTCCAACAAACCAGTCAGAAGACATTTCACTCCACAACTTATGAATCAACTGTAGTAAAACAAACTTTTTTGGGCAGAAATGTACCTGTATAAATTCATATTAGAAATGCTGTTATATTAATATAGTCGTGTAGGCCTATAGGCTATGTATTAAATGTAATGCAGTAGGCTAATGTTTTTGTTAAGAAGTTATGGCAGTTTATTTATTTATTTTTGCATTTAAATTTATACTAAATGTTTGGGCTACTGTTTTTGATAACACATACAATAGGTTTATAGAAAATCATCAAAAAAAATAAATAAATATTTTCATAATTTTTCAGGAATTGTTGATTTTTTTTTTAACGCTTGTAAGTCTGAACCAGAATATCAAGATATTTTATTATTTCGCATATGATGGTGTGAAGTAAAAAAGCACCACCATGTTATATGTATAATAAATATTTGAGTATAACAAACAAAAATCCCTTCTATTATTTTATCCCTTGAGGTAGCCCTCGCACACAAAAAGGTTGGAGACCCCTGGTATATAACTATGTTTTATAATGGGGTTTCTGCCTGCAGTGACATTTCATTATTTGCATTTTATGGCATTGTACATTTTTTGTCTTTATTTGAAGGCTGAGGCTTCATTAATAAATACAACCCCAATTATGGGGTCCAATTATGGCCGGATGACGGGCCTATTTGGGAGAAAGTCCAGGGCTGTTTTTTAGCCCCAGTCCATCCCTGAACATTAAACAGCATGTAAATGGTTTTCCCCAGAACACAAGAGATACAGAGGACAAAAGTGATGCCAAATGCAGTGTGACGCAACATACAGGACCACTCAGTCAAAAACTGCTTAATATTACCAAATGAAATGAAGCGTAACCCATGAAGAGAAAACGACTGTGAAGCTTTGGGGGTGTTGGACTCGATCTACTCCATCTGTGTTTTGATCATCGTTCTGAATCTGATCAAGGCGTGTAGTCTTTGACAAAAAATGGATTTTCTCAACTTTTTTGTTTAAAATGTTGCCTTTCTTTATGAAACTTACCGACATTCAAGTGTTGACAAAAAAGGATGCATGAAGCTAATAAAATGTTTTTAAAATTAAAGTACAGTTAAAGGTATTTTTCAAGTATAAAACAATATTATCTACATTTGAACATAGTAGGATACTGCAAGTGCAAAAATAATATATAAATAGTAAACTAAGTATAATGTTATGTTCACTTAAAGAAAACTTACAAGTATATTTGCAGTATAAACTACTAAACTAGTAGTTTACTGGGAGTACACTTCAGTGTGTACTTTCATAAACTAAAAAATGTACTACTTGTATTAAAATAGTAAACTACTAGTATACTTATAAGTTTACTTGTAGTACAGATGCATTACAAATGAGAAACCTAGTTGTGTACTTAAAGTTTACTACTCTTACACGTATAGTACACACTTAAACGTATACTTTTATATACTAAAAGTGGGCCAATTTAATCCCAAGCAGTATTGAAATAGTACACTTACAAGTTTACTACAAGTACACATTGACATTAGTATACTTACTACATAAAGTATACCTAAAAAATATACTTGAACATTACTTAAGTATACTTCATAAAATTAACTTGAAGTATACTTCTTTTTCGTAAGGGTATATATGGGAAAGGTGGGGATAATGTTAACCAAAGGATGCAAATAAGGACCTGTTCAAGAGTAAAGCAAACAACACTGATTCTTTGTTGATTTCCACATGAAAATGGAAGTGCAATAGTAATGAGCCTGCTATTTTAATGAAGTATATCTTAGCCTATATCTGATCATACACTACTCCTTTAGAAATAGACTTGTTAGTGTTTTAAATAACGTTTTTATGGCAGTGTATATGATAATTTAGATTAAAATAATTGTAAAACTTTTCCATTTGATCCTCTTTTGATGAACTGCATGTGCTAAAAGAGCAATTAAACAAACATTAATTGTTGTGTTGCTAATCCCTCCTGGGGAGCATGGAATACAGTCAAAATAACAGATGGGTCCTCCTTGCTGCACAGCTTTCCTAGTACCTAGCTCTCACTGCACACAGACACAGGCACCTGCCACACATTAGGGAAAAGCTACTTGAACAACAATAGAAAAATAATATGCCATGTGATATGTTTGCACATGTTTACACACGTTTGTCTTGTGGATCTGAGCCTATACGATGCATCACTGCATCTCATGTGCACTTGGATATTTTGTTATGATTGGAAAGTTAATTTGAAAAGAGACTCTTACAATCTTTTGGCCTCCTCCCCAGATGATGTTGACATTGTTTATAGTAAACTGTTGCCCACGAGGCAGAGTTGCATCATAGTAGCCAATTGTGGCTACCTCCATGGTGCCTTTTGTGACCTTTTGTAAGTTTACCTGTTCGTACCTTGCAGGGGAGTTGCCTTCACTATCAAAAAACAGTGTTTCTCCCCTATTCATGCTGAAATTTACGGTTTGCAGATAATGTAAAACCTGTAATGATAGAAAAGGTTTTGTTTGTTCTTCTTATTTTTAATTTGCAGTAATCTCATTTTGGATTCAGAATAACCTCCTTTTAGCAATGTGGAAACGAAAAATTGTAAAGCATATCATTTTAAAACTACACTTTAGTAACATCATATATGGTGATTCAGTAAAAAAAAAAAAAACTAATTTAATAGTAAATTGTTCATTCATCTTTTGTTTAGGGTTGTATTGTTGTTGGCTGTGCACAGGTGGCATTATCAAATGGGAGTTTTTGCTGCTTACATGACAGTAGATTATGCAGTGCATGAGCAATTGCATACACAGCAGTGTAGACATTATTGATAAATCTCAGATCAGACATATCAGTAAAAGAATGTTTGACATATTTCCAGGGACGGACTGACAATCTGTGCGTTCTAGAAAAGTCCAGAACGGCCGTCCAACCGAGGGCCGTTAGCACAAAAAAAAGTCTAATAAAGCAATATGAACAGCCAACAGCAGGGGCACTTAACGAAACTTGTTTGATCTGTGCGCGGCCAAAGCAAGCAGCTGTGCGGGCTGATCTCGATCACGCAAACATTATAGAGATGCGCGATCCACTGAGAAGCATTTCAATTCAGCGCAGAATTCTCTATTCTCTATTAATCTCTATTATAAACCCACAGATGACTATGCGATTTAAGTTAGTTAAAAGCAGGATAAAACAGCGCTGATAATATATTGACCAAAAAACAGGCGAAACATTGTTCCAAGAACAAACCAGTTAGAAAACATTTCACTCCACAACTTATAAATTAAATGTAGTAAAACAAACTTTTTTTAGGCAGAAATGTGCCTGTATATATTCATATTAAAAATGCTTTTATATATAGGCCTAGTCATGTATAAATTAAGCTATTAAATGTAATACACTAATGTTTTTGTTTAGAAGTTTATTTATTTTGCATTTATATTAATACTAAATATTTGTGCTACTGTTTTTGATAACACGTAAAATAGGTTTATAGAGGATAAAAAAAAAAACAATCAATATTTATTTTCATAATTTTTCAGGAGTTGTTGATTTTTTTTTAAATGCTTGTAAGTCTGAACCAGAATATCAAGATATTTTATTATTTCCCATATGATGGTGAAAAGTAAAAAAAAAAAGTAAAGGTAAAGTAAAAAAGCACCACCATGTTATATGTATAATAAATATTTTTGAGTATAACAAACAAGTAGCCCTTCTAGATTATTTTATCCCTTGAGGTAGCCCTCGCACACAAAAAGGTTGGAGACCCCTGGCATATAGTAACTACAGGTATATGTTTTATAATTACAAGTTTGTGTAATTTGGGGTTTCTGTAGCCAGTGATATTTCATTGTTTGTATTTTATTTTCAATGCAGATGTAATGGCATTGTACAAATTTTTTGTTTTTATTTGAAGGCTGAGGCTTCATTAATAAACACAACCCCAATTATCATCATTGGTTTTGAGATGTTACTTGCTTGTCTGATAGGCAACAGTATGTGGCATAGTATCAGGACATCCTGACTATAGTGTCTGTCGCGCACGGCTAATGCGAATGGCCGGATGATGGGCCTATTTGGGAGAAAGTCCAGGGCTCTTTTTTAGCCCCAGTCCGTCCCTGCATATTTCAAGTTCTCTGAGCCGTTGCATGCCCGTAGAATTGTATTTGGGCTTAATGAGCACTGAAAAACATTTTCCCAGAATTCTTTGAGAAACATGCTTTTAGGAAATTGGGAGGGGTTGACGTCCTGTAGAAAAGGGCCTAGTCCAGGTATTTGAGCATTGCGTACAGTAAATCCTATAGATCCAATCAGCAAATTGTGACCTTGGTTATCAGCAAGAGAGTCATCTGTGATCCAGGCATCACTTCCGATCCACTGCAGTCCTGTAATATTTTGCCTGTATAGCTCATCCACCAGTATCTTTATCGCTCTGTGTGACAAGAAAGCCATTATTACCTTAGATGTGGAGGTTCTGATAATGTCTACTATATTTGTTAAATAAGTTTTTGATCCTGTGCTTTCAAAAGCTGTCCTGTGCTTTTTGATCCTGTGCTTTTAAATTAAAATTTAATGAGTTTATTCTCATGATTATTTCGAGTTTTTTTCTCGAAATTTAACAAGTTTTTTTTTCTCAAAACACAACGACTTTACTCTCTAAATTTAATGAGTTTATTCTCAAGATTGTATTTCGAGTTTTTTTTTCTCAAAATTTAACGAGTTTTTTTCTAGAAACACAACGACTTTATTCGCGATATTTAATGAGTTTATTCTCAAGATTGTATTTCGACTTTTTTTCTCGAAATTTAACGAGTTTAATCTCACATTATAATGACTTTAATCTCGAGATGGTTTTATTTTTTTTATTATTGCTTGGCCCTAATCCTCTTCCGTAGACTCCCTTTTCTTCAACAGCCTTAATAAATGTTTTTATAAATAAAGCGTTTTTTTCTAAATGTCGACACAAAACTATTGCGAAATGACGGCGTTTCCATTAACCGATGTTATAGGACTAAAACTTTTTTCCTCTTACGATAAGTAAAATCATTCCAAAAACCATGGCAATGGACGTTGGTAGGTTTATGTACTATCTCCCAGCCACTGCACTAGCCATTATTATTAATCGAAGGAGATGTATGTGTGTTTTCCAAGCATTAATGGTAAGGAACGACCCTTTTTATACTTGTGAGTGGCACATATGAGGTGTTTCTGAGTGTTTCTCCCTCATTTCTGCTTCGAGGTCTTGATTGTGGAATTTATTAGAGGTTTAGAATCCATTATATCTGTAATTCTTTTGTCTTACATGAATTTAATAAAGAACTCTGTCTCGTATTCTGTCCAAACATACCGCGTCTTCTACGTCAAGTGACCTGTAAATTTGCAAAAACCATTGTTTCCATTGCAGTTTTGCGAAATATTTCTTTTTTCGAATTGCCTGAAAAACCACCTCATGCAAGCGTAAAAACTTTTTTTGCGATAAATGGGAGTTTTTGTGAAATTGACGTGTTTCCATTGGCCGTATTTTCAATTCTCAATTTCAAATTGTGCAATTTGAAGGGTAATGGAAATGGTAATGGTAAGGGTATTGGCTATTGTCATTGTTTAAGGCTCCCACCCATGTCCAGCCAAAATGTTTCACAAGCTGGTCCTTGGAATAGTTCTGAAGAAAGAAAGAAACTCTTTTCTGTTGCTCAGGCAAAGCACAGCTAGCAAAATGACTGATCTGTGTGAACACAATTACAAATGTGAAACCGGGTGAATTTCATTCTTCAGTTTTTTTTTCTGTGTGTCAACAGATCATTGGTTATTCAGTTCAATTTATTTGTATAGCTCTTTTCACAATACATATCGTTTCAAAGCAGCTTTACAGAAAATGCATGTATCTACATTACAAGTTAGAGTGATCTGTTATCAGAGGTGACTGTCCAAGTACATATAATCACGCAGTTAGCTAACTGTGTATTAATACACAATAAGCAAAAGCAATAAGCTCATTTAAGTCATTATTACTAGTTGTGAACAATAATTACAAATGCAAATGAATGCAAATGAAACATGATTATTCATCTGTATAATATATGTTCAGCTTTTAGTTTATAATATATAAACAAATATGAAATAATCCAATATTTTAGGAATTTTTTTTTTTTTTACCCTCCATTAGAGAGAGGCAATGTCAAAAACAGATGGCATGGAGCTTTTTGTAACTTTATATACCAGCATATTAATAGTGAATTTCATGTGTAAGCATATATATATATATATATATATATATATATATATATATATATATATATATATATATATATATATATATATATATATATATATATATATAATATATATAAATATATAAATTGGGTGACATCTTATCATAGGTATTTGGAAGTGGCCAGTTATTCTGGCAAAGCCAATTGTTGGAGTGGATCCTGAATTACCTATTATAGCCTGCACAGTATGCTATAATAACCTTGGTGCAGTTTATTTTGTCAGTGACATCATCTTGTCCATTGGACAGTGAAAGTGCAGACTGAAGAATATTAGAGAATCCACAGGCATTAAAGATTTCATATCCCAGAGTGTGGTTTGGGAGTACATTTCAGTTTTTATTTATTTCTTCTATTGTAAAGATCATAGTGCATGCAAATTTAAATTCCCTGTAATTGATACTACAGAGATAAAAAAAAAAAAAAGTAAAATGTAAAATGTACTTCAAGAATAGGCCTGCTCACAAAAATTACCTGGTGTTGATTTTTGGCCCACACTATGCTGATGTTGTTAAATGAAAGCTGAAATCCTGCTTGAAAAGAAGCAACATAGAAACCCACTTTAACAAGCTCTGTTGTTCCATCCTCCCCCTGCTGCCAGTTCAAGTGATTCATATCTTGCTGCCGGATCTCCATTTTTATCAAAGAACACCTTTTCACCGGTTTCGGTGTAGAAGCTCACTTCCCTCAAGGCATTAAGTACCTGTAAAAGCAAAAAAAATTACTTGAGTAAATAAATGAGTGCAATTGACATGACCGTTTCCATGCAACTCATGCTACCTGCCATGTATTGTTGACTTTCTCCAGGCATTTGCGTTGGTTTATGTCTAATTTTGAACGTCTGATTATGATGTTCAGAGCATGAGCGACAGCATACACAGCCTTGTAAACATTATTGGCAATTTGTAATTCTGTAACATCTGTGTACTGGTTCAGCACATTGTCCAAACTTTCATAGCCTGTGCACATGCTTCTGCTTCCAACAGTTTGTTGTGAGGCAAGTTTACAATGGAATACTGTTTCCCACAACTCTTTATACAGATCTGTTCTGGAAGATGGGTTAAGTTTAGTAAAAAAATAATAATCCCTTAGGCCTCTTATTTCAGCTTTTGGGATGGCAAAGCCCATGGACCCTCTAAGAATGTGTTGCCATTTACCAGTAGAGCCATTCCACCGAATGGGTGACATTTACGTCCCCAGAACATCATATGTATAAAATTGCATGAAAATTAACTCTAAAATACATTTTATTATTAAGCAAAATGTCCTGCATATTAAGCTAACTACAAATTATAAAATTTATAATTAAAAACATTAATAAAAACTACATAGAACACACAAAAAAAGCATTTGCTGCATGTCCCCACTCTCTGTCTCTAAACTTTGCCATGAAATATAATGATTAAAATCCTTCAGAAATCTTAAGTTTTGGGGATTGTTGTGTGACTTTATATCCAATGTATTTAAAATGTTTGTTTGTTTTTATGAGAAAAAAATATTTTATCTAATATTTTAGATAAAATACACATTTTAGTCATGTCCCCGGGTTTTCACTCAGTCCTGTTACCCTAACACATTCCCCCCTCTGAAAAACTTGGAATATTCCACAAGACACATTTTCAACAGGAAGTTGCATCATCTTGATCTTCTAAAGGCAATGGGAAGACCATAAGTTAGTCCTCTTATTTTAATTTCTGTATATTTGATGAAATTGTAACTATGACTGAGAAGGTCAATCTCAACATACTATCCTGTTACCTAAATAATTTCTTAGAATGTATTTGTTTATTTTAAAGATATTAACTTTTGTTAAGTTACTAGAATTTGCTCAGTGTCCTCATGCTATTAGCATGTATGCTATGTGGCCATATGTCATGTATTTGATAACTTTTTGCTTAAAAACTCAATCCTGTTACTTTCAGTCCTGTTAATTATATGAAAAATAACAGGAGTGAGTAGAGTCCTCTGTTTTGTTGATTTAATACTGTAAATATTATTTCTCTTTCCACCTCCTTTGCTGTGAAGTACTACTAGCATATAGTACATCACTTCAACATAGAAATCTTATGCACACACAGTCATGTACACTCTCTCTCGTGCACACACATATGGACACTCATTCCTGTTACCTGTTCCTCATTCCTGTTATGAAATAGTTCATTCCTGTTACCAAGTGTTCATTCCTTTTACTATTATTTATTTATTTTCTAAAATAAAAGTTAAACCACTGTTTTTATCAGTTTTGTTTGGTCCATCATTTATACAATTGTTTAATAAATTAAATTATAAAAAAATATATAAACTTGAGGCTTCGGTCTTCTTTAAAATGAAAAAATGGCTTTGTGTTTTTTATTAAAATACACTTTGCCTTAATATATAGTGATTTTTTGTCACAAATATCAGTTATTTGAACATATAACCAACAATATCTTTAAAATAAACACTTTCTTGTGGGGAAAACAAAGGAATAATTGACATGCTTTTAAACATGCTTTTTAAATGTCACACGAGTTTCTGTAACAGGACTGTGAAAACATGCATCCATCTTCTGCTTAGAAACCTTGTAAAAAATTAAATAAAGTTGCCTGAGATTGACCAATACACATTTTGAATAGGTACATATTTGAGTTTTAGATTCAGTGTTGAAAAAAAATAAAAAAATGAAGTTTAATTTTTAAGAAATACAACAAGCAAATGTCACTCATTCGGTGGAATGGCCCAGTAGCAATGTTCATATCAGAGATCCATCATCCATGATCCATGGGGGTAGAGCACAGTCTCATGTGTACCCCCCGGCCTGCGAGGGGCGATGGGGGTATGTGGCGATCAGGACGAGGCCTGAGGGCCATGAGAGAATGGCGCGAGGCCGGTGGCGGGATTGCTGATGAGCGACAACAGTGAAGATAGAGGGAGGCTTTTTTTAATGTTTTATTATATATGACAGCAGTCGTCCGTGAGGGGCTGCTGTCTTTAATTTCGGTGTGTATGTGATTATTTATGTTATTAAAGTGTGTGAACGTTCGCCGGTTCCCACCTCTTCTTCCCATAACATCTAACCTTGTTACAAATGCATTGCGAACTACAGCTACATCTTGTAAAATGTTTAAACAGTAATTTTCTGTCAAATTTTGCTGTAAAAACCATAGCAATGTTACAGTGTTTTATATTTTTTGTTTTAATAATGTTTTTTTTTTTTTTCGCCTTATAAAAGAGATTATTTTTGTCGCTTTAGTCTTATTTTCACTTGTAAAATATAAAAATTGTAGCTTTAGTCTTCCCAGGTCCCTTGGAAATTTGATATTTTATGCATGTTCCATTATAATTGTTACGAACTGCTCCAAGACACGAAGGTAGAGCTCCAAATGCAGCTTTAATGACAGGGAAATCCAGACACGTAATCAAATAAACAGGCAAAAGGTCAAAACCCAGGTAGGCCGTCCAAACAAACAAAACAAACAAACAAAACAGGCAGGGGTCAGAGGCAAAAGAGTAATCCACGGAACAGGCAAGAAATCCAAAAACCAAGAGACAAGAAACCAGGGAAAACGCTCGGGAATGCAGTGCAACAACATACAAAACTTCGCAGTGAGTGATGGGGTGAACCAGGCTTATATGGGGTGAACTAAACAAGAAGATGAGATACAGGTGAATGTGATAATGAGTGCTGATGAGTCCAGGCAGAGAATGATGGGAGATGTAGTCTGTGAGTGAACATGAGAGTCTGGTGTGGAGTGCCCTCTGGTGGCTCTCAAGGGCACTCCAGCTGGTGACCGTTACATAGCCCCCCCTTTAAGGAGCGGATTCCAGACGCTCATAAAAACAGTCCAGGAGGGTGGTGGAGCAGTGGAGGACCCGGGGGCGGGATGGAGGACTTTTTTTCACACTTTTTCACACTTTTCTTTGTACACTTTTTTTCCTCCTTTTTCCCTTCCTTTCCTCCCCTTCTCTTATAAAAAAAAAAACAAAAACAAACAAAAAAAAAAAACCCAAGGAGCCCTACACAGAGTTTAAAAGTTTGATCGCAGAAGGAATGAAAGAGACAACCCTTCAGGCGGCCAGGGCGGAGATGACCCTGCAGGCGACCATGGCACAGGAACAGACACCAGCTCAGGGACAGGAACAGACACCGGCTCAGGGACAGGAACAGACACCGGCTCAGGGACAGGAACAGACACCGGCTCAGGGACAGGAACAGACACCGGCTCAGGGACAGGAACAGACACCGGCTCAGGGACAGGAACAGACACCGGCTCAGGGACAGGAACAGACACCGGCTCAGGGACAGGAACAGACACCGGCTCAGGGACAGGAACATACACCTGCTCAGGAACAGGAACAGACACCGGGTCAGGAACAGGAACAGACACCGGCTCAGGAACTGGAACAGACACCGGCTCAGGAACAGGAACAGACACCGGCTCAGGAACAGACAGCGTGGTAGTGACTCTCTCTGCTGAGGGTTCAGGCGACGTGGCGGCGGTCATTTTGTCCGGAAACACTGGCTGGGCGGCGGCCATCTTGTCCGGAGACACTGGCTCGGCCATCTTGTCCGGAGACACTGGCTCGGCCATCTTGTCCAGAGACACATAATCTGTGCTGCTGGATTCATGGCGGTATCGCTGCTGGATCTTGGTGCAGCGAAGCTTTCTGTTACGAACTGCTCCAAGACACGAAGGTAGAGATCCAAATGCAGCTTTAATGACATGGAAATCCAGACACGTAATCAAATAAACAGGCAAAAGGTCAAAACCCAGGTAGGCCATCCAAACAAACAAAACAAACTTAAAAAACAGGCAGGGGTCAGAGGCAAAAGAGTAATCCACGGAACAGGCAAGAAATCCAAAAACCAAGAGGCAAGAAATCCAAAAATCAAGAGACAAGAAACCAGGGAAAACGCTCGGGAATGCAGTGCAACAACATACAAAACTTCGCAGTGAGTGATGGGGTGAATCAGGCTTATATGGGGTGAACTAAACAAGAAGATGAGATACAGGTGAATGTGATAATGAGTGCTGATGAGTCCAGGCAGAGAATGATGGGAGATGTAGTCTGTGAGTGAACATGAGAGTCTGGTGTGGAATGCCCTCTGGTGGCTCTCAAGGGCACTCCAGCTGGTGACCGTTACAATAATCAGCTTTATTTTTAACTGAATGAACAATGATCGTTTCCCATTCCCACTTTAATGATGTTGCCCACATTCCCACTAAATTATCTTAATTATCACAATTTAATACTAAAATATATTAGCTAAAATACAAGCAGAAGCTTTAGAATAATATTCAGAATTGAATGAAACTAGCTCAATAAAATAAAAGTAAAAATGCCACTTATACAATACAATCAGCATGTTGCACTACAAATATATGAAGTACTGTTAAAGGGTTAGTTCACCCAAAAAAAAAAAAAAAAAAAAAAAAATCAGTAATTCAATACTTACCTTCATGTCGTTAATCTTTGGAACAGAAATGGAGATATTTTTAATGAAATCTGAGAGCTTTCTGTCCCTCCATTGACAGTCTGCACAACTACCACTTTCAAGCTCCAAAGGTAGTAAAGACATGATTAAAGTAATCCATGTGACTCGAGTGGTTCAATCTCAATTTTATGAAGTGATGTGCGTGCTTTGTTTGCAAAAAAAAACACATAATAAACCACATTATTTACACAATATTAATCTCCAGGGACGGACTGACAATCTGTGCGTTCTGGAAAAGTCCAGAACGGCCGTCCAACCGAGGGCCGTCGGCACAAAAAAAGTGTAATAAAGCAATATGAACAGCCAACAGCAGGGGCACTAATACGATCACTTATACGCATGTGTAAAAAACAACAACTGAGGAAGAAGAGTATGTATTGTGGGTTACAGAAGCTCAAGGACCGCAAGGCAAAGAAGGAGATCTGACCGGATATTGACCATTTATGGGAATGTTATATAAACGTATATATGATACTTATGATGTCATTTATTATATTATTGGTTTAAATCGTGATACTCCCCCCTATATGCTTATTATATATTCTGTATCCAGAATACTGGGAGCTGAGCTATTTTTCTAGCTTCCCAGGCCTGGTCTTTCTTTTGTTTTGTTTTATTCATTCACTACACCTAAATAAAGGACGGAGAGAAAAAGGCACTTCGTGTTGGCAATGGTCTCCGACGTGATGCCTGTGAGTTGCCCGCTAAACACATTCTATAAATAGCCCCAACTTGCCAATAGCGCTCCACTGCAAATCGGGGCTCCAGACCTCGACTTAATGGTATCATTTTGCGAACTTTTTTCGTGCCGGTGCAACTAAGCATTTGCACTTTTGCCTCTACAAAATTACCCAACTCTCTTTAATTATACGCTGTCATTTGCGTTGAGTATGAGAAACATCAAATGGCAAACGCTCAAAAAGCGGAACAAAACTTGTTTGATCTGAGCAGCGCAGAGCATTATCAGCTCGGCCCAAAAAACAGCGATCGCGGCCAAAGCAGCTGTGCGGGCTGATCTCGATCACGCGGACATTATTACACAGAGCTGCACGATCCACTAAGAAGCAGTTCAATTCAGCGCAGAATTCTCTATTTCTCTTATAAACCCACAGATGACATTGTGATTTAAGCTTGTTAAAAGCCAGATGAAACAGCGCTGATATTCTCAACATATTGACGCAAAAAAACAGGCGAAACATTGTTCCAACAAACCAGTCAGAAGACATTTCACTCCACAACTTATGAATTAACTGTAGTAAAACAAACTTTTTTTGGCAGAAATGTACCTGTATAAATTCATATTAGAAATGCTGTTATATTAATATAGTCATGTAGGCCTATAGGCTATGTATTAAATGTAATGCAGTAGGCTAATGTTTTTGTTAAGAAGTTATGGCAGTTTATTTATTTATTTTTGCATTTATATTTATACTAAATGTTTGGGCTACTGTTTTTGATAACACATACAATAGGTTTATAGAAAATCAACAAAAAAAATCAATAAATATTTTCATAAATTTTTAGGAATTGTTGATTTTTTTTTTTATTTTTTTTTACGCTTGTAAGTTTGAACCAGAATATCAAGATATTTTATTATTTCGCATATGATGGTGTGAAGTAAAAAAGCACCACCATGTTATATGTATAATAAATATTTGAGTATAACAAACAAAAATCCCTTCTATTATTTTATCCCTTGAGGTAGCCCTCGCACACAAAAAGGTTGGAGACCCCTGGTATATAACTATGTTTTATAATTACAAGTTTGTGTAATTTGGGGTTTCTGCCTGCAGTGACATTTCATTATTTGCATTTTATGGCATTGTACATTTTTTGTCTTTATTTGAAGGCTGAGGCTTCATGACGGGCCGGATGACAGGCCTATTTGGGAGAAAGTCCAGGGCTGTTTTTTAGCCCCAGTCCGTTCCTGTTAATCTCCAACGCACGTTTATGAAACAAAGCTCTCACATCGCTTCATAAAACAGAGGTTAAACCACTGGAGTCACATGGATAACTTTAACCCTCAATTGGGCTTTGGGGTCTATATGACCCCAAGCGACTTTTCTTTAATAAAAAAAAATGGTTCCCTTCATCTCAGTGGAATAAAATTTGGTGACTTTTTCTACATTACCTATCTATACACACAGAAAAAAACTGGGCTTGATTCGGTCGTTCTAAAGGTATGTAAAAAAAAAGTCACACTTCTGTCCCTTGGGGTCAATATGACCCCACATTGAAATGAATGGGAAAATCGAAGAAAAAATGTTTTTTATTTTTCAGTTGTCAAAAAAAATCTATAAATCCAGAATAAATCTGAAAATTTCAATACCACAATGAAGTCCTGGTACTAGAGCACAAATGAAATGTGGAACAAACTTGACCACTTGCACACACACATGTTCGCGCACACAAACACACACACAGGTCTGACTCCAAAAGAAAGCATTTTTATAGAAATTGACAAATGAAATCAATAATTCCAGCATAAATCTGAAAATTCTCACACATAAATGAAGGCCTGGTACTAGAGCACTAATGCAATGTGGAATGAACATTATCACACACACATATGCGCCCACACAGACACAGACACAAATACACACATAGACAGAGAAAGGGTGTGACTGCAATAGAGATCATTTTTACTGAAATTGTGAAATAAAATCAATAATTTCTGCATAAATCTAAAAAATTTCACACATAAATGAAGGTATGGTATGAGAGCACAAATGCAACGTGGAAAGAACATGACTACACACAGATCAAATACACACATAGAGACAAACACAAACAAACAATAAAGATATTATTGCAAATTTATATAGCATTATTGCAATAACAAGACACTTCAAAAGACCTCAAACAACAACAACAAAAAATTCTAAACTTTGACAAAATACTGATTTAATGTATTTTAAAATGTTTAAATATGTAATTCATAAAAAAAGCTATTATAAGAGCATTAAGTCACATCCAGAAAAATGAATGGATCTCTATGGGGCCTCTGCTGGAAGTATATGGTAATTACACTTTGTGGCTAAAACTATATTAGCTACAAAAAATCATCTAACCAGCAGATGGCAGAATTATGCATCTAACACCTAGATCAATATCCAGAAACAACTCATAGTTAAATTTGATCATCATTGATGTGTTTTTTTTTTCATAAAAAAATTATATTTCATATGTATGCTAATAGTGTAGTTGAGGAATTTTGCAGTAAATAGGTAAAAAAGTACTTCATATCCCCCAAAACACAGCATTAATGAATAGATGAGAAGTAAACAAAAAAATAACATATATTATTTGTATAATTAAAAATGTATATTTTTGGTACAATTTCTCTATCAATTGTTGGGGTCATATAGACCCCAAAGACCAGATTTGTAAACAGGAAACGAAGACCTTATGAGGGTTAATGATGTCTTTACTGCCTTTCTGGAGCTTGGAAGTGGTAGTTGTGGTAGCTCTCAGATTGAATTAAAAAGATATTCATTTGAGTTCAAAAGATGAACGAAAGTACTTAGTAAATAAGAGTAAATGACAAAATTTTCCTTTTTGTGTAAACTATCCCTTTAACATACAGTAAACACATTTCAATTTGATCAGTAATTAAACTAAGTTAGCAACCTTTTTCATAAATAAATGTACTCAAGTAAAGCATGTTACCTTTGAAAAGTGTGCAAAAGATGCCTGCTACTGGGACACCAGACTGAAGTTGTATAAGACAGCAAATCCAGTGACAAAGTTGAGGTATGAAGTCACAAACCTGACACTTGAAAAGTCAGTATCTTCTGAGTTCACCTGAAATGAATAAATATAAGCAATAATGTAACCTACAATACAACAGTATTTCAATATAAAATGTAGTGTAAAATATGAAAGAATAAATGATTTACAACATAATGTAAAGGGACTCCATTGGAGGCAAGTTATAAAGAAACCCAAGGGCAGTTTATTACAAATAAAACAAAACATGAAACAAAAACATGGCGTGGCATGAAAACAAAAACCAAGGCATGAACATGAACTTACACAACAGCAGAGCTACAGCATGGCAAACATGAGGGCTTAAATACACAGACTAATGACAGGACAAGGAACCCCTGTGAACAATGAACAGACGATTAACCAATGACAAGACACATGGCATGATTACATGACAAACAGGGAATCACATGACAAGACACAGAAACATGACAATGACATGAAACGTGACCAAGACAAGACCAAATCGTTACACATAATTAATAACATTCTACACTACCTAAAATAATCTTTGAATTGTCAAACTTTTCTGCACATCAGCTGCTATTCTTTGCTATTCAAAAGCTCTTGTGATTTTTAATGCATATATGAGATCAAAATACACTCCCAAAAAATGCATATTGCATGCTTTAATATACAGTATTGTAGCCACATTGGCTATGAATCATGGCTCATTGAATCAGAACATAAACGCACATTCCTTCTTGCTGTCCCACTCTGAACCCCCGAAGGTAAATCAGTTGCTTTGGCTCCAGCTAGTCGGCCAATTGACTTTTACGACACTAATTTCACCTCAGAGACATTCCGAACCCCCCTTTCCCCTCTCTGGACCACAGAGAGATAACGAAACTTGAAACTTTCTACACACACACAAACACACACAAACATCCCTTTGTGTTTAAATTAGGATAGAATATACTTTAATTTATGTACAATTACATTAGGCATGTGTGATTTAGTTTGGCTTTATAATAGAGGTGTGGTTTTGAAATGTATTCTTTAATCAATAGTGTTTTAGTAAGAGAATGTTCAACAATATTCTCTGGCAATTGCCTTCCCCCCACTTTGCTGTTTTATTGCCTAAAGGAATGTCCAGCAACAAAGATTTTAGGAGTGGAGCAGTGTTAATCTTTAACCCTACTTAAATCCTACATTTTCTATATGTATAACCATTGAAGAAATATGTAAACCTGAATGTAATTTCTCTTTTCCACGATTGTTCTTCTCTGTGATGGGTTGTTGTATTCTTGTAAACCTTAAAGGAATAATGTTTCAGATGTGCACCGTTGCAATCATAGATATGCCATGTGGATCTTTTTAAAAAGTCTAATTTTCATTCCCACTTGTAAATGCACATCACATTTTAGGTTAGTCTTATTCCCAGTTTGTTAATCGAACTTTTAATACTTATCTTACAGAGTAAGAAGGTACTTCTAGGCCGTAGCTTTTAAACATACCAAATTTGGTCTTGAATTAAACCTCCATATACCCGTAGGAAAGATATGGATACCAAATTATGATAAAATGCATTTTACTGCAGTTATAATTGTTTAACGTAGAAATGGCATGATCCTAAGACTGCCATAAAACATGCAAATCAAACTCATAGTGAGACAAAGAACTTTTCTCCCGCCTGGAATTTCGCATTCCAATTGGCTCAAGCCCCAGGGAGGAGTGAAATTCCTGTGCCCTAGAAAAGCGGTTACACTCCGCGTTCCGTTCAGTTCTGTTCTGTATTTCCTTTCGTCTTGTTTTTGTTCCTGCACTTTCACGAACCCGCCTCGTCAGCGAGAAGACCTTATGGCTCCCTTTGGGAGCGTTTTCAATTTTCTTTAAGTCTTTTCTTTATTTTCGTCTTCGGACTCCATGAAGCAAACGCAGCAGACAACTTCAACTCAGAGAGAAAGACTCTTTCGAAAACCCCGCTACCGCGCTCACCAGAAGACACAAGAGCGCGAGCCCGGCTTTCTTAAAGAAACACACGCACGATGGTCTTAGGACACACGCATGAACTCTGCGTTCTTCAGCAACAAAGAGAACCATTTTGCAAGATAAGTTTATTGAACTTTTAATGTGATTTGATTCCTTGCTGTCTCTCAAAAGGTTACCTGTGTTTTTGCGATGAGAGAGAGCATCTCGGTGATCTCTCTCATCCTGAACTTTAGTTTCACTTTCTCCCTTTCATCCTCTCCCTATCTCATCTGTTATCCGTTTGGTCTTGTAATGTTTTCATCCGTATGTTTCTGTTGTAAATATGTATTTACTCTGTGTATACTCGTAGTTTCGATGTAGTATTAGTCTAATTATTAAATTCCATATGTCCTTGACTGACTCTGTTTTAATTGCCCATGTTACTTAGTCCCTGAAATGTTCGATCTTAGCTATATGCTTTACCTTGGTAGGCTACGATTTAAGTAACCTAATTTTAGTCTACAGACACCGAGAGTGTCTTTTCAAGGCCTGGAAAAGATACTCTTTCTCGTGTTTGTAAGAAGGATAATTTTCCTTGAGAGTTAATTTAATCTTACGTACAATCTGTTCGCTGGACAAACAGATTGTTTGATAACTAAATTAATTCCATTAAAGTTATCCCATAACTTCGAGCTGAAATAAGAACAATTGATGTATTAATGACGAACCATAACCCGTTATGGTAATCGTTCATATATCAATCTAGTTCAGCTGCGATAAATTAATGTAACTGTAACATACAAAATATTAATCATATTCATGATTAATTATTAAAATTCCCTATAGATCATTTGAGCTAATATTAATATTAATGTACGACCCATTGTTTTTACAGTATACAGTGGCTATAAACCATACAATGTTATTGCTCTCGACACAACTTTTTCATTTACATGTACATGTAGGTCTAGGTTCAAATTATAGCAAGAGATCTATATATATGGTACAGTTGAACACAAGTGGACAAGTAAGTAGAAATTTTATATATTTTGCTGTTCGTCAGTCATTTCAAAAGATACAATGCCAATCGTTTGCATTGGACTACTTTGTTCTCTCGCAAAACCTGTTGTTTTTCAGTTCGGACAAACACTTCCTGTTTAATGTCCTGCTGGCAGTGTTTCAGACAGCTCCATATGTTAACAGTGGAGCAGTTCATAGAGTTTTATTTTGAACTTGGACTGCTTAAACTCAAGGAGTTCAGTAAAGTTGGCATTATATTCACAGAATCAAACTTCCCAGATAAATAACTTGTGAGCTAACGTTGTTAAAACTCAAATTACACCTCTTTCCAATCATAGTATGTAGACAACGAGTATGACCAGTAGGAGACCACTGATGTGTAAACTGAATTTGGTGACACTACAGTATGTAACATTTAAGTTAATGACCATTTTTGCAGTAATGCTTTTCGGGTTTTGCCCTTTGCAGATGGTCCCTTCGGACTTGTCTCTCAGCCGCCTCTGCATAGTGCTCATTTTATTTTATAAGGCTCGTTTTGAGGAAAATTAGGTTGTAGCTCTTTATCTACATTACTATGATTGGAAAGAGGTGTAATTTGTGTTTTAACAACGTTTAGCTGATGAGTTAATGATCCGGGAAGTTCGAATCTGTGAATATATTGCCAACTTTACTGAACTTCTTGAACTATGCACTGACTGTATTTCTTTACACTTCAAAATAAAACTCTATGAACCGCACCATTGTTAACATACGGAGCTGTCAGAAACACTGCCAGCGTGACATTAAACAGAAGTGTTTATCCAAACTCACAACAGGTTTTGCGAGAGAACGCAAAGGTTTTACAAGAGAACGCAAAAGTTTTGCAAGAGAATGCAAGCTTTGAAAAATATTTGTTCCTCCCATCTCATATTTTTTTGACCACCATGTACCTTTAGAGGCTCCGTAGGATTTACAATTCTTACAATTACTAATATTACTATTCTTTATTCCTACGTACTATAAACCACTTTATGTGTACATTTACAAAATGAGAACTGTGCACCCTTATTGCTCTACCAACTCACTAGGGAAAACCTTCAAGTAATAATGGGCCAATATTCACTACTGGTAGAAGAGCTACTGTATATAACAGAGTCATAACTCAGTCTTATGCTTTCTGAACCACCACTCAGCCATGGGAAGCTTTCATATATTACTATTTTGCTCTCTGCTATATGTGTACACGGCCTCAACATGCCAGCTGCTCTGTAAATTTGAAATGCCTAGTATTTTTAAAGCAGGGGACATAATGATTGGTGGAATTTTTCCCATTTTTAATAAACAAGAAAATGTAAATGCCTCTTTTGAGAGAAAAATGCAAAGGATTAATTGTGCGGGGTAAGTTCAAAAGCATGTTTGTGATGTTTGTGACCTACGTGCCTTATGATAGTATTGGCAAGGTTCAGGCATACATTGTTGTTCGTCAAATTTATTGTACAGATTTGACCTACGTGCCTTCCGCTGGACTCAAGTCATGATGTTTGCAATAGATGAAATAAACCAAGATGAGGGTTTGCTTCCTAATATTTCTTTGGGCTATAAAATAATGGATTCTTGTGCTTCGCCCTCTAATGTTTTACGTACATCTTTCACATTGGTGAGTGTGCAGAAGGAAGAGGAATCTACAACTCAGTGTCATCTTCCTCTTGCAGCTCTTGTAGCTGAATCAGGATCATCACAGTCCTTAGCTGTTGCTGGAACACTTGGACCATTCAAAGTGCCAATGGTAATGGTAAAATGAATTAATCCTGCAATGTAATTGCATTTAAGTGTTCCTGATCATGTAATAAAGTCAATTAACGGTCTAATTTATACATTTTTTTTATTTTATTTAATCTAGGTAAGCTACTTTTCAACATGTGCTTGTCTGAGTGACAGAAGAAAATATCCATCATTTTTTCGTACAATTCCAAGTGACTACTACCAAGCAAAAGCCTTATCCTCTCTTGTAAAACGATACGGATGGACTTGGATTGGAGTTTTGCAGTCTGACAATGATTATGGAAGAAATGGGATTTCAGCCTTTACAAAGGAGGTGGATAAAATGGGAGTTTGCATTGCATTTGTTGGCACAATTTTAAGAACATATCCCCAAAGTAAAATCATTGAAGTTGTTGAAATGATAAAACAATCTACGGTAAAAGTGATCCTGGCTTTTGTGCCAGAGGGAGATCTCTATCCCCTAATGAAAGAAATTGTGAAACAAAACATCACAGGAATCCAGTGGATTGCAAGTGAAGCCTGGGTAACTGCAGCAAGGCCCTCTACCCCTGAAATATTCAAGTCTTTTGGAGGCACAGTTGGATTTGTGGTACGAAAGATGGCTATGCCCAAACTTGGACCTTACCTGAAAAACATCAGTCCTTACTCTCCTTCACAATCTTCTTTTGTCAGTGACTTTTGGGAAACAATGGTTGGCTGTAAGCCATGTCTTAAATGTGAGCTGCTGCCATCTGCAAATGTTACACGCAACAGCCAAGTGTGCACAGGAGAAGAAAAACTAAATTACACAGACAAATTCTTTGATGTAACACAAGTAAGAGTAACATATAATGTGTATCAAGCTGTGTATGCAATTGCATATGCCATTCATAAATTGCTGTTTTGTCAAAAGGACAAAAATAATGTTTTGAGACAGTGCTTAAATGTCTCCCAGATAACTCCTAAACTGGTGAGCAAGTTGTTTAATTAATTAATTTAAACATTTACAAGTCATAATTCAACAGTTTAACTACAGTATGTTATACTTAACTATATTATACTTCATTCCAAGGTCAGCGATCAGTTACAGAGGGTATCTTTTGTAGACAGATATGGAGAAAATGTGTTCTTTGATGAGAATGGAGACCCACCTGCATCCTACGAGGTCATAAACTGGCAGCTAAGAGGGGGGGAGGTACAACATGTAACTGTGGGCTACTTCAGTACATCTACAGATGGAACATATAAACTTACAGTTAAAGAGGATGACATCCGCTGGATCACAGGAAATTCGATAGTATATACTTAGTATACTCACTTATACTCACTATATATATATATATATATATATATATATATATATATATATATATATATATATATATATATATATATATATATATATATATATATATATATATATATATATATATATATCATTCAGGGGTTGGACAATGAAACTGAAACAATAAAATAATACAATAATTTATTAGTATGGTGTAGTGCCTCATTTTTTGGCTAATACAGCATCAATTCCTCTAGGGAATGACAGATACAAGCCCTGCACTGTGACCAGAGGGATTTTGAGCCACTTCTCTCAGGTCACTATGTGATGCTGGTAGAGGAAAACATTGCCTAACTCATCCAAAACACCCCAAATTAGCTCAATAGAATGGTCACTGTGCAGGCCATGGGAGATGTTCAACTTCAATTTCATATTCATCAAACCAGTCTCACTGTGCATATTTATCTATTATCATCTTGATACACACCACCACTTTCAGGGTGCACATGGTCCTCAAGAATGGTTCGGCAGTCCGTCACTGTGACGTTACCATCTAGCACAAGTAGTGGGCCTAGGGAATGCCATGATATTTTAGCCCAAGCCATCACTGATCCACCCCTGCACTTTACTCTGGGCACGCAACAGACCGGGTAGTACATTTTTGGGGGGCTTCTCCACACCATAACTCTCCCACATTAAGGAAAGACAGTGAAGATGGACTCATCAGTGAACAATATATGTTTCACATTGTCCACAGGCCAAGATGTGCAATGCTGGCACCATTGAAACCGGTGTTTGGCATTGGCACGAATGACCAAAGGTTTTGTATAGCAACCAGACCATGAATGTTTACCCTGTGGAGCCTCTGAAGAACAATTTTGGTTGAAACAGGAGAGTTGAGGTGCACATTTAATTCCACAGTGGGTTGGGCAACTGAAGACCACAAAGACTTGCTGTCCTGGTCACAGATGCGCCAGCAAGATGCACACCAACAATTTGTCCTATTTTGAACTCTGAATATGTTGTGTGGATTACAATATTTTCTGTACAGCTGTGCTATTGCTCCGCTAATTCAACCTTCTCCTCTCTCTGCTCTTATTGATGGGATGTAAAATCAGTAATGATTGGTCACCATGCCACGCATATATGGGCATTAAACTGGCAAAAGTATATTGGCCAGTGTTTCATTTTCATTGTTCAACCCATGTGTGTGTGTGTGTGTATATATATATATATACACTCAGTGAACAATATATGTATTTTTATATAACATACATTAATTTGACAGATACCCAAAGCAGTGTGCTCAGACACCTGCCCAAATGGCACAAGAAAAGCACAAATAAAAGGACGGCCTGTTTGCTGCTTTGACTGCATCACATGTGCAGATGGTTCAATATCAAACAGAACAGGTACACTTACCCATTCATCTGCGCTACATTTATGTATTTAAAGCTTATTAAATGCTCCAATTACATATTTGTTATGTATTTTATAGGAGCAGCAGACTGCACTCTTTGTCCTGAAGAATACTGGTCAAATGAGAGACGAGACAAGTGTGTCATGAAAATGACAGAGTTTCTGTCATATACAGAAACAATGGGGATTATTCTGACTGCTCTGTCACTCTTTGGAGCCAGTCTTACTGTAGCGATTATGGTTGTCTTCATACACTTTAGAGGAACACCTATAGTGAAAGCTAACAATTCAGAGCTGAGCTCGCTATTACTTGTTTCACTGGTCTTTTGCTTTCTTTGTCCTCTTACATTCATTGGTGAGCCAACGATGTGGTCGTGTATGCTACGCCATACAGCATTTGGAGTTACTTTTGGTCTCTGCATTTCTTGTGTTTTGGGGAAAACCATAGTAGTTGTTACTGCTTTTAGAGCCACTTTACCAGGAAATAAATTGGCTGGAAAGTTTGGGCCAGTACAACAAAGAGTCATTGTATTCTCATGCACTGCAATTCAAATAGTCATCTGTATACTATGGCTTATAATAAACCCACCATTTCCAGAAAAAGTTCTTAAGTATTACAATAAAAAGATCATTTTAGAATGCAACACAGGTTCAGATGCTGCATTTTATGCCGTTTTAGGATATATTGGTCTTCTTTCAGCAATCTGTTTGATTTTGGCATTTTTAGCTAGAAAGCTACCAGATAATTTTAATGAGGCCAAATTCATCTCATTCAGTATGCTTATATTTTGTGTTGTCTGGCTAACATTTATACCTGCTTATATCAGTTCACCTGGCAAGTACACAGTTGCAGTAGAGATTTTTGCAATATTGTCTTCTGCATTTGGCTTACTGTTATGTATATTCGTGCCAAAATGTTACATTATTCTCATAAAACCAGAGAGAAACACTAAAAAACACTTGATGGGAAAATTTCAAAAGGCCAGTCTTTGAGGTAGCTACATGATAAGAAAACAGTTGGATATTAATGTTGTGTCATTATTTGCCAATACCTTCCCATGTATTTGTGCACTGACAAGAATAGAGGGAAAAGGGCAGCTATTAATGCAATATAAATAAAATGCCTAAGTATACCAGAGGTTGTGAAAATGTCTGTAATTCAATAAACAATGTTTGTCATATTATGAAATTACCTGCTAAGATCACAATGCTGCATGTGATTTAAACATAAATACTATTTAGTGCCCAGACCCCAACCAGTATTAGCAAATTGACCCATACTACTTTCGTTTGTTGTCAGTGGGTGATGGAGGTGTAGTGCTTTATGTTGTCATTTTAACAGCATAATTTGACACATTACATTACAAACATTTTTATTTTATTTTATTTATTATAATGTTATATTCTCAGCATCTCACACTACTGTTGTAGTCTACTATCCATGATGATCATGTGAATTCACGAGTTCACACTTACAAACAAGTCAGATAGAATAAATGGTATGCATATTTGGCGTGCTGTCCGAGGAGAGGGCGCCGAGCTCGGTATTTTGCCCGAACCCAGAGTGCTCCCCCCAAAAGTTGCAAAGGGACAGTAGCCAGAAAAAGATGTTGATAACCCCCCAAAATCTTGCACAGTGCAAAGTTGAAGGTGTGCCAATCATAAGGAGGGGGTTAGTCATCGGAAGGGCTTCTTGCGTTGTCGGACGAGAGTTTGATGGTCATGGCATCATAAGGGTGAGCCTCGCTGGTTGAAGGTTTGCTCATGCGGGCCCAGAGAAGGTAACACTGCTGTAGCAGTAGATGCATGTTGAAAGGGGAATTGAGGCTCCTGCGGTAGCTAGGGCTGTGACGGTGGCAGTTTTTTACCACCGCGGTGGTAACGGACCAACTAACGGCGGTGTTGCGGTGGTTGGGGGGTTGTTTTGAAATAAATTTAAAAAACAAAGAAACAACACACTAAAGCCTGTAAAGCTTTAAAATATTTTGTTTAATATTTCCACACAAAGATGTGTGATAGCCTACCGCTCTGCGCTTTGAGAGGGATGTGGGACACGAGCAGGAAAAAGACCATCGATCTCTTTTCTGATATCTTCATGTTTTCTACTTGTTGTAAAAGGTATGAAGAGCAAATTTTATCTCCCACAAAGGCAAGGCATTTAGGCTATGTTTGCGCACTGCCAGAGAAAACCAAACTAAAATCACCCGCGCATGTGAAGCGCGCTTTACAAATGAACTTGACGCGCCTTACCAATTACCATATGTCTAATAACAAGCACAAACTGTGTTAAAAAGAATTAAAAATGTAGGCTATCTGTCCTACAGCATTTTTTCTACTTTACCACAGTAAAGAATACGAAAATAATAGACCTAATTAAAAGTGAACAAAGGAAGAAACGTTTATAATCCCCTTCAGAAATGGGTGAGACGCTAGTGAATATGGGAAAAGAAACAAGAGATTCCATGCAGGGATGAGTCACAATTTTTGAATATTCGATTAGTTGATTTAATTATAGAATATCTAATATATTGTGCGATTATTCTCTAAAATAAAATCTCCATATTCTGGTGCTGATGCGGTGTTCATGTAACCAGAGGGTACCTCACCGACCTGCCGTGTCCCCAAGTCAGGTCCTATAGGCGCTACAGGCGTTCCTCCCGTAGGTGCCACCAAACCAGCAGAGGATGATTCCCCATCACCTGGCACTTCAGGGCCCGGAGCTACAGGAGCTTGATGCTCTAGTGCCAAAAACCCATCAAAGGGTAATCCCACACAACCTGGCTCTTTGGGGCCCAGTGCCACGGGAGCCTGATGCTCTCTGGGAACCACCAGTAACCAGTCTGCCTCATCCAGCTCTTCATCCTGCACAACCACCTGCTGTGCCGGAGGACCATCCTCCTGCGTTTGCTCAAGCAGCTCCTCCTGAGTTCGGACCTTCAAAAAAGAACGATGAACATGCTTTACCTTATCTGGCTCATGCACTGGTACCACTGAGTAAACAGCCCCACCATCCTTCGGTGCCTTCACGACACGGTGCACTACGGAACTCCATAAGTCTTGGATTTTGTTGCGACCCCTCTTACCAAGGTCCCTGAGATAAACCGTCTGACCTTCAACCAACGGGGCATCCCGAACTTGCTGATCGTAATTAGCCTTTTGACGGTCTGCCGCCGCCTTTATACGTTCACGAGCCCCCTCAAAAGCAACCTGAAGCCTGGCTTGATGTTCTACCACCCATTCATGTACCGTACCAGGTATCACATCCTGGACCCTTCCCAGAAGGAAATTCACTGGGAGTCTGGGTTCTTGCCCTAACATCAGAAGGTAGGGCGATTCACCAGTGGTCTGGTGGGGAGTAGTATTGTAACAAAACAATACTTGCGGGAGACAGGATACCCAATCCCTTTTCCTTGAAGCCGGAAGGGTACGCAAAAGTTTGTGCAATGTGCGGTTAAACCGCTCGCACTGGCCGTTATCTGCCGGATGGTACAGCGTAGTGCGAGACCGGTCAACCTTATACAAGTTGCACAACTGTCGCATTAGCTGCGACTCAAAGTTTCGACCTTGGTCTGAGTGAATTAGACCAGGCACCCCTAGCTTATAAAACCACTCCGTCACCAATACCCCCACCACGGTCTCTGCCCTCTGGTCCCGAGTAGGGACAGCCATACTGTATTTAGTAAAGACATCAGTCATTAATACGTTCTCTATACCTGTCTGCGATGGCTCCAAGACAGTAAAATCTATCGCCAGGACCTCATTAGGCCTGGACGCTAATAAATGACCCATGAAACTTCGGGCAGGTGGCCGTGTATCCTTGGCCACTTGACATCGTTCACAATGCCGACACCAATGGGCTATCTCCAAAGCCATACCAAGCCATTAACAGCGCTGCCTTACCAATTCTGTGGTCCGCTCAATTCCCTGGTGCCCATGCTCCTGGTGCAATAAGGTCAACACCTCACTACGCAGAGCACCAGGTAGTAGTACCTGTAGAAGCTCCTCCCCTCCGTCAGGACGAAAGACACGACGATACACCACCCCGTCCCGCTCCACCAACCTCTGCCACTGACGGAGCAGGACTAAGGCTGGCTTAGAGAGTAAACAATGCTTATGAGAGTAAACAATGTTTATGGGTAAGGGAGTTAGGTAAGTTGAACTATATTTTCATTTCTTTCTTTTGTTTAAGTTCATTTAGGTTCTAAAAAGAAGATTGTTTTGTTTGTTATTTTGGCCTTGTCTGCCCCTGACGCTAACCCTTCGTGGTCAATAAAATTCATATTACACGTCATCTATCTGGTAGTGTGACTCTCTTCCTTTTCCTGTTGCGGCTGACCCCTAGCGGTCGTAACAACATTCATTCCTAAAACACCCGGAACTGAGATACTAAGTCCACCAGGAGGATCTATGACCACCAGCACCCCACACTTTGGCACTAGCTTACCACAGAGCTCGACATCCAACTCTACATATCCAATATATGGTATCTCATGCCCATTAGCGGCCCGAAGCTGTAACCACTGACATGTTTTAACACTTTGTTCAAAATATTGGCGGAAACAACTTTCTGTAATTGTTGATACCATCGACCCGGTGTCAATCAAACAGGGTATCGAAACTCCATCGAACAAGGTGATAAGATGGGGGCATGACGCAATCAATGTATGAGCAGAATCGGGATGATGCAACACAGAGCCATTAGACTCCCCAACTGAACTGTGGCTGCAGTCCAGTGGGTGCTAGTTTTCCAAACACCGCGCAAAACGAATCTGTCCTTCCCCACCTGCTGAGTCAGCCGTGGAAGGCCCGGGGCGAGAAGGAACACGTTCACTATCCCAATCCCTGGCAAAATGACCAGCTCATTGACAACGCCTACATATTACTGGAGAAGTGCACGTTCACTATCACAATCCCTGGAAAAATGACCAGCTCGTTGACAACGCCTACATATTACTGGACCACGGTGAGGAGAAGGGTTCCGTAAGTGAGAGCCCTGTAACTGGGAAAGCCCTTGCGCGAGTTGGCTTAACTGCTCTTGTTGCTGCTTTAACATATCCCTTAACTCATCAAACTCAGACCTTGGGCTACTGACATCTGCTTGTGACTTCCCTTGTACCCCACACTGAAGCCCATATGTTACTGGAAGTGACTGACTTCGAAGCCTTGCACCCCCTGGCATACCCTTCCGCTCCCACCGAATCTCTTCACTCCGGACGTCCAAAAAAGTACATGATGGTTGACGGCGCACCAGTTGCTTAAGTTCACAACGCAATGCTGGATCCAAAACAAATTCAACAAATTGGTCACGCAGTAACATTTCAGCGTTCGGCATAGCGGTAGACGACTGTTGCTTAACTTTCTCCTGGAGGCCCATCAAAGAAAGGGAAAACCCTTCCTGCTGCCTCCAGGAGAAAAAGGCTTCTTGCAAAGCTTCATATGACAAAGAACAACCATACAATTCACAAAGGGCCACAATTATTCTAGATGAATCCCCTCTATCCGTATCAGGGCGATGCCTGATTTCTTCATGAGCTTCCCCTTCTAAATGATCGAAGAGGAAGAAAGCTTGATCAGCCAATGACAAGCAACGGGCCCGCATACAAGCCTGCGCTTCATCAACCCATTCCTCAATACCTATACCGGATGTTCCACTAAATTTTGGGTATTTCCGGTCCCTAGGCACAAAAACAAACCTATCCACTGAGGCAGCACCAGTACTGGCCAATGAAGGTTTAGCCACTGCTGCTGCAACATCACTATCATTAGTGGTACTAGTGCCTGGAGAACTTACCAATGGTTGTTCCTGTCGCAGCCTTTCATTATCAGCTCTTAATTGAATCACCAAGTCCCGCAACTCCTGCAACTCACTTTCCATTTTTAACTCAAAGAACAAGTTAAATCACCTGTAACAGAAATTTTTTAGTGGGAGCACAGTTGAACATACCCCGCTGCCTCGTCCCTACACACAAACAAACAAACAAAACAAAAACACACACACACACACAAAAAAAAAACAATACGAGAGTCTCCAAGAAGCTGCCAAACAAAGAGCAGACCCTGCCGACTACGCCAGATTGTAACCGAGGCCCAGTGTGGCCCAGGTAAATTTAGCAAATAGATTTGAGATGATCAAATTAAGGAATAATGCCTGACTACGCCACCTTGGGAATTTCACCCAAAGAATTCAACTAAAGGCTTTACACAGGTTCCCTACCCAGAGGCAAGGAAAACGTGGAGACGAAGGTATAGCGCTCATAAAGATAATAAACGATATTCGCTTAAATAATGATTCAGTCAAATGATCAGTGCTGGTACTACTCGACCTCAGTCCTGCATTTGACACTGTCGATCATAACATACTTCTTGATAGGCTGGAAAACTGGGTGGGGCTTTCTGGGATTGTCCTAAAATAGTTCAGGTCATACTTATGTGAGTATAGGAGACCATAAGTCTGAGTGGATATCCATGACATGCGGGGTCCCTCAAGGCTCGATTCTTGCGCCACTCCTGTTCAACCTGTATATGCTCCCAATGAGCCAAATAATGAGAAAGAACCAAATTGCTTACCACAGCTATGCAGACGACACACAAATCTACTTAGCCCTAGCGCCTAACGATTACAGCCCCATTGACTCTCTGTGCCAATGCATTGATGAAGTCAACAGTTGGATGTGCCAAAACTTTCTTCAGTTAAACAAAGACAGAACTGAAGTCCGCATACCTTCACTCTAGGGGTCAAACAACTAAAAATCAAGTCAGGAATCTTGGTGTGACACTAGAGTCAGACCTTAGATTCAGTAGTCATGTCAAAGCAATAACTAAATCAGCATACTATCATCTGAAAAATATTGCAAGAATTAGATGCTTTGTTTCCAGACAAGACTTAGAGAAACTTGTGCATGCTTTCATAACCAGCAGGGTGGATAATTGTAATGGACTCCTCACTGGCCTTCCCAAAAAGACCATAAGACAATTGCAGCTCATACAGAACGCTGCTGCCAGGATTCTGAGCAGAACCAGAAAATATGAACATATCACACCAGTCCTCAGGTCTTTACACTGGCTCCCAGTTAGATTTAGGATTGATTTTAAAGTATTATTACTGGTATATAAATCATTCAATGGCCTAGGACCTCAATACATTGCAGATATGCTCACTGAATATAAACCCAACAGATCACTCAGATCATTAGGATCATATCAGCTAGAAATACCAAGGGTTCACTCTAAGCATGGCGAGTCCGCTTTTAGCTATTATGCCAGCCGCAGCTGGAACCAGTACAACTGTACCACTGTTCGTCCGACTGTTTGTACTGTACTGTATTTTATTTTATTGTATAAACTGTTTTAATGATTCTTATTTCTTTTTATTATTTTAATTTCTTCTATGTAAAGCACTTTGAATTGCCATTGTGTATGAAATGTGCTATATAAATAAACTTGCCTTGCCTTGCCTAATGATATCTCCTAATGGTAGCATGTACAGAGTGAACAGCAGTGGTCCTAATACTGAGCCTTGTGGTACGCCATACTGAACTTGGACATCTGGATAAGATATCTCTTCATTTACTGCTACAAACTGATAACGGTCAGATAAGTTAACTTTGCTTTTATTAAAACAGCAAAGTGACGTTCTTGCCAGCACATAACTTTTTTGTACAACTATTAAGATGATTGTGCGTGCAATGCACATTTATACTAAGTGTAACAGAGAATTTAGTGTGAGCATAATACACATGACTCTGCCTGTAAAAACCCAGCAGCATTTTTTTTATTTTATACACAAAATCATCCTAACATAATGAAAGGCTTAAATAATGCGACTTACCCAGATTCTTAATTCGTGCAGATATTTCTTGTGTGATTGTTCTTGTGCAGATATTTCTTGTGAGGTAATGTTGCAGCACAACGCGTTGCATTTATATTTTGGGCGCATCTGATTGCCATTACATTTTTAATAAATATTTTAATTGAACTGTCTTAATGCATTAACCCCCTGGGGTCGGCTATCGCGCCGGTGCGATAGGCTCGTTTTTTTTCCGTATGAGTGCAAAAAAATAATAAAAAAAAATATTAATTTTTATCTTATATGCTTGTGTTAAACATCAATCGATCCTGTTTAGTGTGTATTTTTTTGTGTATGCTCATAATAAAAACAAAGTGTTCTGCTTTTCGCCAAATAAAGAAAAATAAACATGATGCGAGTTCTGCCTACTCTCCGTCAGTGAAGTCAATTCTGAAACGCGTCCGAAAATTAACTGTAACTCAGCGTATACTCAGTCAAACAGGCATACAGACACATAGGCATGAAGCTTGAATTCTCTTCTTTTAAATGAAGTCAGTTTTATAAAAAACAAATATTCACAGTTTATATAATATGTATGTAAAGAGAGAGATGTCAGTCGTTCTCATCTCAGCTAATTAAGTTTTAATGTGACTCCGCCTACGGAAACCGCGCTATTCAAACGCAAATGTGAGGCGATCCATACAAACCTGTGAAACGCCCACATCCGCTGGATAAGGCCGGTGAAACACTGGATGCATGGCGTAAGCGTCTCAGCTGCGTGGCGTGTCCGTTTTTATTTCGGCTCCCATGTTAACAGTTTAGAGTTTGCACACTGCCTGTGTGAGACGCGCGTCTCAGGCGCGGCACGAGCCGCGTGGAAAACGTGTGCATGCTAGAAATAGAACCGACGCCTATTTTTCACGCGACACGCAAGCGTCTTGGAAGCGTTTCCATGCAAAATTGAATAGGAAAATCTGTTTATTTGTCATTTTGACACGAATACATATTAATAAATGTCCTTTTGATGTTTAAAAGTGTCTAGGTTTTGACATAAATGCAAATATAAATGTAATTTTACAAAATATGATCGATTTTCAAATACTGCTGTATTGAATGAACAGCTTTTAGCAAACTCTATTGCTATACTGAGATGAGGAATATATACTGTATGTCAGGGATCAGCAACTCCGGTCCTGGAGGGCCACTGTCCTGCAGAGTTTAGCTTCAGCCCTGATAAAAACTCACCTGCCTGTATCTATCTAGTAATCCTGAAAACACTGATTGCCTTGTTCAGGTGTGTTTAATTAGGGTTGGAGCTAAACTCTGCAGGACAGTGGCCCTCCAGGACCGGAGTTGCTGATCCCTGCTGTATGTGTTTTGTCAAAAATAAAGTCATCAACCAACTAATGAATCCTTTACTTTGAAATACGTATGATAAAATGTATACTTTAGTTTTGAAAGACGTTGACTAGTTTTGAAAAGATTATAAAGTATGTATGTGCATGCATATATATATATATATATATATATGTGTGTGTATATATGAAGAGTTCAGATGCAAAAGCCTCTAAATGCCATCTGAAATTTTCTCCTAGAATGATCATTTTTATGAAGCTTGTATATTTAAGTTAGCTATAGGTGACACACCTGAATGAATGGCTCATTAAGTATGCAGGGACATTGTCTCACCAGGTGTGAACTACTAAATATGCATGATGCTGTTGGAGCGTTTACGCCCCATCCGCATATTGGCTTTCCAAACTAAAAGTGTTTCACAAAACTAAAATCAATGTATCGTTTTATGTGAATGATTAGGCAGGATGATTTTCACATCATTTTGAAGAAAGGACATCCATTAGTCAAAAGTCTTATTGCCACATATTTAGTATGTGTTTTGTGGCCTTATTTCAGAAACTTTAATTTTTAGTTTTTTCGATAACCATGCATAAACATTATTCTCTCAAAAATGAAAACATGTATATACATGTGGCTCACATATTATGGAAGTCCTGTTTGTGCTATATAGAGTGAATTTACACCTTTGCCATTAATATGTTTATAAGCAACTGAAAAAAGCACAAATGTCAGGGCATGTCAGAACATCTCAAGGACCCCCAAAACACCCCAGACCCCAGAGGGTTAAGCATAAAGATTTTTCCACCTTAGTCTCAGAATGTCCAGGGTTGGCTTGAGGTCTTGCCGACAGTTTGTAAATCTTTTAAATATTCATATTCACAAAATCCATATAAAGGGTGATCAACAGTTATGACTTCTAAAATAAAATAAAAATGACCAGATAAGAGGTATCTGATTGACAGTTTGACAGATGTTGTTTTAAAAATTAATTACATCATTATGGGGAAGTGGTATTAAATATTTGGTAAAACATAATACAATTATTTTAATTACGCATTTTGTTCAGTTTTGCTTTTACAAAATGTTCCTTGTTTTTTATATTATTAAAGGGATAGTTCACCCAAAAATGAAAATTCTGTCAGTAATTACTCACCCTCATGTTGTTCTAACTCCGTAAGTCCTTCGTTCATCTTCGGAACACAAATTAAGATATTTTTTATTAAATCTGAGTCTGTTGCACGTCAATACGTATCACACACATGAGCAGCGTCGGCCAATAGTGAGCCTACGTGGTGACGTGCAACACAGACGCGCTACGCTTAAACACTACGCGAAAAGACTCGACGCCCAGAGAGAAGGAAATGAAAAGTGGAATAAAGTCATTATTTTTGTTTGTTTTAGCGCACAAAAAGTATTCGCGGCGCTTGATAAACTTAAGATTAAGCCACTGTAGTCACTTGGACTATATTAACGATCTCTTTAATAACTTTTCTGGGCCAGCAAGTTTCAGTCCCTTAGAAGCCTATGGAGGAGTGAGACAGCGCTCAGATTTAATAAAAAATATCTTAATTTGTGTTCCGAAGATGAATGAAGGTCTTACGGAGTTAGAACAACATGAGGGTGAGTAATTTGTCACGGGGTGAGTAATTTGTCACGGGGTGACAAACAGCTCCAGATCTGTATGAGTGTTTGTCGTCATGACAACTAAACGGCAGATTGGCGACAGGTGTAGGGACTTCACTCTGAGCGTCTGATTGAGGCCACTCCCGCTTTTTGAGAGGATAAAACACACAAGGAGGGTGAGAGGTGGGCGCGCAGCACGTGAGCGGCCGTGGCCGCGGTCGCGGCGGGAGGCCGCGGGAGAGAGAGGACGAGAGAGAGACAGACGAGAGAGACAGATGAGAGAGCCAGAGAGAACTTCGGCTGGAATGCGGGCGGAGGCCTTGGTACACTGTGGGTCTGTTGAGTTGCAGTTTTATTGTGGAAATGAGCACGAGTGAAACCTTACAGTGTGTGGTGGAAATGTGAGTGTGGGAATTATTTCTGCTGTTCACTCGCAATCACAGCTGTCTATTCCTCCCTCTGTCTGAGTCCAGTGAAGAGCCTGCTAATGCTTGAAGAGCCTGCTAATGCTTGAAGAGCCTGCTAATGCTGTGAGTTACATGTGTCCATTCCTCTCTCTGTCTGAGTCCAGTGAAGAGCCTGCTAATGCTGTGAGTTACATGTGTCCATTCCTCTCTCTGTCTGAGTCCAGTGAAGAGCCTGCTAATGCTGTGAGTTACACGTGTCTATTCCTCCCTCTGTCTGAGTCCAGTGAAGAGCCTGCTAATGCTGTGAGTTACACGTGTCTGTTCCTCCCTCTGTCTGAGTCCAGTGAAGAGCCTGCTAATGCTGTGAGTTACATGTGTCCATTCCTCTCTCTGTCTGAGTCCAGTGAAGAGCCTGCTAATGCTGTGAGTTACACGTGTCTGTTCCTCCCTCTGTCTGAGTCCAGTGAAGAGCCTGCTAATGCTGGAAGAGCCTGCTAATGCTGTGAGTTACACGTGTCTATTCCTCCCTCTGTCTGAGTCCAGTGAAGAGCCGGCTAATGCTTGAAGAGCCTGCTAATGCTGTGAGTTACACGTGTCTATTCCTCCCTCTGTCTGAGTCCAGTGAAGAGCCTGCTAATGCTGTGAGTTACACGTGTCTATTCCTCCCCCTGTCTGAGTCCAGTGAAGAGCCTGCTAATGCTGTGAATTACACGTGTCTATTCCTCCCCCTGTCTGAGTCCGGTGAAGAGCCTGCTAATGCTGGAAGAGCCTGCTAATGCTGTGAATTACACGTGTCTATTCCTCCCTCTGTTTGAGTCCAGTGAAGAGCCTGCTAATGCTGTGCCGAGAAACGCGGAGAACGCTGAAGAGAATGCGGAAGCTGTGGATTATGTCCATTCCTCTCTCTGTCCGAAGGTGCTGAGAAACGCGAAGAGAATGCGGAAGCTGTGGATTATGTCCATTTCTCTCTCTGTCCGAAGGTGCTGAGAAACGCGGAGAACGCTGAAGAGAATGCGGAAGATGTGGATTATGTCCATTCCTCTCTCTGTCCGAAGGTGCTGAGAAACGCGAAGAGAATGAGGAAGAGAATGCGGAAGCTGTGGATTATGTCCATTCCTCTCTCTGTCCGAAGGTGCTGAGAAATGTGAAGAGAACGCTGAAGAGAATGCGGAAGCTGTGGATTATGTCCATTTCTCTCTCTGTCCGAAGGTGCTGAGAAACGCGAAGAGAACGCTGAAGAGAATGGGGAAGCTGTGGATTATGTCCATTCCTCTCTCTGTCCGAAGGTGCTGAGAAATGTGAAGAGACACATGAATAGAACCTGAACTGAAGAGACTTTTAATATTGTTTTTATTATTTAATAAAAAAAGTATATTTATTTTGAATTCTGTCTCTGCCTGTCTCCTTCGTGCCCGCGGCCGGCTCCTCAGGGGCGGCACGCAAGCGAAGGGGTGGGCGGCCCGCTGGCGCTCCACCCCGACCTGTGACATAAGCGTACCCACCAGATTTCGTCATGAGTCATTTTGTACCCACCACTTTTAACTTCCGTCCATATTAATTTGACTTTTGGTTCGATTTTTTTGACCGTTTTCAGTGGTTATGAGGAGCAATATGAGAGAGAAATTTGGTAATCATTGTCTGACCCAACAAAAAAACATAATATTAATTTTATTTTATTTTTCATGTTCGCATTTATGAGGGAAAAAACAACTTGTCAGTTCTCGGTTACGGACGTGAGCGCTCTGAAAGCGGCACTTAAAGACTGCTTTAAAACTTTCATAGAGACCTCAAACAGAACAGCTGTCTTTCTTTAAATTGAATTTCATTTGGTATTAATTATATCTTAATTTTAATCAATGTTTCATGAACCAATTACCTGGATTTAATAAATAAGAAGTAAATATAGCAGAATCACGACATGGAGGCGCCGGCGAGTGAACTGGAGTTCATCTCATAAATGAACCGAAACTCAGCGTATAATGCACATTCACATTCACAGCGTATTTAGACACATTTAGACGCATTCATAATCATTACTTTTACCGGTCCTTTGTGGCAAGCTTTATGCGTGCGGTCGTGAGCTTGAGTGCGGCTATATTACGTAAACGCTCATTATCCTGTAGGCTATACAAGTAATTAAATTAATATAAAGGGGCGATTTGTCCACGAATTACTTAAATGAACAACTAGCCTAGTCGACTAGAACAAAAAACTTTTAGTCGGAAGCAGCCCTTATTCCACATATTTTCGAATCAGGCAACAGGACATCTGGGTTGAGCGAGCGACCCTGCGAAATGAACGAGCGGAGCGAAATATTCAGAAATGCGCTCTCCACTCACGAGCTCTGATCGAAAAAAACACGAACCTCACTGTCTGCTGAACTTGCGCAGAAACATCAAAATATAACCAGCTTTTTAAAATGTTTTTTAAAACTAAACACCATTTTAGCACAAATTATGAGCTTATTGGCGATTTTTTTATAATTACTGACAAAATTTGAATATAGTAAAAGTTTTTTTTGTTGTTGTTGAAAGTTTTGGGTGGGCCTGTTGAAAAGTGGGGCCATGCCTGAGCTACAGGACATCTTCTTTCAAAACATAACCTGCGCATTGTACCCAGCACTTCTGAAAATGCACTTCCGAATGCGTCTCTGTCCCCAGCACATTTCAAACCAAACTGACGCCCTAAAAGTGCAAGCAAACAGCAGAGTTTCCAATGATCAATAAAACAGGATGTGCTGTAAATAAATTTAACTCATCCATAACAACATTAAGTAGAAAAAGAGCAATGACAAATAAGATAAAACTAACAATTTAAATGTCTTTTAGAAATCTGTCTACTCAAGTAGGCCTACAGTATAGTTCACTTAAAGTCCGCGTGAACCGGAAGTTGCAAACGACTTTTCTCCAGTGTTGTGACGTATTTCCTAGTGAAATGGAATATTGAACAGAGGGTTCTCTAGCGCTCCTCCTCTCCATCTCTCGTTCATAGCAGACTAATGGTTTGAGAGGAGTGGTTAAGCGTTTCCCAAACCAAGCTGTCAAACCTACGTCATCAGCCATTCCAGACCGGAGGTAACTTTTCAGACTTTGATTAAAAATTACGACGGCAAACAATTTTTTTTCTGTGCATTAACTTGCACGGATTAATTTTTCACCACTAGACTAGTAATATGCGCTAACAAAGTAAATAGGGTCAATTTTGATTTCAGTTGGACTTTAACCACCAGTCACAACCAATTAAAACCAAAAAAAAAAAAAAAAAACGAAATCTAGAAACTTAAATTTTGTATTTAAAGTTGTGTTTTAACATAATTGTAATTTTTCACAATCTTTTGACCTGATTCACTGAACTCATATAGGTTTACTTTATTAATTAAAGCAGCACTGTCCTGGTACATCATAATATGTTTAGCCATTTCAATGAGATGCAAATAATCAAATTAATAAAAATAAAAAAACTTCAATTAATTTTTTATGTGGGAGTTAAATTTTTTATGTTAAAAATTGGAGTAAGATTTACTTAAAAAAAAGCTAGGAAACAATTTTCACTCAGAAAATGCTAGTAAATTTAAACAAAATTATCAGCAGCTTTAACTTTATTACTTTTTTAATTCTTATTCACTCTTTGTTTTAGCGATGTTTATAAATATACTATATTTTTGCATTTTGTTGACAAACTGTCTTACACTGAAAAGAAACCAATGTAATCTTCCTGATTTAATCACGTAAAACACAAGTCTAAACACAAGCACCACTCTTCTGAATGATGGTAACCACAAACCTCCAAGAGTTTGTAAACCAATTGTTTGTAAAACATATAACCTGTTAAGCTGCAACCCACTTTTGAAAAATCCCAAGAAATGACATACCCAAACTGAAACAGATACAGTTCATGAACCCTTTGTACTAAAAGCACAAGTATGATCTCATTTGAAAGCTGACACCTGGCAGTTTATTGTAATGTAGAATTAATTATTGTCATAATGACAAAAATTGTTATAAATAGCTTCAAAGTTTTGTAAAGTTATTAGAAATTATTTTTTATGAAACATCCTCATGAAAATAAAATTGAAGTTGGCCCTGGAGCAATCTAGAAATGCACTACAGCTAAAGCCACATGTCTAAACATTTTATGTTTAAAATCTTAAGATAATAAGTCCAAAACTCTGTATTTAGTGAAATGTTTTTCAAGACCATGTCATGTGACTTTATTTTGATTTGATGCTAAAATGCTACTGATGTTTATTGTCATCTTCTTACCATCTATGCAGTATATTGTCTTTATTGTTTTGTGGTGCAAACGAGCCCCATTCAGTCTCAGTCTCCCCCTGCTCACATTCACACCTCTCCAGCCTGGCTATGGCTCTAAATATGCATTTCTTTTGTCTGCATTATAGTTACTAACGACTGGCTATTCACATGCTATTCATATGGTTTCAGTCACTAATTTCTTTTCTCAAAGTTCACCCTTACATTCTAAACTGTTTTAAATGCATTTCTTGAATAAAGAAACATTTCAGTAAGCATTCAAAAAATAATAAAAATATAACTTCTAGGTGGCAGGTGCACCTAGGGCTAGCTAGCATGTTAGCTTAGCACACCATCAATACACGACAATTTATGAGATTAAAACCATGTTTGTGCTTATAAACTTACTTTATAAAGCAAATCGAGTATTTTAAATAATTTTCTGTGATCTAATTTGGCTTCAGATAAAAAAATCAGACAGAAAATATACTATTGTATACTGTTCTGCACAATGATAGTCTATATAGATTAGCATTACATTATAAATATAATCTATTATTATGGAAATACCTGGCATGGATTGAAAAACACAGGTAACTCAAATATCATAGCAAACATGTTTATTGTCTTCAAAACGACTGTATCTCCATGTTACAGCCATAGTTACAGCGCGATCTGTTGTTAGCTGTGTGTGTGTTCGAGGCTTCCTGGATTGTCACATGATTATGGCACTTCTTCATGTTCTAATACTGTGCACAGGGCGGCGAGGGCGCCCTCAGGCTATTGGTATGAATTGAAAACACATTAACAGAGTATGCAAACGCTCATAATGATTACATCGACGCATTTGGGTATAAATTCAATAAATATTATTCCTGTCTATAGAAATCTAATGTAAACCTATGAGAATATATCAATATTTCTCCAAATCTGCACATTTTTTAGCTAAAAGCCCGGAAGGACGTTGTTTTGTGTATCGCTGTCATGACGACGGCACGGGAGTTTTTTTATGAATGAAAGCGGCTGACGCGCATAATTCATATCAAAGGTATCGACTCATTTTTTCATTTCATAACTCCTGACACAAATTAAGAAATAACTGTCGCTATAAGTTTCTCATAATACAATAGTGGTCAAATTCTGAAACTTGAGTCTTATATCTTTGTAATGATGTATAGTTTGTCAAGGTATAACATTAAATCTGATAGTAACTTTGAACTATTTATAAAAAAAAACGCTTCAGTGCGCCCGCGCTCTGGCAACGGTTAACAGGTTTTAATGCTAACTTTACTTACAAATTCAAAAAAATATTTTTTTCAGTGTATAAATAAAACGACATGAAGGAAGTTAATTCCAAAATGTAATTAATTGCACAGTCTTTGTTTTAGCTGCTACCAATTGACACAGAGTCAAGAAATTACAAACCACCCACCCCCCAGGTCTGCCAATTCTTTGCCAACCCCCAATGCTAATCGATCTCCTCTCAGGAATCAAAAGAAAACCGGGTTTTCCAGTTTTCACCAGCGTGTGGGCGGGGTTTTAATCCCTTGCAGTTCCTTTGTTTAAATGCTATTTGAGCAAATCTACAATACATACCTTTAAGTTATTTCAAATTAATGTTTATAACTTATAAAAATAAGTTGATATCGCGTAACTTAATTTGACATATGTTGATGTAACCAACTGACATTTACAGCAAGAAAGGGAATGTTTCACGTCCAATTTGATTATTTGCATCTCATTGAAATGGCTAAAAATATTATGATGTACCAGGACAGTGCTGCTTTAATTAAGTAAATCTTACTCCAATTTTTAACATAAAAAATTTAACTCCTACATAAAAAATTAATTGAAGTTTTTTATATTTTTATTAATTTGATTATTTGCATCTCATTGAAATGGCTAAACATATTATGATGTACCAGGACAGTGCTGCTTTAATTAATAAAGTAAACCTATATGAGTTCAGTGAATCAGGTCAAAAGATTGTGAAAAATTACGATTATGTTAAAACACAACTTTAAATGCAAAATTTAAGTTTTTAGATTTCGGTTTTTTTTTCGGTTTTAATTGGTTGTGACTGGTGGTTAAGTGAACTATACTGTAGGCCTACTTGAGTAGACAGATTTCTAAAAGACATTTAAATTGTTAGTTTTATCTTATTTGTCATTGCTCTTTTTCTACTTAATGTTGTTATGGATGAGTTAAATTTATTTACAGCACATGCTGTTTTATTGATCATTGGAAACTCTGCTGTTTGCTTGTACTTATGCTTAGGGCGTCAGTTTGGTTTGATGTGCTGGGGACAGAGACGCATTCGGAAGTGCATTTTCAGAAGTGCTGGGTACAATGACGCATTCATTTTTTTTTCTCTCTTTCGCGCAGGTTATATTTTGAAAGACGATGTCCTGTAGCTCAGGCATGGCCCCACTTTTCAACAGGCCCACCCAAAAAAAAAAAAAAAAAACTTTTACTATATTCTAATTTTGTCAATAATTATTAAAAAAATCGCCAATAAGCTCATAATTTGTGCTAAAATAGTGTTTAGTTTTAAAAACCATTTTAAAAAGCTAGTTATATTTGGATGTTTCTGCGCAAGTTCAGCAGACAGTGAGGTTCGTGTTTTTTCCGATCAGAGCTCGTGAGTGGAGAGCGCATTTCTGAATATTCCGCTCCACTCGTTCATTCCGCAGGGTCGCTCGCTCAACCCATATGTCCTGTTGCCTGGTTCGAAAATATGTGGAATAAGGGCTGCTTCCGACTAAAAGTTTTTTTTCTAGTCGACTAGGCTAGTTGTTCATTTAAGTCATTCGTGGACAAATCGCCCCTTTATATTAATTTAATTACTTGTATAGCCTACAGGATAATGAGCGTTTACGTAATATAGCCACACTCAAGCGCACGACCGCAGGCATAAAGCTTGCCACAAGAACCAGTAAAAGTAATGATTATGAATGCGTCTAAATGTGTCTAAATACGCTGTGAATGTGAATGTGTATTATACGCTGAGTTTCGGTTCATTTATGAGACGAACTCCAGTTCACTCGCCGGCGCCTCCATGTCGTGATTCTGCTATATTTACTTTTACTTTAAACATTGATTAAAATTAAGATATAATTAATACAAAATGAAATTCAATTTAAAGAAAGGCAGCTGTTCTGTTTGAGGTCTCTGTGAAAGTTTTAAAGCAGTCTTTTAGTGCCGCTTTCAGAGCGCTCACGTCCGTAACAGAGAACTGACACGTTGTTTTTTCCCTCATAAATGCGAACACGAAAAATAAAATAAAATTAATATTATAATGTTTTTTTGTTTGGTCAGACAATGATTACCAAATTTCTCTCTCATATTGCTCCTCATAAAAAATCGAACAAATCGGTCAAAAAAATCGAACCAAAAGTCAAATTAATATGGACGGAAGTTAAAAGTGGTGGGTACAAAATGACTCATGACGAAATCTGGTGGGTACGCGTACCCACTGTCCCCACCGAAATCGACGCCTATGTAAAGGGAAACATGATAATATAAAAAGTACTGTACAGTAATGCAGAAAAGCGCATTACAACCATGTTAAAGCTATTAAAAACATTCAGATGCAAAAAGGAACTGTAAAATTAGATAAGCTAGTTAATGATATTGTGCAAATGCTCTCGGTCTCTTCAAAGGTCTTCGCAAATTATTGTGTTATAAGACTCAGTTATCATACATCACATCTCTTCTACTGTAAGTACACAGAAAAAAAAAAAAGACAAATGATGCGTGTTTGAGTCGGATTTTTATGAAGAATATGTGATTGTTTATGTAACTGGCAAAAGAAAACTTCGCCAACCAAACATTTGCCAAAAAGCGTGCATGTGTATGACATCAAAGTACTGCCAAAGCACCGAGAATCCCTGTCATGTTACTTCAATATCATACAGTATGATCATCATGAAGTCGACCACACATACAGTATTGTCGTCAGTATGGCCTACATGAAACACGACTGCCATCTACAGGTTTTAGTATTTCCTGCGTCCAACACCTAATCCCCCTTCTGCAGGATCCAGCAGAATTTCGGAAGTGCTCGCGGCATTCTTCTCTCTGAGACGCGCATTTTTAAAGGACACATCTGTAGTTGTGAAGATACTGCCTTTTCTAGTATCTTTGACAGAAAGGGTAGATTCGAGATTGGCCTGTAATTGACTAACTCTGTAGGATCAAGTTGCGTTTTTTTAACAAGCGGTTTAATCATAGCCAGCTTAAAGGTTTTTGGTACGTATCCAGACAAAGATGAATTGATGATAGTAAGGAGAGGATCTGTGACCTCTGGAAGCATCTCTTTCAGTAGCTTAGTCGGTATAGGGTCTAATATACATGTTGTCGATTTAGTGTTTATTCGATTTCATGTTTAGATGATTTAATGAGTTTAGCGAATTCTTCCTCTCCTATAGCAATAAATGAATCGAATTTTTCCTCAGGGAGACTACCGTGCACTCCCTGATGTGATACTGTAGTAGATGTTTGCATAGTTATAATTTTGGCCCTGATATTATCAATCTTATAAGTGAAGAAGTTCATAAAGTCATTACTGCTGTATTGCTTGGAAATTTCTGGGCTTGAAGCTTTCTTTTTCGTTAGTTTAGCCACTGTTTCAAATAAATACCTAGGGTTTTGTTTATTTTCTTCTAATAGGGTTGAAAAATAAGCAGATCTAGCAGCTTTTAAGGCCTCTCTGTATGCAATCAAACTCTCTTTCCATGAAATGTGAAATACCACTAGTTTTGTTTTCTTCCAGTTGCGCTCCATTTTTCTGGCTGCTCTCTTAAGTGCCTGAGTGTGCTCGTTGTACCACGGCATCGGACTATTTTCTTTAATCTTCTTTAAGCGCAACGGAGCAACTGTGTCAAAAGTGCTGAAAAAGAGAGAGTTAAAAGTTTCTGTTGCAATATCGAGTTCTTCTAAGCTATCCGGGATGCTGAGATGATGAAACTGATTAGGAAGATTATTAAGCAATAAAAGCAATCTTTAGTGGCAGAAGTGATAGGTCTCACATATTTGTAACACGGAGTCGGCTTTGCAGCCTTGGCTAAATGTAATTTACACAAGACTAGATAATGATCTGAGATGTCATCGCTCTGCTGCGGAAATTCAACGGCATCAACATTTATTCCGTGTGATAATATTAGATCTAGAGTATGATTACGAAAATGAGTAGGTCCTGACACGTGTTGTCTAACTCCAATAGAGTTCAGAATGTATTTAAATGCCAATCCCAATGCATCTTTTTCATTATTTATATGTATTTTAAAATCACCAACAATTAGTACTTTATCTGCAGCCAATACTACCTCTGATAGAAAGTCAGCAAATTCTTTGATAAAATCTTTATGGTGGCCTGTATACAGTAGCCAGCACAAATCTCAAACGTGATTTGTCATTTACACTATATATTTTTACATTAAGCACCAACACTTCAAAAGAAGTATATTTAAAACTAGATTTCTTAGTGCTTTTGAAAATATTACTATAAATTACAGCAACACCTCCCCCTTTGCCTTTCAAACGAGGTTCATGTTTATAACAGTAATCTTGCGGGGTGGACTCATTTAAAGTAATGTAATCGTTTGGTTTTAGCCAGGTTTCTGTCAAACACAGCACATCTAGATTATAGTCAGTAATCATATCATTAACAATAAGTGATTTTGAAGTAAGGGATCGAATATTCAGCAACCCAAGCTTTATAATTTGCTCATCTGTATTATAGCTGTTTTTTATTTGTTGAACATCAATTAAATTTTTAACCTTAGATGGGTTGAAACGTTTTTTTTGGATTTCCAAATTCGGGGAACAGACACAGTCTTTATGTGATGATAGCTAGGTAAGTCCTTATCATGGATGTTTACAATGAACATTTATAACCGCAAATACAGGCACCTAAATTTGCTTTGCACCTCTTAGGTATTAACCTAATATAATTTCCTTTATTTCTTGATGGTCACTGTGTTGATAAACAACTAAAGTGTTGTCAAGATCTTAGTTAATTTGTTTGTAGAAATGTTAGGAAGAGTTCACTTTATAAAAAATATACAGTAAATTATTATGTTATTTTTTTCCCCAAGTTAAACTCTGTGTTCTTGTAAGAAAGGAGCATCACCTGGGAAATACCAGTAACACCTCCACTTGTAAATCTACAATCTAATTCTGTTTACATCAAATAAGGCAGTTGCTGTGACACAGTAGATGACAATTCAAAGAACAGGCTCCAATATTACATCAAATCAAATAACTAGGAGTTACTTTAAAGGAGTATAAATGTCATGTCCTAACAACTCATATTATAAAGTCTCCGGTTGATTGATACTGGCAGCTCAAAGTTACCTTGTGCTTAGTGGTCTGAAGAAACTCTGTACATGCTACCATTAGGAGATATCATTGGGAAACATGGAATTAGCTTTCACTGTTATGCCGACGATACTCAGCTGTATATTTCTTCAAAACCTAACGAAACTTACCAATTCACAAAATTAACGGAATGCATAGCTGATATAAAAAAATTGGATGACTCGTAATTTCCTACTACTAAATTCTGAAAAAACAGAGATTCTAATTATTGGACAAAAAACTTCCTCATGTAATAACCTAGAATACTGTCTAACACTTGATGGCTGCTCTGTTAAGTCTTCGTCGTCGGTTAGGAACCTGGGTATGCTCTTTGATACCAACCTTTCATTTGAAAGTCACGTGTCTAGTATCTGTAAAACCGCATTTTTCCATCTTAAAAATATATCTAAATTACGCCATATGCTCTCATTGACAAATGCGGAACAATTAGTTCATGCGTTCATGACCTCAAGGCTAGATTATTGTAATGCTCTACTGGGTGGTTGCCCTGCACGCTTAATAAACAAACTACAGCTAGTTCAAAACGCAGCAGCTCGAGTTCTTACCAGAACCAGGAAGTATGACCATATTAGCCCAGTTCTGTCAACACTGCATTGGCTCCCTATTAAACATCGTATACATTTTAAAATATTGCTGATTACTTACAAAGCACTAAATGGTTTAGCTCCGCAGTACTTGAGCGAGCTCATAACACATTATAGTCCTTCACGTCTGTTGCGATCTCAAAATTCCGGCCAGTTGATAATACCTAGAATATCAAAATCGACTGCTGGCGGTAGATCCTTTTCCTATTTAGCACCAAAACTTTGGAACAGTCTTCCTAACATTGTCTGGGAAGCAGACACACTCTGTTAGTTCAAAGCTAAAAACACATATCTTTGACCTAGCATACACATAACACATTATAGACTTCTATAATTCAATGTTAGGCTGCATAGATTAGGTCAGCCAGAACCGGGAACACTTCTCATAAATCCTGATGTACTTGTTACATCATAAGAAGAATGGCATCTACACTAATTTTAGTGTCTTTTTTTATCCCGAGGTTTTCCCGCAGCCTGCCGGATCCAGGCCGTATCCAGATCTGACGAAGGACCTTCGCCTGGACCCGATGACAACGCAGTGCTGAAGTGCCAACTAGTCTCTCCCTATGGAGGATCCCTTTACCACTCTACAGATAAAGCGTTTTCGGGAAATTCGTTCCGCGTACCTACCCCAAAGTGATAAAATAAAATAAAATTCTGTATCAAAATTTATAAGGAAAGACCAATACTTTGTTTAGGCTTGGTTTGTAGGCAATTACAAACCTGCGCACATATATTCAAACGCACATAACTATAAAACCAATTCTTAATGCTCATGTGAACGCCATCAGCGTTTATCACAGGTTCGCGTTTAAAGTCTGTGTAGAGAGAATGGTGTCGTCTTGGCAGCCCCTAATTTAATAACAAATGATCGTTGCGACGGAAGCGAATCAATCAAAACTAACTTTAGCTGGAAAATAGCTTTATTAAAAAAACGCTATAAAGCCAAAACAATCTCTGTTACCTTAAATTCTACGTTTATCTCTGTAAAGCTGCTTTGAAACAATCTACATTGTTAAAAGCGCTATATAAATGAAGATGACTTGACTTGACTTGCTTAGAGAGGTGAGAAAATAAAAAATAAAAAAAACCCAGATGGAAACACTTATTAGTGACAAGTTACACATATCAGATATTATTCAAAAATAGTTGCATTATCAATAACATATGGTAGATAAAATAATTATATAAGTTGGTCATTGCTGTTACTTATAGTATGCTCCTCGCACAGTTACAATTGAATCTTATATTACACTTTATCCCCTGCAAAATGTTTTATACATGAGCAGTAGCTACAATGAAATGAACGAAAATACAAAATACCAAGCTTAAGGCCATCCCTCAATCACAGATTGTTTATAAATTCTGTAAACACCAGATTATAATTCAGTTATGGCACTATTTTATGTCACCCTCCTCACACTTTGGTTTCTGTTGTGTATTGGTGTGCAGAGTCAATATAAAAATAAAGATAGGTGCATCTATCAGGGAGATGACGATACATACACATTTTACCAGGGGGGGGATGTGGTTTTGGGAGGGCTATTTCCTTTGCATTTCAGTCCTGTATCATTGGTTTCTTCTTTTAGGACCAAACCTAAACCTACTAAGTATAAATTGTGTGTTGTGTTTTATATTTCTTCTTATAGATGATCTGTGAAAGAATACAATTGTTAAAAATTGTTCTTAGTCTCTCTGAACTAAAAGAAAATGCATTTTTGTTTACTGCATTGCAGTTGTTTAATTCATTCAGTGTTTTTGAAATCTGTTGCAGCTTTACCCCTCGAGCACTGAGGTGGATGCAGACAATGATCTTTGCTGTGAGAGAAATAAACCAGCGGCAAGACCTTTTGCCGAACCTATCTCTGGGCTACCACATCAGAGACAGCGGTGATGACATACCTGTATCTGTCAAGAGGTCTCTTCTCCTGGTCAATGGACAGCCAGAGAGGGACAGTGGACAAAACTGTGAAGACACACAAAAGCAGCCTAGCCCTGTAATTGTGGGAGAGGCATCATCAGGAATATCCATGGCTGTTCTGAGAAGTCTAAGCTCCTTCAAAATACCTTTAGTAAAACAAAATATATTAAATTTACAAAATATACAGAATATATTAATATTTAAAATATTATTTTATTAACAATAATATAATTTATTTTTCTTGGTAATGAAAATTGTGATGATGTATTGATGCATGATGCATGATGCTGTATCATTTAGATTAACATGCATACATTTGCATGTTTTTATAATTTATTATATGTAAATATTGATAATTTTGGTCCATATACAATGTTATGTTGATAAAGATGTTGCCTTGTACTGCTACTGCACTGCTAATCTTAATGTTTTCATATTTTAGGTGAGCTACTTTGCATCCTGTTCCTGTCTCAGTAACAAGAGAGAGTTTCCAGCATTCATGCGAACAATGGCAAGTGATTTATTTCAAATTAAAGCTTTGGTAAAACTTGTTCATTATTTTCATTGGACATGGGTCGGGTTGATCGGTGTGGATACAGACTATGCTCGGTTTGCCATCCAGCTCTTCCTGAAAGAGTCAGAAAAATTTAATATTTGTCCTGCTTATGTCAACCTTTATCCTGTTGCACTGACGCAAGATGCAGCAGAGGAACTCGTGAACATTTTAAAATCTTCTTCTGCCACTGTCATAATAAGCTTCTCTGTGGATTCATATCTGCATGGTATCCTGAAAGAGTGCAGACGGCAAAATGTTACTCATCTACAGTGGATTGCCAGTGAGGCCTGGGCCACATCAAAAGCCCTCTGGGAGGATTTTGGTGATCTATTAAAGGGAACATTGGGGTTTGCCATACGGAGAGCTGATATCCCACATTTTGGCAGTTACCTCAGAAGAGTAAGTGTTTCTGTTGCTCAGACGTCCCATTTCCTATCTGAGTTTTGGGAAGAGACTTTCCGTTGTCGGCTGAATGGGTTCTTAAAAACCCATGTACATGGAGAAGCAGCACAGAACTGGCCACCCTGCAATGGCAATGAGAGTTTGAATGATGTGTACACTCCTTATTCAGATGTGTCACAACTCAGAGTGTCCTACAATGTTTATAAGGCTGTGTATCTCATAGCACATGCACTACATGACATGAGTACATGTGTCCCAGGAAAGGGCCCCTTTCAAAATGGGACATGTGGGAGTCTGTATCAAATTCTGCCATGGCAGGTGTGTGTGTGTGCGTGTGTTACTTTATATTTTACATTCTCCTCTGATAATGTGTTACTAATTAATTATTATTGTGCAAGTATTTTAGCAATGGCTAAATTATACAAAAATAAGGGAAAAAACTCTAATATATATATATATATATATATATATATATATATATATATATATATATATATATATATATATATATATATATATATATATATGTATTTTAATGTGTTCATTACTTTGCATTATCCTTTCTCCCAACCTTCACCTTAGCTCCTGCACTACATGAAACGAACACATTTCACAACATTAGGGGAAGAGGTCAGATTTGATAATAGTGGTGATCCAGTTGCATCCTACGATCTGATGAACTGGCAAAGAGTGTCTGACGGCTCCCTTCAGCTAGTGAGGGTAGGATTCTATGATGCCTCCCTTGAAGAAGACAAGGACCTAATAATAGATGAGCCAGTAATTATGTGGCACAGAGGAGAGAAGGTGTGTGCCATCCCACTCATCACCAGATATTGTTTACTATGTTTGCTTTTTCTTCATCTCTACTTAATGTTTATTGCTGAACTAAGAAGCATCCAGTTTCATAATTTTAAATGGAAATGCACTGTTGATTTTCTTTTCATACTAAACACATACACATTTTAATATATTATACATGAGTACATTTTCATTGTTTTATGTAGATCAGGGGTGTTCAATCCTGATCCTTGAGGCTCACTGTCCTGCAGAGTTTAGTCTCATCTAATTAAACACACCTGAACCAGCTAATCAAGGGATCTAGCCCAATACCCACACTTGCAGTTTTGGCCAATAACAAGAAGTAAGTGTGCAAGACTGTCTAAGGCAGGGATAGACAACTCCTGTCCTGGAGGGCCACTGTCCTGCAGAGTTTAGCTCCAACCCTAATTAAACACACCTGAACAAGGCAATCAGTGTTTTCAGGATTACTAAAAAGATACAGGCAGGTGAGTTTTTATCAGGGCTGAGGCTAAACTCTGCAGGACAGTGGCCCTCCAGGACCGGTTGTCTATCCCTGGTCTAAGGTCTGGTAAATGCCAAAGATCAGTGCCCTTGATGTACACTAAATCCACAGTATCTCTAATGCCGCTTTGATGCTAAGCATATCACATCATGCATAATGTTCAAGAACTTGTATGCTCTTAAAATTGGAGATGGGCAGAGATTATTTAAATATTAGCCCCGCCTCCACTCACTCACACCAGTTCACAGATCCACCCGTTAAGGACCACACATTGACGTGATTGGTTACAAGGTAGTTTGTGACGTCAGAAACACCAACGATTTCAAACCGCGTTTTTGAGACTGTCTTTGGTTCACTGCAGTTTTAAGGAGAAAATACTCATCAATGGTGTTGACTTATGAATGTACACATAGTTTGTCTTAAACCATATTAAAAACACCACTAGTCATATAAACAGCATTAAAAACTTGATTTTGGTTTTTAAATAAAATATCTCCCTTTGGAGTGAACTTTGAGCTTGCAAATCGCCTCGGTTACGACTGTAACCTCGGTTCCCTGAAGAGGGAACGAGCGTTGCGTCGAAAATGACGCTATGGGGAACGCTTTGCGTGATGACGTCTTGAAGCACATGTAAAATCAGTCCAATGGTGTGGCGGAACGTCAGAGGCGGGTGACGTCACATACCAGGAAACTATAAAAGCCGGCCCGAAACAGAAAACGAAAGCTTCGTAAGAGTCTGAAGTCGAGCTGACAGGCATGAAGGAGATATGGCAAGGCGACGCAACGCTCGTTCCCTCTTCAGGGAACCGAGGTTACAGTCGTAACCGAGGCGTTCCCTTTCAAGGGAACTCGCGTTGCGTCGAAAATGACGCTATGGGGAACGTCTATACCAACGCCTCCATAGCTACAAATGTCTGTACTGTGTGAAATCTTGTAGAGCAGCACTAGGAAGACAAAACATGAGACCCTGGAGCAGAGTCTAGATCCAGAGAGTAAAACCTGACGAAAGTGTGCGGTGAGGACCAGCCTGCCGCATCACAGACGTCCTGTAAAGACACTCCTGATATAAGAGCCTTAGAGGCCGCCATACTCCTAGTAGAGTGTGACCGGACAACCAAAGGAGAAGGCTGCCCGGCCGCCTCATAAGCAAGTGAGATAGCCTCGACCACCCACTTGCTCATCCTTTGCTTAGACACTGGACCTCCCTTGTTAGGGGACCCAAAGCACACAAACAATTGATCACTTTTTCGCCACAGGGCAGCTCTGTGGACATACGCGTCTAACGCCCGCACAGGGCAAAGCAAATTATTAGCCTCCTGGTCAGCATTTTGAAAGGGAGGAGGACAGAAGGCCTGCAGAACAATAGGTCTAGCCACATTAGTGGGGACCTTGGAAATATAACCCGGTCTTGGATGAAGAAACGCTTTAACCATACCCGGAGCAAACTCCAAGCATGACGGAGCCACCGACAACGCTTGGAGATCCCCTATTCTCTTGAGAGAGGAAATAGCAAGAAGAAAAAGAGCTTTCAGCGTTAAAAACTTCTCAGGAACCTCCTCAATGGGCTCAAAGGGGGCCAGGGACAAGCCTTGTAATGCAATGGACAGGTCCCATGGCGGAACCCTAGAGCGAACTGCAGGCCTCAGCCTCCAAGTGCCACGAAGGAAACGGGATATTAAAGGGTCTTTACCCACAGACATTCCACCCAAAGGAATGTGGTAAGCACCAATGGCCGCCACATAAACCTTTAAAGTGGACGGGGTTAGACCTGCTGTGAACCGGTCCTGCAGGAACTCCAGCACTGTACCAATTGGGCAGTTAACTGGGTCCAACCGACGGTCACTACACCAAGAAGTGAAGACTCTCCACTTCAGGGCATAAAGTTTCCTCGTGGAGGGAGCTCTGGACTGTAGAATGGTCTCAACAACCTCAGTTGAGAGACCTGACTCTATGAGCTGGGCCCCCTCAGAGGCCAAGCCCACAGGTTCCACAGTTCTGGGCGGGGGTGAAATATTGAGCCCCCTGCCTGGGACAGAAGGTCTCTCCTGACGGGTAACTCCAGAGGATGCCCGTCGAGGAGGGAGACCAGATCGGGAAACCATACTCTGCCCGGCCAGCGCGGGGCTATCAGAAGCAGGCAAACCCGGTCCCTGCGAACTCTCTCCAGAACTCCCGGGAGCAGAGCAACTGGGGGAAAGGCGTACAGACGTAGCCTCGGCCACGTCTGAACCATAGCATCCAGTCCCAGAGGAGCTGGATGCGTGAGGGAGAACCAAAGTGGACAGTGAGAAGTCTCTCGAGACGCAAACAGATCCACTTGTGCTTGGCCGAACTCCCTCCATATCAGCTCCACCACCTCGGGGTGGAGCCTCCATTCCCCGGGCCTCGGCCCCTGCCTCGACAGAGTGTCTGCTCCTATATTCTGGACCCCGGGGATGTAAGCTGCCCTGAGTGACAGTAACTTCCCCTTGGACCACAAGAGGATATGGCGTGCCAAGTTGGATAACGGGCGCGAGCGCAAACCCCCTTGGTGGTTGATATAGGCGACTACCGACGTGTTGTCCGTATGTACTAGCACATGGTGTCCCCTGAGATCTGTGATAAAGCTCCTCAGAGCCCGGAAGACAGCTAACATCTCTAGGCGATTGATATGCCAGGAACGATGATGGTCCTCCCACAGACCTTGAGCTGAGCGACCCTCCAGGATCGCTCCCCAACCCGTGAGGGAAGCATCCGTCGTTAGCAGTTTGCGACGACAAGGAGCTCCCAACACTGGGCCCTGGGACAGGAACCAAGGTTTCTTCCACATAACCAGGGCACGTAAGCATCGCCGCGTGACCCTGATTGTGCGAAATGGGTTGCCCCTCGGGGAAAACCCCCTGGTCCTGAGCCACCACTGCAGGGGCCTCATGTGCAGCAGTCCAAAAGGTATCACGTTGGAAGCTGCTGCCATGAGACCCAACAGTCTCTGGAACTGTTTGACAGTGAGTAGCTGGCCTAGCTTTACACTTTTCACAGCTGCAAGGATGGACTCTATACGTGGCGGTGACAGGCGCGCCTGCATCGACACTGAATCCCAAACTACGCCTAAAAAAGTGGTCCTCTGGAGTGGAGAAAGCACACTCTTCTTGGCGTTCAGCCGTAACCCCAACTCTTTCATGTGGGCGAGAACAACATCTCGATGTTGAACCGCCAACTGATGCGACTGAGCTAAAATCAACCAATCGTCGATGTAGTTCATGATGCGAATACCTTGGAGGCGCAGCGGCGCCAGAGCTGCATCCATGCATTTGGTGAAAGTGCGGGGTGATAAAGCTAGGCCGAATGGAAGAACACGATATTGGTATGCTTTGCCCCCGAAAGCAAACCTCAGGAACTTCCAATGACACGGACGGATGGAAATATGGAAATACGCGTCCTTGAGGTCTATCGTGACAAACCAGTCCTCGGACCTGATCTGTGGCACGATCTGTCTCAATGTTAACATTTTGAACTTGAGCTGCATGACTGATTCGTTCAGAACTCAAAGATCTAAAATGGGACGCAATCCCCCGTCCTTTTTCGGAACTATGAAATACCGGCTGTAAAACCCAGTTTCCCTGTTGGAGGGAGGTACATATTCTATGGCCCCTTTCTCTAACAGAGTGTTTACTTCCTGTTCCATAACCAGAACCTGCTCGGGGCCCACCACTGTGGGCAGGACCCCCATAAACCGAGGTGGGCGTCTTTTGAATTGAATCTGATACCCTTTTTCTACGGTCTGCAGGACCCAACGAGAAACATTTAACAGTAGCTTCCACGCTGTCAAAGATTCTACTAGAGGTACCAGCCTCTCGAGACAGGTTTCTGGATTTTGTTGTTGTTGAGTAGTCAATTCGTCGCCCTGTAACGGCGCACCGGCAGGGAACGACTGAACAGACTGCTCTAACACCCTCCTCAGAGGGGGCGGGCATCCCGAGGCCACTACGTTTCCGGGTGGTCCTTGAGATATGTGCTCGCCGGAGACCGCTGCGCCCTGTAACACCGGAGGTGGCAGGGTTGGCAGAACGGTCCCCTGAGGGTACCGAAGAGAGACGGGCACCGTAAAAAGAGGTGTTAACCGCTCTGCTTCGGGGGGGACTACCCTCATTTGTCCTGAGCCCTCGGACGTCAGGACTTTTTCCCAGCAGCCTTCTTGGCGATAATGACGGTCCGCAGATCCGTCTTACCCCTCGAAGACTGCTGGGTTTGAGCGCGCCCTCCGTGTCCCCGTGATTTTTGTGGGGGAGCACGGGAGGACACACTCTGTTTTTGAGTGGCACGGTGTTCAGCACTCTTTTTAGATGAGTGAGGCTGCTCCCGCTCAGCAGCCTCAAAGAAAGAACGGCGGGGGAGAAGCTTTTGAAGTGTGGCTGCCTGCTTAGAAGCTTCTTGAGACTTAATAACAGCACTATTTACAGCATCACCAAATAGACCTGATGTAGAAACCGGAGCATCAAGAAGAAAATGTTTTTCTTTGTCCTTAATTTCACTCAAATTGAGCCACAGATGCCTCTCAGTGGCCACCAGGGCTGCCATAGAGCGGCCGATGGATTTAGCCGTCTCCTTGGTGGCCCTGAGAGACAAATCTGTGGCTTTACGCAGTTCAGTGACTGTATCAGGACCAATTCCCCCGCCCTCATCTAAATCACCCAATAATTCTGCCTGGTATGCTTGCATCAAGGACATAGTGTGTAAACATGCTGCAGCTTGGCCAGCGGCGGAATAAGCTTTATTAACCAGGGATGAAGTCATTCTAACTGGTTTGGTGGGTAATACAGATGCCTTCAGGGAGGATGCCGTTGCTGGAGAGAGATAGCTCGCGAGCGTCTCTTCCACCTTCGGCATCTCCCCGTAACCATGCTGCTTATAGTTTGAGATGGATGAATAGTGTGATGTTTGTGCACTATAAACTCTATATGACATGGGTTTCCCCCACGATCTCGACACCTCGGTGTGGAGATCGGGGAAAAACGGAAGGCTTCTGCGCTGAGGCTGTGCACGAGATGGCAGGAAGCGTTCGTCGAGCTTACTTTTCGAGCGAACGTCCTGCCTATCTTCTGGCCACTCAATAGATAATCTGTCGACCGCTCTTGTAACTACTTCGAGCAGTTCCTCAAATGCATGGGACTGAGGTGGCGAATCCTCAGACCCAGCGTCAACACTAACAACGTCCACCTCCTCAGAGCTGGACAATTGCAGCATTGGTGCCTCCATCGGGGGGGAAGAAACCGCAGCGCGTGCTTCCACACCCTGATAAGAGGCACTGGATCTATCAGACGGTTGCTGAGATAAGGCAGAGCCCGTCTCAACATCCACTGATAGATCCATTTGCGAACCCCAGGTCTGAGATCGCCGCTGTGCCTCGGCAACAGCGGGACCAGAGCCCTGGGGAACGTGGTCGGGATTGAACCGAGCCAAACGGGATCGGAGCGTCCGCAATGGAAGCGCACAGCAATGCACACAGTCACCACCCTCGAGTGCTGACTGGGCATGCTCCTCTCCCAAACAAACAACACAAAGAGTGTGTGTGTCACCTCCCGTTAAATAACGCGGGCAGGGATGGACACACACTCTAAACTGCTGCTTGCTCGCCATAACTGAATATATATATATAGACAGACAACACCAAATAACAAGGACAGATTTCAACACAGAGCGCAACTGAAGACTCAGAAAGCTTTCGTTTTCTGTTTCGGGCCGGCTTTTATAGTTTCCTGGTATGTGACGTCACCCGCCTCTGACGTTCCGCCACACCATTGGACTGATTTTACATGTGCTTCAAGACGTCATCACGCAAAGCGTTCCCCATAGCGTCATTTTCGACGCAACGCGAGTTCCCTTGAAAGGGAACTTTTTTTATGCTCAAACAGCAACATTACACACTAACTAAAGTTGAAAAAGTGATAAAGCATAAAAGGACCCATTTAAAATAAAAATGTGTAAATTAAGCTCTTTTAAAAAAAAGCTTGTATTTTTGCAACACTGCAGTCTTCATGTCACTTGAACAACTGGGCCAAATTCAGGAAATAGTATTTTGAAAGTAAACAAATGCTCAACTGCAAAGACTGCAAGTATACAGGTGCTGGTCATAAAATTAGAATATCATCAAAAAGTTGATTTATTTCAAGAATTCAACTTAACAGGTGAAACTAATATATTATATAGACTCATTACATGCAAAGTGAGATATTTCAAGCCTTTATTTGTTATAATTTTGATGATTATGGCTTACAGCTTATGAAACCCATGAAATCAAAATCCCAGAAAATTTGAATATTACATGAAATCACACAGTAATTACACAGTAATACCATGGTCATTGAACCAGGTTTTGGTTCTTTTGGCAGTGTGGGCAGGTGCAAATCCTGCTGGAAAATGAAGTCAGCATCTCCATAAAGCTTGTCTGCTGAAGGAAGCATGAAGTGCTCTGAAAATGTCCTGGTAGACGGCTGCGTTGAGTGGACAGCACAGTGGACCAACACCAGCTGATGACATGGCTCCCCAAACCAACACAGACTATGGAAACTTCACACTGGACTTCAAACATCTTGGATTGTGTGCCTCTCCATTCTTCCTCCAGACTCTGGGACCTTGGTTTCCAAATGAGATGCAAAATTTGCTCTCATCAGAAAAGAGGACTTTGGTCCACTGTGCTTTATTAAATCCAGAGTCAACGCAACCGTCTACCAGGACATTTTCAGAGCACTTCATGCTTCCTTCATTTTCCAGCAGGATTTGCACCTGCCCACACTGCCAAAAGAACCAAAACCTGGTTCAATGACCATGGTATTACTGTGTAATTACTGTGTGATTTCATGTAATATTCTAATTTTCTGGGATTTTGATTTTGTGGGTTTCATAAGCTGTAAGCCATAATCATCAAAATTATAACAAATAAAGGCTTGAAATATCTCACTTTGCATGTAATGAGTATGTAATGAGTCTATGTAATATATTAGTTTCACCTGTTAAGTTGAATTCTTGAAATAAATAAATTTTTTGATGATATTCTAATTTTATGACCAGCACCTGTAGGTATTGGGGCAGGCCCAAGGACTTCTGACTCGCTAGAAACCTCCAGCAGCATAATTTGACACCCCTGATTTAGATTATCCTGCAACATTTTAAGTTATTTAGAAAATTGTGCATAAATTATGGTTCTCTGTCAAAATGTCCCTACACAAAGAGTTAAGTAAATGTAGCGTTATTCTACTGCTTGTTCTGTTGTGGTTATTAGGAACCAGAATCATTGTGCAGTCAAAGCTGTATGCCAGGCTCCAGGAAGGCCAGGCAAAAAGGAAAGCCAGTTTGCTGCTTCGACTGCATACCGTGTGCTGAAGGAGAGATCAGTAATGAAACAGGTGTGAAGTTTTTCACAGTTCATCTCTTAGTGGTTTTCTGAGAAGAAGGAAAAATCTGTGTTTTATGCTTCCCCTTTCCTCCAAATTTTCCAGACTCAAATGATTGCCTGACATGTTCAAAGGAAACATGGCCAAACCAAGCCCAAGACCAGTGCATTCCCAAAACATTAGAGTTTTTGTCCTTTCAGGAGCCTTTGGGAATAATCTTATGGGCAGTTTCAGCATTCGGGGCCTGTGCAGCATTATCAGTGCTTGGTGTGTTTATAATGTACAGGAAAACACCAGTCATACGAGGAAACAATATGGAGTTAAGTTTCCTTCTCCTCCTGTTCCTCTGCGCATGCTTTCTGATTGGCCTGACATTTATAGGGAAGCCCACTGACTGGTTATGCCGGACTCGGTATCCAGCCTTTGGAATCAGCTTTACTCTCTGTATTTCATGCATCTTGGCAAAAACTGTAGTAGTTTTAATGGCATTCAGGGCCACCCTCCCTGGTAGTAATGTCATGAAGTGGTTTGGCCCTGCTAAACAAAGATCAAGTGTAATCTTGTGCACTTTTGTGCAAGCACTTATTTGCATCGTGTGGTTAAGAACTAAGCCTCCTGTTGCTGCATATAACACCAAGTTCATGAGTGCAACAATAATTGTTGAATGTGCTGTAGGATCTGAAATTGTTTTTTGGTGTGTGTTAGGATATATTGGCCTCCTTGCTTCTTTGTGTTTATTATTAGCATTTTTGGCCAGAAAACTACCAGACAACTTTAATGAGGCTAAATTCATCACATTTAGCATGCTTATATTTTTTGCTGTGTGGATAGCATTCATTCCAGTTTATGTGAGCTCCCGTGGAAAGTATATGGTTGCTGTCCATGTCTTTGCTATTCTAGCTTCTGCCTTTGGTCTCTTGCTGTGTATATTTGTTCCTAAGTGTTATATTGTACTTCTGAAACCTGAGAGAAATGACAAAAAGCATATGATGAAAAAATAGTACTTTTTTATTCAAGTCTAGTTCATCAGGTTACAGGATTAATGCTTACAGGGCTGAACGTGTGCACAATTCACTCACGCCATGCTCTTACTTACAGGGATAGTCCACAGTTGTTCCTTAGCAAAAATATTAATATAACCCATATAAGTTGACCAGTTATTAAACCTAAGAATTGTGCTAAGAATTGTACTAACATGCTCCGGAGTAGGTTTTATTCTTGGGAAGAGATCACAAACCTAAACTAAACCTCAGACATAAGGAAATGTTACATATATCTGATGCAATAAAGCCACTTTCCCTTAATTTCTTGCTCAAAATTAAAGCAGTTCACAGTGAAAGCATTTTAGTAACAAAATTGCCCAGCTTTTGCTGCTAATTATTTATTATATTTATTTTATATAAGTTATATATGCGTAATGCATTACACATAAGCATTTATATTTTGACAATTTTCAACTTTTCATTTAAATTACTATCTATAATTGATTTTGTACTAGGCATCATTCTATTAAAGATATCTGTAATTGAATTACCAATAGTAAAAATATATAATTCAAAATAGCGTTAACTGGTGATTGACTAGTCATAACTCAAATATCAAAGATCATAACTCAAAGATATCTTCAATTTAGCTTCTTTAAGCGCAGGACAGCGATCATAAAATGAAGTTAAATTAACCCCCCAAAAAAGTGAAGGGCACGAGAAGGAATTTGCAAAAAACGAGTTTGACCGTTCGACCGGGAGGGCTCTCACAGCATCCGACGGGAGCTTGGATGCTCGCGGCATCGGACGGGTAAGCCCCGCCAGCAGTTGAACGGTCAGCTCGAGTACGACGCAAGATTTTTACGAGCGTGATTTGGGAACGAGTTTAGCCTTTCGACCGGGAGGGCCCTCGCAGCATCCAACGGGAGCTTGGATGCTCGCGGCATCGGACGGGTTGGCCCCGCCAGCAGTCGAACGGAGGGCGCCCGCTGAACTCGGTCGGGGGGCTCGACCGGCGCTTCGAAGGGCGCTGGGACATGGGAATAGACCCCTTCGCGGCCCAACGAACGGGGAGCCCACACGGCGACACGAGCGCAGCCGTCCGGCGATGACTAAGACAGGCAGGCTCTCACTGCAATTCGAACAGGAGGGCTCGACTGGCGCTTTGGAAGGGGGACTGAGCCCGGCCCACGAACGGGGAGCCATCACTGCGTGCGAACGGGGGAGCCTGCAATTGTTTGTAAAAATACACTGTATTTTAGATATAATTATTGTAGCGGGCGTGAATACGGCGAGCCAAAATGGTTTTGAAAATTGGTTTGGAGAGTGACAATGAATGGAGTGCAGCAGGTGTAAATAAATCCAAACAATCAAAAAGCCATTCTTTTTTAAATCTCCTCATTCTTTGTGCAAGGTTGCTCAGAATGACAGAGACCTTTGTGCCATTCCTAAAAACATTGTACATACCTTTCATTTCCAAGGTGTTTGATTTTCACTTTACCATGTTCATGTACAGAGACTCATGTGAATGTTGAAGTCAGCAGGACTCAGTGGCATCTGGGCCCTGAAAGAAAAAAAAAGTGAACATACTGGTATCAAGAGAAAGGCCTGCACAAATTTGGGAATAAATTTGAGATTTTTCTGGTTAAAATTGCTTTTTAAAATTCACAGAATACACACACACACACACACACACACACACACACACACACAATGTTTCCAACAATATATAATATAATGAACACCAGGTTTGTTGTGCCTTGTAGGCATAGGCTATGTGCAGTGCTGCATAAAATAATAATAACAATAACCTATAGCAGCCTGTAAATGTTACGGCGCCCAGTGACATGCCCGTTATTCAGTCTCGAGCGCCGTCCCCTGAATACTGAGTATGCATACTTGGCCTAGTATGCATCATTTGTGCGCTGATGATCTATGCACCTGTTCGCAATGAACGCTGAGCTCTAGCGTATATCTGGCTCGTTGGCTCAGTGTTCCTTGCGAAGTATTGTTCCACTACTGTGTTGCATGACTGAGCATTCTCTGGATTATTTATTTAACCCTTCGCTGATTTCTGAAACCCTGCTTGTCCTAACGACTCTGATTCTGTGCAGCCTGCCAAGTGAACCCCTGCCTGTGACCCGACTTCGATTCGTGCTGCCAGCCCTGAACTAAGCCTGCCTGACCACCGAGAACGGACTGAACCAGCTACCCTGCCCTCATATCCCCTTAACCCTTTACCTTCACCTTACCATTAATAAAACGTTGCACATGGATCCGTCTCAGTCTCCTGCTTCAAAACAGTAAATCTTCCAAAAGATTTCAGTAACACCTAAGCTAGAGAAAAATATATTGATTATCATATGTTACTTCAAATGTTTCCATTCGTTATGATGATATGAAATGAGATAATAGTAAAAATATGAAGCCGTTTGGTGCGTTTTGCTTTTCAAACGCGATCACGCTCCAAAATATGATATATTCAAACGCGATCGTGCTCCAAAATATGAAACATTATGGTTACCATATACATATCTACGTTTGAGCAGATATCCACAAACACAGTAACAGTAAACACGGGTCTAAATATTATAATATTCACCATATATCTAGCAACAGTTCAACTGCAATGTGAAATTTATGCAACAATAACAAACTAATATGTAAGAATTTCTTACCTTACATCTTTCTTGTCTTCAAATCGCGTTCTTCTTCTTCTGAGGTAAATTCAATGTAAGCTCACGGCGCGTCTTCCAAACTCGCCGAAAAGCAGAGACTTGTGAAGTTTTTTCGTGCTTTGTTTTTGAGGTAACGAGCGCGTTCGCGTTCCATGTGGAGATTTGCATGTGAATCTCTTTTGCGCGCGTGGGCGTGGTCAAATTAAAAATAATGAGCAAGTGTTTGAGATACTGGACATCTTGTTGGTTTTATACAAATTACTTAAACAGAGAATATTTGTTTTCAGTTTGAATCTGATCATTTAAAAGTACACACTTAACCCTCTGATGGTTTACGGGGTCTTTTCAGACCCCAAATGACTTTTGCTCAAATTAAAAAAAAATGTTTCCTTTGTCCAAATGGTATGAAACCTTCTACGGCTCTCAACACTTTCTAGATCTACAAAAAAAAATTAAATTGGAATGATATCTGTTTTTATGTTAGCGTGACAAAAATTGTGACACTCGTGGTCAGAGACCCCGAAATCAAAATAGACAAAATTCATCATCAAAATCAGAAACAATGCAGAACACATCGACAGAAATGGCACAAATAAAGTGGCACACTTCCACCAATGCAAAAACATCCACAATGCTAAATTATATTGCTCACAACACGCGTGTACACACACATACACACACACATATAGAGGAATACATTTTTGAGACTATAAAAACTGTTCTCTTATCATTTGTAAAATAAAATCATCCAAAATGCAGTACCACCACAAACATAAATTGGTGACACTGAAACATTGAAAATGTGCACACACACACACACACACACACACACACAAACACACACACACACACACACACACATACACACACACACACACACATTTGTAAGGCTATAATTTGTCAAATAAAATCATCCAAAATGCAGAACCAACACAAATATAAAGTGGTGACACTGACACCGACAATGTGTACTCACACACTCTCTCTCACACACACACAGGGTACAAAAAAATGCTAAACTTTGACAAAAATATTTTATTTTTGTTATAATTGTGATTTTATAATATTTAGATATGAATCCAACTGAATCCAACTTGTGAAAAGATATCTTTCAGGTAGTCTAATAGCAAATAGCATATACTGGAGCTCTATAGCCATCTAGTGGTTAAAATTATTATTTTTTATTTTAAAACTGCATTTTCCAAAAAGTGGGCAAAAATGTTACATTAAACCATTTAAAATTATCCATGTTATCCCCATGAATGAAAGTTAGAAATCTGGGTCTTTTATAAAGTGAATTTTACATCAAATGCTGTTTTTTTGTAAAAAGGCTATTATTTATTTATTTATTTATTTATAGAAATTTAAAAAATGTCATAAATTCTCCAAAAACTGCACAAATGTTGAGTAAAAACATTAACAAACAGAATAAAATTACATTTGTAAAAAAAAAAAAAACTATTATCTTGTTACAAAATTAAATGCTATTGTCTGGGGTCTCTAGAGACCCCAAAAAACTTGAGTGTAGACACAAATAAAGACCACCAGAGGGTTAAATGTTTATAAAGGTATATGGCTCATAAATGTGTGACAAGTATTCGCTGAGTTTGGTTTCAGTTTATAGACGTGCTCAAGAAAAAAAAGTTCACCGCGACGGGGAGGCAGAAAGCACACCCTGTTTATTTTCTTTATTTTACAAAAGCACAATATTTTAATTTGATTGTAAGTGGACACATACAAAAGTAGAAATATCAGAGATTCTTTTTTTATATTTCTTTTTTCTGTATGACCATAAATGACAGAGTAATTTAAGTTTATTGTGCTACAATGTGAAGAAAATCCAGCAAAACGCGCGGGCGCGTTTGCCGACCCCAGAGGGTTAAGATGTTTTTGGAACCAGAATCTCGTGGCTGGATGATTGGAGTCGTCTGCGAAGAGTGGATCGAGTGGAGATTTGAACATGGAACGTTTATACTGTAGGTAATTTATAAGAGAATGGTACGGTTGAATGGGAGTTGGCAGATTAAAAATGTAAACGAAGTGACCTTTTTTAGCTCGATCAGTTTTACTTTGTTTAATGAAGAAAGATATGGTTTTGTTATCTACCACCTGTAAATCTGAAATTGTAGGGTGGATATTTGTGTCAAAGTTAGATGTGATTGTTAGTTCGGAGCAGCGGAGAAAACCGAAAAAAGCTAGGATGAACATTGCTTCTAGTGTGCGGGCGGTGTTGGTGGAATGGTAACCGAGACAGAGTGTTGCAATACATTTGGTGAGTATGTCACTTGTAATAGGTTGTCTGGTATCCGGGCGAGTGGGATGAGTTCTTTGAATTCCTTTATTGAGAAGGGACGTTTGAGAGTTATTAATGGTGGGGGCAGGTTTACCGTAGACTAATTTATGGAAAAATTTAATGCCGCTTAGATAGCTTTTTATGGATCCGGCTTGGAGACCTTTAACTCTGTTAAGTTGAGATATGAATGATGTAACGGTTAAAAGAGAAAAATCGGGAAACGGCAGATTGTGAGAGAGGTGAAATGTTTTGAAAGATTTCCATGCGGTGAAATATGTTTGGAGGGTTCTAGGTGAAACTGCTTGGAGGATAGAATTAATAGAGGTGTCTAGAAGGGTTTTTAGCGGATGATTTATGAGAAGATCAGCTGAGAATAATGAGGAACTGGGGTTGGAAAGGGATCCGCTTCTGGCACCAGTATCCTGAATTTCTGGAAAGAGAAACGGGAAAGAGAGTCAGCGATTTGATTTTGTGCACCTGGAACGTGTTTAGCAGTTATTATAAACTGATCACAAGCGGAGATCCAGATGAGGCGTCTGAGGAGTGGCATTAATGCAGGTGAGTGAGAACGACCTTTGTTAATGCAGTGCACAGTTGTTTCGTTGTCACAATGGACCAGAATGCTTTTAGTTGACCACTCTTTCCCCCATAGGGAAGCTGCGACGACGATTGGATAGAGCTCAAAAAGGGCAGAGGAGGCTGAAAACTGGGGAGTGTCTATGAGCTGGGGGGGGCCAAGAAGACGCGAACCAGCGTCCTTGGTAAAATCCCCCGAAGCCGATCGAGGGAGCTGAGTCTGTGAACAGTTTGATATCGAGGGGGAGAGAGAGATTAAGTCGTTGTAGAAAAAAGTTAAGCCATTCCACTGGTTAAGGAAAGTTATCCATAAACTTAACTCGTTTTTGCACTCGCAAGATAGAAAAATTTGGTCTTCCAGCGTGTGAACGGATGACGCGAGGGCGAGGAGATGCGCGATGAAAGGGCGGCCTTGCGGAATTATGCGCATAGCATTGTTTAGGTGGCCAAGCAGCGAGAGTAGTTCGCGTTTGGAACAATTTGGGCAGTCTATGAGATTGGACGCGATTAAAATTATTCAATAATTTTTTTCCTTAGGCAGTGAAGCCTGAAAATTTACTGAGTCCAAATTGATGCCCAAAAACTCGATGGATGTAGTTGGACCCATTGTTTTCTCCTGAGCTAACGGGATTCCTAGCTCTGCGAAAACTTTTTGCACCGTGAGGAGGTGTGCCGCGGGGATGGCGTTGTGGGGTGAAATGATTAAGAAGTCATCGAGCAGATGGAGAAGGTAAGGAATTGCGTAATTATTGGATAGAATCCAACATATGGCTTCGGATAGGGTGTCGAAGATTTTGTCGAAGATCAATTATCAAGCGCTTTTTTCCTGAAAATTTTCTGGTAGCCACGCCTATGGGGCTAATACGAAATTTGTCAAACGGGGGTGCTTCGAAAGGGCCGATCATAAAACCTGATTCGATTTCTTTTTTGATTAGTTCGTCTACTACTTCGTCTACGCCGGGTTTGAAACCTTGTTTGAGACCAGACAGTAGATAATTTGTAGATAAATAGCAGATAAAGTTGACATCGGGGTGATGAGATAATTCCTCGGCCAGACGGGATACATTCACAGGAGTCGAGAGATAGTTTTTTGCACTTTTATTTACAGACTTTTGTACAGGACATACGGCGCGGGTGTGAGCACCGCAACAGTAATTGCAAACATGGAGAAAGTGACAGCGTTGTCTTGGGCATTTCCCTTCGTTGAAATTATTGCATACTTGTACGGAATAATTATATTGTTTGTTTGATGCTAAACAAATATGGGGTGCCGTTTGTAAAGCGGCTCACGCTGAAAATAACAGCAACATTTTGTCACATTTAGCTTCAAACAATGTTTAAAAAACTGGTATGAATTTTTGACGGTCACTTTTTAGCACATTTACAACAATATTTGTCAACGTAGAGATATTTTAAATAGTTAAATCTTAATATTAAATGTTACACCTAAATGGTAAATGTTAAATCTAAATGCTAAATCTAAATCTAAATCTAAATGTTAAATCTAAATCTAAATGTTAAATATAAATGTTAAATCTAAATATTAAATCTAAATCTAAATGTTAAATCTAAATGTTAAATCTAAATGTTAAATCTAAATGTTAAATCTAAATGTTAAATCTAAATCTAAATATTAAATCTAAATCTAAATGTTAAATCTAAATATTAAATCTAAATCTAAATGTTAAATCTAAATGTTAAATCTAAATCTAAATGTTAAATCTAAATCTAAATGTTAAATCTAAATGTTAAATCTAAATCTAAATGTTAAATCTAAATGTTAAATCTAAATCTAAATGTTAAATCTAAATGTTAAATCTAAATCTAAATGTTAAATCTAAATGTTGAATCTAAATCTAAATGTTAAATCTAAATGTTAAATCTAAATCTAAATGTTAAATCTAAATGTTAAATCTAAATCTAAATGTTAAATCTAAATGTTAAATCTAAATCTAAATGTTAAATCTAAATCTAAATCTAAATGTTGAATCTAAATCCGATTACCGCCATTTTGAATTTGCATATTTGTTAAATATTTAGTTTCACCTGAAACATTTAGATTCAACATTTAGATTTAGATTTAGATTTAACATTTAGATTTAGATTTAGATTTAACATTTAGATTTAGATTTAACATTTAGATTTAACATTTAGATTTAGATTTAACATTTAGATTTAACATTTAGATTTAGATTTAACATTTAGATTTAACATTTAGATTTAGATTTAACATTTAGATTTAGATTTAACATTTAGATTTAACATTTAGATTTAATATTTAGATTTAATATTTAGATTTAACATTAAGATTTAGATTTAACATTTAGATTTAGATTTAATATTTAGATTTAACGTTTAGATTTAGATTTAATATTTAGATTTAACATTTAGATTAAGATTTAGATTTAATATTTAGATTTAACATTAAGATTTAGATTTAGATTTAACATTTAGATTTAGATTTAACATTTAGATTTAGATTTAGATTTAACATTTAGATTTAACATTTAGATTTAGATTTAACATTTAGATTTAGATTTAACATTTAGATTTAGATTTAACATTTAGATTTAACATTTAACATTTAGGTGTAACATTTAATATTTAGGTGTAACATTTAATATTTAAATTTAACTATTTAAAATATTTCTAAGTTGACAAATATTGTTGTAAATGTGGTATAAAAAGTGACCGTCAAAAATTCATACCAGTTTTTTAAACATTGTTTGAAGCTAAATGTGACAAAATGTTGCTGTTATTTTCAGTGCGAGCCGCTTTACAAACGGCGCCCCATAAACAAATACATTTAAAAGGAAGGCAAACAAACCATATATAAAAATATAAAGAAACAATGAGTTAGCAAATATTATGTTGATGCAACTACTACTCACTATTTTAAATTACAGATTAATTTAGTTTACTTTTTATATATTTCTGACCCTTCCTATGAAAAGGTTTGTCCATGCCACTAGTGTAAGCCATAACAACAAGGAAAGCTCTGCACTGTGATCTATTGTACTGTGAAAGTAAGAGGCACTATGGGATTTTGAGTCATGGTTGTATAGCTAATAAGCAGACTTATAATTTCTATATAATATGAAATTTACATAATTGCACTGTAAATACATAATAGCTACAGTGTCAATTATATAACATACAAATATTTTTTTATTACCAAAAAGTCTACATTTACAGTGTTTAGTATGTGCACAGTAACATAATAATAATAATAATAATAATAATAATAATTATCAGAATTTAATAATTTCAGGATTTTCTTCCATCTGTGCTCAGTGCATTTGTTGGTGAACATAATGGCAAGTCTAAATGAAATTGAATGTTGTCAGGGACCAAGGCAGTGAGGCAAGAGGACACAGGAGGCTGTTTTTTAAAAAGTGGGGTTTTATTACCCAAAATATTGAGAAGTTACATAAGAACCAAAATGAATAACTAGGCCTTAAAAAGAGGTCAACAAAAAAGTAACTGAATATAGACTCAAATACATAGACTCGTAACACAAGGTTAACTGAACAAAAAACTGACCTGCCACAAAGACACAGAAAGGAGTTTATATAACGGCTTGACAAAACCAAATAACATAGAAGGGGTAAACAAACTAACACTTGAGAACTCAAGAGCTAACTAAGGACAAAATCCCCCCTGGCACATGGTGAGACATGGTATGGCCTAATGAGCTGGCTCCTGGATATAGGTCTCCTCAGCCCTTAGCCACTCCTTTCGCCCAACCAGGAAGGGACCGCCCCCAACAGTCCAGGTAACTCAACACAAAGAAACATGTGATTAGTGCACACCCTAATCAATGTAAAAGTAAAGCAAAATAAACCAAATAAAAAAAACTGTATTGTTCGTTATTTAGATATCATAGTTTAGATGACTGTAAATAATAATCAGTGCAACAAACTAAAGAGGTGAAATAATAAAACGGTAATCAATGTTTAGAACTGAGGTGATGTTACCCTGTGTGGCCGTAGCCATCACAAATGTCAAAAGTCAAATATAAATAATACCAACAACAAAATGGATTTAAATGTAATTTTATTTACTGGATAACTTAAGTAGTATAGGTAATTTCTGCTGAAGAAAAGTTTTGGCTATTCATGCATTTTTTACTGTACCGTATTATTACAACTTTGTAACACTTTTTAAAAAATTTATGTATTTTATTTTTTCATCATATGTTTTTTCTCATTTTTCTCAGGTTTCAGAAGTACAATATAACATTTAGGAGCAAATATACACAACAAGAGACCAAAGGCAGAAGCTAGAATAGCAAAGACATGGACAGCAACCATATACTTTCCACGAGAGCTCACATAAACTGGAATGAATGTTATCCACACAGCAAAAAATATAAGCATGCTGAATGTGATAAATTTAGCCTCATTAAAGTTGACTGGTAGTTTTCTGGCCAAAAATGCTAATAAGAAACACAAAGAAGCAAGGAGGCCAATATATCCTAACACACACCAAAAACCAATTTCAGATCCTACAGCACATTCAACAATTATTGTTGCACTCATGAACTCGGTGTTATATGCAGCAACAGGAGGCTTAGTTGTTAACCATACGATGCAAATAAGTGCTTGCACAAAAGTGCACACGATTACACTTGATCTTTGTTTAGCAGGACCAAACCACTTCATGACATTACTACCAGGGAGGGTGGCCCTGAATGCCATTAAAACTACTACAGTTTTTGCCAAGATGCATGAAATACAGAGAGTAAAGCTGATTCCAAAGGCTGGATACCGAGTCCGGCATAACCAGTCAGTGGGCTTCCCTATAAATGTCAGGCCAATCAGAAAGCATGCGCAGAGGAACAGGAGGAGAAGGAAACTTAACTCCATATTGTTTCCTCGTATGACTGGTGTTTTCCTGTACATTATAAACACACCAAGCACTGATAATGCTGCACAGGCCCCGAATGCTGAAAATGCCCACAGGATTATTCCCAAGGGCTCCTGAAAGGACAAAAACTCTAATGTTTTCGGAATGCACTTGTCTCGAGCTTGGTTTGGCCATGTTTCCTTTGAACATGTCAGGCAATCATTTGAGTCTGTGGAAAAATTTGTGAAAAGGGGGAGCATAAAATGTATTTGTATAATTGTTTTACATTTATTGATTGATTGACGTCTATGTTTTGTATAATTATTTATTATTATTATTATTTTTCAAAATTCCATTAAGTGAGGAGCTGTGAAGAAATTCACACCTGTTTCATTACTGATCTCTCCTTCAGCACACGGTATGCAGTCAAAGCAGCAAACTGGCTTTCCTTTTTGCCTGGCCTTCCTGGAGCCTGGCAGACAGCTTTGACTGCACAATGATTCTGGTTCCTAATAACCACAACAGAACAAGCAGTAGAAATGTAGTCTGAACTCAATCAGAGTTTCACCACATAATTTCATTGCATAAAGAAATATGCAACTTAAAACCTGCAACTTATGCAACCTTGTACATAAAAAATGTAGCCGGATTATTTACATTTAACATATTTTGGTAATACTTTAGTTTGGGGTACAATTCTCACTGTCAACTAGTTGCTTATTAGCATGCATATTACTAAGTTAGTAGCTGTAATTTAGTACTAAAGCGCATATGAATGCCTTATTCTGCTTGACCATATTCTACATCCCTTGATCCTACCCAATACCTAAACTTAACAACTACCTTACTAACTATTAATAAGCAGTAATTAGGAGTTTATTGAGGCAAAAGTCATAGTTAATAGTAAGTTAATCGTGAGAATTGGACCCTAAACTACAGTGTGACCCAAATTGTATGTACAAATGTTTAGTACAAAATGAAATCAATAGTCCATTGCCATGTAAAGTTACAAAACTGGATTTTATTAAGTTCAGCCATAATCACTGGGAAGATTTGAAGGCAAAACAAACATAGTAAACAATATCTGGTGATGAGTGGGATGGCACACACCTTCTCTCCTCTATGCCACATAATTACTGGCTCATCTATTATTAGGTCCTTGTCTTCTTCAAGGGAGGCATCATAGAATCCCACTCTCACTAGCTGAAGGGAGCCATCAGACCCTCTTTGCCAGTTCATCAGATCGTAGGATGCAATTGGATCACCGCTGTCATCAAATCTGACCTCTTCCCCTAATGTTGTGAAATGTGTTCGTTTCATGTAGTGCAGGAGCTTAGATGAAGGTTGGGAGAAAGTATCATGCAGAGCAAAAACATTCAAATGCATGGATGGAAATATTTAGATACATAGATGTTATATTAAAATGTTGCTTTAAAACTTGTACACTGCTTGATAATTCCTTATCAGTGCTATAAATGCAGAGAACGTAAAATGGTGAGTAACACACACCTGCCATGGCAGAATTTTATACAGACTCCCACATGTCCCATTCTGAAAGGGGCCCTTTCCTGGGACACATGTGCTCATGTCATATAGTGCATGTGCTATGAGATACACAGCCTTATAAACATTGTAGGACACTCTGAGTTGTGACACATCTGAATAAGGAGTGTACACATCATCCAAACTCTCACTGCCATTGCAAGGTGGCCAGTTCTGTGCTGCTTCTCCATGTACATGGGTGTTTAAGGACCCATTCAGCCGACAACGGAAAGTCTCTTCCCAAAACTCAGAGAGAAAATGGGACGTCTCAGCAACAGAAAAATGTATTCTTCTGAGGTAACTGCCAAGATGTGGAATATCAGCTCTCCGTATGGCAAACCCCAATGTTCCCTTTAACAGATCACCAAAATCCTCCCAGAGGACTTTTGATGTGGCCCAGGCCTCACTGGCAATCCACTGAAGATGAGTAACATTTTGGCGTCTGCACTCTTTTAGTATACTATGTAGGTCTGATTCCCCAGAGAAGTTTACTGTTACTATAGCAGATGAGGCTTTTAAAATGTTTACAAGCTCCTCCACTGCATCTTGTGTCAGTGCAACAGGATAAAAGTGGACATAAGCAGGACAAACGTTAAATCTTTCTGATTCTTTCAGGAAGAGCTGGATGGCAAACCGAGCATAGTCTGAATCCACACCGATCACCCCGACCCATGTCCACTGAAAATAATATACGAGTTTTACCAAAGCTTTAATCTGAAATAGATCACTCGGCATAGTCCGCATGAATGCTGGAAACTCTCTCTTGTTACTGAGACAGGAACATGATGCAAAGTAGCTCACCTAAAATATAAAAACACATTTCAGTAAGATAAAAAGTCTAATTTTAATCTTCTTGAAGATCAATTAAGTAATATTAATCTATCTGTCAAACAATATATGATAGTATTAAATCAATACAGCATTACAACCTTCATAACGAAGAAAGAAATGCAAAAATATATAATGTTAAATGTTTTACCAAGGGTATTTTGAATGAGCCTAGAGTTCTCAGAACAGCCATGGAGACTCCTGATGCAGCATCTCCCACAATTACAGGGCTTGGCTGCTTTTGTGTGTCTTCACAGCTTTGTCCACTGTCCCTCTCTGGCTGTCCATTGACAAGGAGAAGAGACCTCTTGACAGATACAGGTATGTCATCACCGCTGTCTCTGATGTGGTAGCCCAGAGATAGGTTTGGCAAAAGGTCTTGCCGCTGGTTTATTTCTCTTACAGCAAAGATCATCGTCTGCATCCACCTCAGTGCTCGAGGGGTAAAGCTGCAACAGATTTCACAAACACATGTATTGAATGCATTGCATAATTGCAATTCGACAAAGAAGAAAATTAAAACAATTTCTAAACATTTAAATTGTTTTACACAATTTACACAATGAAAGCATGGCACACAATTTATACTTGGTTGGTTTAGGTTTGGTCCTGAAAGAAAATAATGACGATATAGGGCTGGAATGCAAAGGAAAAATCCCCCCCAAAACCACATCTCCCCCCTGGTAAAAGTTGTATTTATCCTCGTCTCCCTGAAAGACACAGTTGTCCTTGGTTTTAAGCTGACTCTTCAAACCAATACACAGAGGCCAACATGTAAGCAATATTGCATAAAGCCATGCCATAACTGACAAAGAGAAATTAATCTAATGGGTACAGCATATATAGATAATCTGCGATTGAGGGATGGATTTAACTTTTCACCTGAAGACAAGCAAACCCAAAGCATAGGCCCCTCCTGCTGTCAATCTTTATTGTACCAAGCCCTTGTGAATTTAATCACTTATTTTAACCAATTATAATGCACGCCTGATACACATTCAACCACGAGACAACCTTAAAACATTCAATTAAAAAGGATTAGAACGTTTGTAATCTTTAAAGCTGCAGTCCGCAGTTTTTCCTCTTTGTCGCCATCTCTGTTCGAAATCTGCAATTGCAATTCTTCGCGGAATTATCAACTTTACGTGCGTTGTCCCTCGGCATGGCACAGCGCGGATGAATCCAATGTTTTGAGGAGAATGTGCGGCTGTCAGACAACGCGCTGTCACAGATTTCTACTTTTTGGAAATATGAACAACATAAGAATTTTCACCGGAAAATGTCGTCTAAACAAGTAAGTAACATCCACTTTTGTTCTGACCAACTAAGGGGGAAAAAGCATTGCAGTGAATCGTGCCAATTAAATCTAACGATCGCTTATCATATCACGTCAAACCGTGCAAATTATAATTTGTTCTCAAATTGTTAATGTTAACAACACCAGTATTGCGTGACTACATGCTCCTCTGATATTTGTCTTTGTTTTCGCATGGGCCAGTTGCAATCTCTTTTTTTCTCCCAAGTCTTTAGCGTTTTACAACGGGTGAATCTCAAGTTGTCACTGGTGATTGTCGTTTGAACCTTTCTGGATCCGCCATCAAATTGATAAGTTTAATTATATCAAGTGCTGTGAGAAAAGGCTATAAATCTCCACCACCAACATCCTCACACGCAATATAGCCTACTAGCCGAGACTCCTTCTTTATGTGAACAGATGTGACATCATGACGCAAAGACATGCTTGAATTTCCCGCGGAAATCCACCAGTACCACTGGAATTAAAAACATTATTACAAGCTTACCATTTTGAATTGAGCTACGGCAAGCAGATAGTTTTGAACACTGCTGGTTATGTACTTGCTCAAAAAATTATTTTGGATAATTTTTAACCCAAAAAAGCTACAGACTGCAGCTTTAATGCAATTCTGGTTTAATAAAGTGGTTGCATAACAACTTTAAATGTGTTATTTTATATATATATATATATATATATATATATATATATATATATATATATATATATATATATATATATATATATATAAATGCATTTAACCCTAATACCGTAAGCTGGACAAATGTGGGCAAAATAATTTGTATTATTTTTTTAAAAATACTTTCCTTAATCTGAGCGGTACAAGACTTGGCAACTTTTCCTAAGTTTGCCACCTGAACACACAAAAAAAAATTGACTCGATTCAAGAATGTTAAATGGGTGAAAAAAATGGGTTTTTATTTTTTATATATATAAAAAGTCACTCACACATATAAAAACAAAGAATTGAATGAGCCAATGACTGAATTTTTATTTTATTTTCAAAAATCACCTGTGCACGAACACACACAAACACACATTCGCACAAGTGCATGAATACATTATAACTATGATTATTGTTTGTTCTTACCTGTTTATTCTTACTTAACACTTACTTTTTTGAGTTATTGTTGTTTATTCTTACCTGTTTGGTACCAATTAGTTTTTTGAGTTATTGAAATTTGATGTTTTTGTGTAAAATAAATGATAAATGATCAACTACTTTGTATTTTCTATATAGCATCATATTTGATGGGTCATATTTGTCTAAGCATATTTTGGTATAATATATGGTATCTTTATACAGTCTCAACTAACAAAGATATATATTATATATATTATTACAATTTTAACTTGTGATAAAGTCAAAAACTTGGTGGTTAAATTCATAATAACATAGAGTTATAGAGCCTATATGCAGCCCTTTAGTAGAGCCATCTAGTGGCTATTGATATTATTTTTTTTATTTATTTTTTGTTAATTTTATACCAACATAAGACACCAGATGTCACCAAAGTAATTATTCTTTCCTGTTTTGTACCAATATATTTTTTTAATATTTTTAAATTTGATGTTTTTTGTTCAAAATAAACAATAAACGATCTACTACTTATTTGTCATATTTGGTCATATTTTTCTAAGCATATTTAGCATTTTTGTATTGTCTCACCTAACACAGATATATATTTTTTTTAAATTACAGTTTTAACTTGTGATAAAGTCAAAAACTTAAATTCATTATAACAGTTTTATAGAGTTCAGCCTATATGCAGCCATTGAGTACTAAAGCCATATTTACTATTGAAATAATTGATATTATTGCTTTTTTTGTAAATTTTATACCAACATAAGACACCAGATGTCACCAAAGTAACCACATTTTTTTAAGTTTTAGCTATCTGAATTTAATGAAATGATGTTTTTTACTGAAGTTAAAGAAATATTAAATATAACATAAAAATAAGCATATTTTAAATAGAAAATATGGTATTATTAATTTAAATAAATTCAAAAATACCCCAAAAAATAAAAAAAACACCATAAATTGATAGTTTTTATTTTATCGAAGATAGTGATATTACATTTATTAAAAAAAATTTGTTGGATCACACCTGAGACCTCCGTGCCCACATTTGTCCACAAATACGGGATTAAGGGCTGTAATGTGAATACGGTATTAGGGTTAAGTCCCCCGCAATAATTAGAAAAGGCCGTTGTCTCCCCCGATATTTGATATTCTTGATGCTGCTCTGTTGCACTCAGGGACGGACTGACAATCTGTGCGTTCTGGAAAAGTCCAGAACGGCCGTCCAACCGAGGGCCGTTAGCACAAAAAAAATTCTAATAAAGCAATATGAACAGCCAACGGCAGGGGCACTTATACGATCAGTTTTATAAGGCTTACCTACTGAACTTTTAAATTTGCTTACATTATATTTGAATAGTTATAAGTTATAGTAGGCTATATAGCAGTGGTCTCCAACGTGTCGTGGTGGCCGCGGGCACCTGGTATCCCGCGTGGAGCCTTTGAGTTGCCCGCTAAACACATTCTATAAATAGCCCCAACTTGCCAATAGCGATCCACTGTAAATCGGGGCTTCAGACTTCGACTAAAAGTCTGGTATCATTTTGCGACCTTTTTTTCGTGCCGGTTCAACTAAACATTTGCACTGTTGCCACTGAATTACCCAACTCTCTTTGATTATATGCTGTCATTTGCGTTGCGTATGAGAAACATCAAATGGCAAACGCTCAAAAAGCGGAACGAAACTTGTTTGATCTGTGCGCGGCCAAAGCAAGCAGCTGCACTGTAAAAACGAACTTTTTGGTATAGTAATATATATTAAATTAACCATCATAATTTTTACTTTATAAAATTAAAATTCAATGAGAACTAGAATTTTCTAAGTAAAATTTGAAATATCTACACATTTAATTCAAGTAATAAATTAACTGGTTGGAAAGAGTAAATCTTATTATATATTTGCTTGTAATATTTAAACATTTTATAGTCACTTCACATAAACATAGTAATTTTAAGTAAATTTTAATCGAAAAAGTATAGCGTGTTTGAATCCGCACATGCGTGTTTGGACAAGACAGTCTAACTGCCACTTTGGGTCAGACGGATTGACGAGCTGCTGCGTGGCTGCTTTTTGTCGTGTTTGAGGTAAGTTTGTCTTTCTGTTTTACATTTAATAAAAGATGGGTCTGTGAGGATTTTGATTGATGATTCTTGTTTACTTGACTCAATAGACATTATCGTATAACTGCCCGCGGTCTTATAACATGGATCTTATAACATGGCCTCGTATTAGTGTAACGGGTCTGGGTTATCCATAGTACATTAACGTTATAACCCCGCCTTTACATTTCACTTCCTACATTAGTTAACGGATATTTAATCGGAAAAGTTTTCAATAGTTTTATAGATTCATAAAGCACTGTTTTTCGTGTAAAAATTTCAAACTGATTGGATACCGTTGTAACTGCTAACGTTAGCTTGCTAACATTAGGCCTTAAAATTAACATTAACCGCTTTCCTGCTGTAACGTTAAGTAACGTTAACGTTATACTGTTGACTATGGAAAAGTTTGAATTTTCTTAATGAATATTGCCCAGGAAGGTTTACACATAAAGCTACAATTTTTCAATTGCACTAAATCGTGCATAAATGAGGTCTCAAAATAAGGTCTGTGTTTCTAAAAGCATCGTGCGCTAAGTTGATCGTAGAGATAATACTTTTTTTAGTAAGTGTATGTGTTCATTCTGTTGTGATAATGAAGTCACTTTCTATTTTTGTTTCTCAAAAGATTTATATTTTTTCTTCTAAACTGTATGCAGGAGGACAGCTGCAGTGACATCACTCAGCACATCATTCAAATACTGGTCGTCCATCCATGGTGCTGATGGAGAAGATCCAATTGATGCATCCATCCTTCTTAAAGGAGAACTCCGGTCAATTTTAATATTTTTTTGTAAATTTGAAGTGCTGTCAGTACAGAGAACAACGACAAAAATCGGCGTTGCCTACACGTGTTATCCCTTTTTTTTTGCTGCCCTGTTTGCACCCTGTTGACTTAAATGGGGCACGTTTTAAACCTGCTTTTAGCCTCTTAACATCCTTGATGTGTCATTACAAGTGCACAGCTAATGTGAGTGATTCCTTCAGAGTGAACACGGGTGAATCTGACTGCAGTAGATCATAGGTAACTCAGCAACAGTGGAGAACTCGACAATCAACTACTGTGGACTTCGACCGAAAACAGGAAGAAAATGCAGGTATGAGCGCTGGCTGAATTAACATCACTTTTATTCATATCTTTCACATCTACTGCAGTCAGATTCACTGTGTTCACTCTGAAGGAATCACTCACATGGCTGGGCACTTGTAATGACACATCAAGGATGTTACGAGGCTAAAAGCAGGTTTAGTACTTGCCCCATTGAAGTCAACAGGGTGCAAATTTTTAAAAAGAGGATAACACGGTGTAGGCAACACCGATTTTTGTCGTTGTTCTCTGTACTGACAGCACTCCAAATGTACAAAAAAATGACCGGAGTTCTCCTTTAATCTTTACCCAAAAGTTCAAAGATTAAGGATGAAGTTGTATTAAATGCTATGGTATGATGTAACTGTTTAAACATTCAGCTGTTCATGTTTTAATACATTAAAGTTGTAATGGTATTCTTTAAAAGTTCACTATTTCAGAGTGCTGTTTTGAATGTTGAATGTTTTGCATATTTTTTTTTAAAATACATTTGTTATGTTTAAAACAAGGGTTACAGTATAATTCTGAAGTTTTACTGAATTCACCTGTGTCAAGAGATGACTGTGAATGTTCATTTTTGTATGAAGAACATTTTTTGATGACTGAAAAATAAACGGTTTAATTGTATTTTAATTGTGTGATTCGTGAAAAATATAAAGAAAATGTTAATTTATTTATGTTCATGATTATAAAAAAGAAATTAGCAATATTTACATAATTATAGGGAGTATTATAATTTCATAAAACTAAGTAAATGAAAACAAAAAAAAATAAATAAAATCTACTTATTTACTTCATTAAATGGTAAGATTTACTTAATAATTTCATAAAAGAAAGCTTCCTAATTATAAAACAATAAATAAACTTTACTTAATTACTTTAAATAAATATAACTTCTAAATGAAATGTAAATAGGTAATTTTTACTTAATTTCTTCATGAGCGTTACATTCAATACTAAGTAAATTTTACTTGATAATGACACGTAAGTTGTACTTGATATTATAGCAGTAAAATTTACTTAAAATATACTTGTGCAAATTGTTACGAGGATTTTATTAAGTAAATCTTACAAGTAGTTTTTTTCAGTGTGTGCGGGCTGATCTCGATCACGCAAACATTATTACATAGAGATGCGCGATCCACTGAGAATCATTTCAATTCAGCGCAGAATTCTCTATCTCTATTATAAACCCACAGATGACTATGCGATTTAAGTTAGTTAAAAGCAGGATAAAACAGCGCTGATAACATATTGACGCAAAAAACAGGCGAAACATTGTTCCAAGAACAAAACAGTTAGAAAACATTTCACTCCACAACTTATAAATTAAATGTAGTAAAACAAACTTTTTGGGGGCAGAAATGTGCCTGTATATATTCATATTAAAAATGCTTTTATATATAGGCCTAGTCATGTATAAATTAAGCTATTAAATGTAATACACTAATGTTTTTGTTTAGAAGTTTGTTTATTTTGCATTTATATTAATACTAAATATTTGTGCTACTGTTTTTGATAACACTTAAAAAAGGTTTATAGAGAATTAAAAAAAAAAATCAATATTTATTGTCATAATTTTTCAGGAATTGTTGAATTTTTCAAAATGCTTGTAAGTCTGAACCAGAATATCAAGATATTTTATTATTTCCCATATGATGGTGAAAAGTAAAAAAAAAAAGTTAAAGTTAAAAGTAAAGGTAAAGTAAAAAAAGCACCACCATGTTATGTATAATAAATATTTTTAAGTATAACAAACAAGTAGCCCTTCTAGACTATTTTATCCCTTGAGGTAGCCCTCGCACACAAAAAGGTTGGAGACCCCTGGTATATAGTAACTATATGTTTTATAATTACAAGTTTGTGTAATTTGGGGTTTCTGTAGCCAGTTATATTTCATTATTTGTATTTTATTTTCAATGCAGATGTAATGGCATTGTACAAATTTTTTGTTTTTATTTGAAGGCTGAGGCTTCATTAATAAACACAACCCCAATTATCATCATTGGTTTTGAGATGTTACTTGCTTGTCTGATAGGCTACAGTATGTGGCATAGTATCAGGACATCCTGACTATAGTGTCTGTCGCACACGGCTAGAGGCGAATGGCCGGATGATGGACCTATTTGGGAGAAAGTCCAGGGCTGTTTTTTAGCCCCAGTCCGTCCCTGGTTGCACTCCAGTCTGCTTGTCAATGTCAAAATGTTTGAGATGGCCAATCACATCAAAGAAGGTGGGACTTACTGTTACTTACAGAAGACGAGTGTGAACGCTTTATTTTTTGCATTGAAAGAGAGTGTGGTAAGATGTAAGTATAGGTAAATTTTTTACAATTTTTACAATAAATTTATGATATAAATGTTAAACGACCGACAGTGTGATGCAAACTACTCAACTTTTTTTCATGAAATTTCACAGTTTTGAATTGAAAATATGCTATAATTTACATTATTCATGCAATGCAGTACGGAATGTGATGAGACAAGAAATGATTAGCATTTTTAAAACATTAGAAATATACAAATAAGAGTGAATTGCGCAAAATATTACAATAAAATATTCTTTGAAAATAGTTTTTGATTCCTTCATAACTACAATATACCTGGAACTTTCAGTGTTCTTATTTATTTTTCTTTATTCCCTTAAATCCCTTGTAATCATTTAATTTCTTTAAATAAAAAGACCAATAACACCCCCTCCCCCCAATGTTCAAGACATGGTTACGGCCTTGAACATGGTACAGTAATTATATACCATCAATTATCTGAAAACGCAACATAATATAATAACATTTATATAAACTTCTAGGTTAAGCATTTGGCTGTTGCGTTTTATGATTGTATGCATAATTCTGATTCAATATAGCTCAGGAAGACGTCATGCATAATCATATGCATGACTAACATATAAAACCGAAGGTAAGAGAAGCATCACTTTGCATTTTTTTTTCTTCTCATGGAGGTTAACAGGATAATGATTCATATTTTTGTCTCTGTATTTCACCTTTCCAGTGCAGCTGTGACTTCAAACTGCAACCCACAGGGTGACTTTAATCTGCCAGTGTTCATGACTAGTGGAGACTTCACAATAGGAGGAATTTTTCCTTTACATTATAGAGTAGAGCTTCCACCAACAGACTACATAAAGAGACCTTTGGCAGCACAGTGTCGAGGGTAAGGACATGTCTTATGTTTTTTTTTTTTTTTTTTTTTTTTTTTTTACACGTCTTTCCTAACCTGTAATTAAAAAAAAAACCTGTTGTTTACTGTTTACTTTATTATTTCTCCAATAAATAATTCTGAGAAAGAATTTCAACTAAGATGTATTTTTTATTTTTTTTTTATTTTATTTTTTTTTATGCAGGTTTGATCCAAGAGCTTTCCGATGGGCTCTCACTATGAAGCTTGCTGTGGAGGAAATTAACAACAGAAAAGACCTTTTACTAAACCATACTCTGGCTTATAGTATCTTTGACTCTTGTGCCACTCCTGTAACGGCTCAGAAAGCAGTCCTGGCAGTACTGAATGGGCAGGATGTTGTTCAAAGTTTTATGTGTTCTGGAGCTAGTCCTTTATTAGGAATTGTAGGGGAATCTGGATCCTCACAATCCATTGTTGTCTCCAGAACTCTGGAGCCTTTCAGAATTCCCATGGTAAATATATATATGACTTATAATGATGTCTTATAATGAAAGTATGTTAACTACTCTTGAGATATTTTTTATATAAATTTTTCTGTTATATATGTACAAAGTTGGCTAAGAGTTGTTGCTTTTTCTTTTTCTTTCTTTTTCTATTTTTTTGTTAAATTTATAGATAAGTTATTTCTCAACCTGCTCTTGTCTAAGTGATCGGAAGCAGTTCCCTACATTTTTCAGAGTGGTTCCCAATGATGATTACCAGGTCAAAGCTATTGCACAGCTCCTAGAAAGGTTTGGCTGGACATGGATTGGTGTGGTCACTGAAGACCATGACTATGGCAGGTTTGCTTTACAAGGCTTAAAGCGAGAAATTGAAAATACTAACATTTGTTTGGCCTATCATGAAATGATACCTAAAGACTATACCCAGGAACAAGTCCTGAAGATTCTTAAAGTAATGAAGGAATCAACAGCTAATGTGGTCATTGTTTTTTCAGGAGAGGGTGAATTTTACCCTTTCTTAAGAGAGTTTGTGGCTCAAAATATCACAGGAATTCAGTGGATTGCAAGTGAGGCTTGGATTACAGCTTCAATTTTAGCAGAAACTTATCCATTCTTAGATGGCACAATTGGGTTTGCAATACGTCAAGGACACATCCCAGGTCTTCAGGATTACCTCAAAACAGTGACCCCAGAAAGGTACCCTTCAAACCCCCAAGTTCAGGAGTTGTGGGAGGCTCTGTATGGTTGTTCCCCCTCCACATCCAACTTGAACAGTCATTTGCCCTCCTGCACTGGGAAAGAAACTCTCAGACAAGAACACTCTGCCTACATGAACACTTCCAGCCCTCGTGTGACCTACAATGTGTATAAAGCAGTGCATGCCTTTGCTCATTCTCTACATAACCTCATTCACTGCAGGCCTGGAAATGGACTGTTTGAGAATTTATCATGTGCAAACCTCAGCAATGTGTTTCCATCGCAGGTAAAAGTACCTTAGGGTTTGATTAGAACTGGTTTTCAGACAGAATAGCAATTATATTGTATGAGATGAAGTGTATTTCTTCTTACTAAATTGACCCCCTCTTCTTGTTGCTTTGTTATACTCCAAAGCTTCAGGATTATTTACAGGAAATCTCCTTTTCTGTTTCTGGAGAGGAAGTTAACTTTGATATCAAGGGAGATTCAATCCCATCATATGACTTTATAAACTGGCAAAGACACTCAAGTGGAGATATTCAGTTTGTGAAAGTGGGCCTGTATGATGGTGCTCAGCATTCTGGGAGAGAACTGGTGATTGAGGAACAGGCCATTATGTGGTCTAAACAACAGAACAAGGCAAGGTGTTGACTGTGCACTGCACTGCCATCTGTTGTTCTTTTCAAATAAATGTCAATATGTGATCCTTGATCCCCTATTAATATAAAAACATTGAGTATGATAAGGGATAAAAAAAAAAAAAAAAAAAAAAACTTGTTTATGCTTCAGTACAATTTGAATGAGTCAATGCACTTTTTTTTTTTACTTAAAAAAAAAAAAATGTGATATACTGTAGGTACCGGTGTCTGTATGCAGTAACGGCTGCACTCCAGGATTCAGAAAGGCTGTCCGTCGTGGGCAACCTCTGTGCTGCTTTGATTGTGTCCCATGTGATATTGGCAAGATCAGTAATCAGACAGGTGATGTATGTTTTCCTATTGACAATAAAATATAAAGCCTCCATCATTTGATTTAGTTATTTTATTTCTTCTTTTTTTATATATATATATATATAGATTCAATAGATTGTATGTCATGCCCTGAAGACTACTGGTCCAATGCAAACGGAACAGTGTGTGTCCTGAAGGTAGTTGAGTTTCTCTCCCATGATGCAATGGGAATCAGCCTGACTGTGATAGCTATAGTGGGAGCCTTTCTGACTGTCACAGTGCTGGGGATATTTCTGTACAACAAAGGAACCCCTATAGTCCGTGTGAATAACTCAGAGCTCAGTTTCTTCATCTTGTTATCACTGACTCTATGTTTTCTATGCTCTTTGGTGTTTATTGGGGAACCCACATCCTGGTCCTGCATGCTACGACACACTGCCTTCAGCATCACCTTCTCCCTCTGCATATCCTGCATCCTGGGCAAGACTTTAGTGGTGCTGGCAGCTTTTACAGCTACCCGACCAGGAAACAATATAATGAAATGGTTGGGCCCAATACAGCAGAGAATCATCATCTTCTGCTGCACTCTAGTTCAGGTGGTCATATGTACTGTCTGGCTTGTAGCGTCCCCACCTTTCCCCTATAGAAACACTAAATATCAACAGTCCAAGATCATCTTGGATTGCAGTGTGGGCTCTGATCTGGCCTTCTGGTTTGTGTTGGGATACATAGGCCTTTTGGCTTGTGTCTGCTTTTTTCTGGCATTTTTAGCGCGAAAATTGCCAGGCAATTTTAATGAGGCCAAATACATAACCTTCAGCATGCTTATATTTTGTTCAGTGTGGCTGGCATTTGTACCTGCATATGTCAGTTCACCTGGTAAATTTACAACTGCTGTGGAAATTTTTGCTATTTTAGCTTCTAGTTTTGGCCTGCTCCTCTGCTTATTTGCCCCCAAATGTTACATTATTTTATTAAAACCTGAAAAGAACACCAAGCAACATTTAATGGGAAAAGTTACAAAATAAAACCATTTTGTCTTATTGTATGGATAAAATAATTTTGACAACATCTATAATACAACCGATTTCAAGAAGATATATTAAGGACATAGCTATAAATAACTGTGAAAACCAAATAATATCTGCAACATTTTAATATTACAATAATAAAATTAGATTATACATTTATGATATTTTAAATGTTAATATGATTTTTACAATAAATAACATATTTACAAAATGCATGTAGACGTCTTTAAAAAAATATTGTCTAAGTCAAGTCAAGTCAGCTTTACAATACAGATTGTTTCAAAGCAGCTTTACAGAGAGAACAGGAAAATAATGCAACAAAGTTTGTTTCGGCTGTACAGCAGATCTAGAAGAAAATAGCGTTAAAGTCCAGGTTAAGTAAGTTCAGTGATGGTTCATTTTAGTTGTAAAAAAATTATTAATTTAGTTAATTTATATATAGAGCCACTCTGGAGAAAATGCCATTGTCTATGGCATCGTGATGTCATCGTCCAGCTCAGTTCAGTTCTCACATAAAAGTATCTTTAATAATATAATGCTTTCAAAAGTACTTGATCATTTTACCGATTCTTAAAAAAAAAATCACCCATATGATGTTTGTTCTAAAAGATAACATAAACACACTTTTCACAATTGTTTGTTTAGAATGACTAATAATAGACAGTTGAAAGGTTAACTGATTTGCACATGCAATAAAAGGCAATAAAATGCACTGTGACACTGGGTAATATAACAGCAAAAATTACTCATTAAACAATAAAGAAAAGATCTAGCATGATTTCTTTGCAGATGACATATATTTTTATGTAATGCAGTGGAATATATACATGTAAACGTGTCCATTTAAAACTGCTATCCTGCTGTTGCAAAATGCTATTAAAATAAAGCCTGTATATATGTCATGTATTTAATTTGGGTTTTGTGGACAAATAACATAAAAACCTGTGTTTGACATGAAAAAAAAAAATGAAAAAAAAAAAAAGAGGCCTGCAATTTGTCCTCAGGCTAGGGAATACAGACGTCAGTATCACTTATTCCACTTCTATTTTTCTAGAGTTAGATTATTGGCTACTGACATAAGGTCTGGTCCATTGCTGCCTATTCTGAGCCAACCACTTAGAGAGGAGATACCTTCTCAATGATATGGATGTTGTTTTAGGGCAGACCATTGTGAACTGGTCATTTAAGGTGTGTTCACACTTGTAGTTAAGTTCACTTGGTTTATTTGGTCCAGACCAAAAAACCCCATCAACATTTAGTCCTGGTCCGCTTACCGTTCACATTTTCATTTTAACACCGAACCTAAAGGTATAGGGATATGTTCACAACCTGATTGGTCGGCTTTTATTACATATATTTCATGATGGAATTACCGGTCATCCAAAACAATGCGGTGTGCTGGGTTAAATGCGCTCATTGTATGTGCATAGCCTACATATGATGATATTTTGACCAGCTGAGAAATCGCGAAGAGCTTATAAAATGTGTAAAGGAGTAAAAACAGCAGCAGGAATCAAACAAAGATCTGCTGCAAGGAGACGTGGTTCTGATGACTGTACTGAACTGTGATGGGCAACATTGCGACTATGGCGAGAAAAAACAGGTATGCTTGAGCATTCTGTCGTTTTTAAGGTCGCATCTTGTGACATCATGTCCCATTTTTGGTTCGTTTACATGTCTTTGGTCCATGTTGCATTCATATTCTATTCGAATAGAGTTTGGAAGCGGACTGAGACCCATCTTTTCATCAGTCTCGGCCTGCTTGTTTGGTGCGCACCAGGGTTCGGATGGCAGCTATCACACTTATTCAAATGAACAGCACTAACCGAGCAATAGCACCAGGGATAATTTTACCAAACATGCTAAGTGTGAACACGCCCTTACTCTCTGGGCACTGAAGTTCTATGACGGGCAAGGACTCTCTAAATGGCCTAGATCATTCATAGAGGACTATTATGCAATCATCAAAGCCTATCTGACCCAGTTATTCTGGATTCATTACCCAATCTTCCAAGGAAAGTTTTTCTGATTGAATCACCACAATTCACCTATAAGCCCTGTTTACACCTGGTATAAAGATGTTATAACTTGGCAAGGTTATTTAAAGGCAAATTAGAAAAAAGTAGTAACTGGTTTAGAGATTGGCATTGTTACCAACATAAACATTGGTTTGTGAACCTAGTGAATGCACAGCAAGTGTGATGCTATGCAAATTATGTTGATTTGTGTTTTATTACGAGTATGTCTCTTTCCCTTTTTGCCTGCAAAACCTTTTCGGTCTGAGGTTCTGTTGTTGTGGCTAAGCTACTTCCACTGCATGTAGTAGTAGCCTGACGTTTTTTCCTTTATGAATATGGCATAGACGAATGATGAAGTGCAGTTTCCTGAAATTTGTCCTGACAACTCTAAAATATAAATAATTATCATAGGCTCATAGAGATTTAGGGTAAGGAAAAAACATGATTTGGAAAATGGTTTTATGTTGTACTCATTCATTATTTAAATTTTGCTCAAAAAGGTCCATAATATAGCTTTAATTTTTGACGAGGCATCATATTTAAATTAGATTCAACATATTAATTTGTTATTTGCTGCATGGTTGCTATTACACGCCACCTAATTTAGCAAATTCTGTAACCCATGGAGACATCATACATAATGATATGCAAGGTAGCTAACCATATAAAATCTTTGGGACATAGAAACATCTCTTAGCTCTCTTAGTTTTTTTGGAGCTTGATAGAACAATGATTTACATTTTTGTCTCTGTATTTCACCTTTCTAGTGCAGCTGTGACTTCAACCTGCTCTCCACAGGATGACTTTGATCTTCCAGTGTTCTTGTCTAGTGGAGACCTCACAATAGGAGGAATTTTTCCTTTACATTATAGAGTAGAACTTCCATCAACAGACTACATAAAGAGACCTTTATCAGCACAGTGTCAAGGGTAAGGATATTTGCTATTTTCCAATAATTTCTGGGCAATTCAATATTTTGCCTGCTGTTTAATTTGTATTCCGTTTCCCAAAATCAAAAAATAAGATGGTAAACCAATGTTCTAAAAACAATTTTACAAAGTTATTTTTGTGGCTTTAAATGTAGGTTTGATCCAAGAGCTTTTCGCTGGGCTCTTTCTATGAAGCTTGCTGTGGAGGAGATAAACAATAGAAAAGATCTCCTTTCAAATCATACACTGGCTTACAGGATTTTTGACTCTTGCTCTACTCCTGTAACGGCTCAGAAAGCAGTCCTAGCAGTACTGAATGGGCAGGATGTTGTTCAGAGTTCAATGTGCTCTGGGGCTGGCCCTTTATTAGGATTAATAGGGGAATCTGGATCTTCACAATCCATTGTTCTCTCCAGAACTGTGCAACCCTTCCAAATACCCATGGTAATAAGTTATTTCTGTTCTGTTTATGTTCTGTATCTTGGAAACATAAGCTCAATATGCATATATTATTTTAATGTATTTTATTGTAATTCTTTTTTTTTTCTGTTTTATAGATAAGCTATTTCTCAACCTGCTCTTGTCTAAGTAATCGGAAACAGTTCCCAACATTTTTCAGAGTGGTTCCCAATGATGATTATCAGGTCAAAGCTATTGCACAGCTGTTAAAAAGGTTTGGCTGGACATGGATTGGTGTGGTCACTGAAGACCATGACTATGGCAGATTTGCTTTACAAGGCTTAAAGCGAGAAATTGAAAATACTAACATTTGTTTGGCATATCATGAAATGATCCCAAAAGACTACACCCAAGAAAAAGTCGTAAAGATTCTTAAAGTAATGAAGGAATCAACAGCTAAGGTAGTTGTTGTTTTTTCAGTAGAAGGGGAATTTTACCCTTTCTTGAGAGAGTTTGTGAGTCAAAATATCACAGGAATTCAGTGGATTGCAAGTGAGGCTTGGGTAACAGCTTCACTGTTAGCAGAAACATACCCATTCTTAGATGGCACAATTGGGTTTGCAATACGTCAAGGACACATTCCAGGTCTTCAGGATTACCTCAAAACAGTGACCCCAGAAAGGTACCCTTCAAACCCCCAAGTTCAGGAGTTGTGGGAGGCTCTGTATGGTTGTTCCCCCTCCACATCCAACTTGAACAGCCATTTGCCCTCCTGCACCGGGAAAGAAACTCTCAGACAAGAACACTCTGCCTACATGAACACACCCAGCCCTCGTGTGACCTACAATGTGTATAAAGCAGTGTATGCCTTTGCTCATTCTCTACATAACCTCATTCACTGCAGGCCTGGAAATGGTCCATTTGAGAATTTCTCATGTGCAAACCTCAGCAATGTGTTCCCATTGCAGGTAAAACTGTTTTAGGCTTTATACTTGGAACATTTTCAATTTCGGTGACTTTTTTCATAGCAAATGTAATTGTGTAATTTATCTGGTCTTTTCTGGTCTTTTAAACAATATTATTATTATTATTATTATTATTATTATTTTGTTTTTTGTTTTTGTACTCTAAAGCTTCAGCATTATCTTGAGGATGTTTCCTTCTCAGTATCCGGAGAAAATGTTAACTTTGATAATAAAGGAGACTCAATTCCATATTATGATTTGATAAACTGGCAAAGACACTCAAGTGGGGATATTCAGTTTGTGAAAGTGGGCCTGTATGATGGTGCTCAGCATTCTGGGAGAGAACTGGTGATTGAGGAACATGCCATTATGTGGTCTAAACAACAGAACAAGGCAAGGTCACGCGCAGAAAAGTTAGTTCATGCATTCATGACCTCAAGACTAGATTACTATAATGCTTTATTAGCCGGTTGTCCTGCATCCTTAATAAACAAGCTACAGTTAGCCCAAAATGCCGCCACTAGAGTTCTTACTAGATCAAGAAAATATGATCATATAACACCAATTTTATCATCACTACATTGGTTACCTATAAAGTTCCGTATTAATTACAAGGTATTGCTACTGACTTATAAAGCCCTAAACAGCTTAGCTCCAGTCTATTTAACGGATCTTCTATCGGCCTATAATCCATCGCGCTCTTTAAGATCACTAAATTCGAGGCTTTTGGTCATACCTAGGATATCCAGATCCACCAAAGGAGGGAGAGCATTTTCACATTTAGCTCCAGAACTCTGGAATAGTCTTCCTGATACTGTTCGTTGCTCAGACTCGCTCTCCCAGTTTAAAACTAGATTAAAGACGCATCTCTTCAGCCAGGCATTCATATAATACTTTTAATCTTAAAGTTAAATCCAACCTCTAGTTTATAAATGCCAGAGGAGAACTGGCCCCCGACTGAGCCTGGGTTCTCCCAAGTTTTTTTTTTCTCCATTAGGTCACCTGATGGAGTTTTTCGGTTCCTTGCCACTGTTGCCTTTGGCTTGCTCATTTGGGGAAATTTGGGGATATTTAATTTAATTAATCAATCAACAATACTATTGATCAGCATTACCAAACGTGGACATTTTCCACTAGAAACAAACATTGATGTATTATTTAATACTGTGAAGCTGCTTTGATACAATCTGTATTGTGAAAAGCGCTATATAAATAAACTTGACTTGACTTGAAGGTGTTAACTGTGCACTGCAATCTGTTGTTCTTTTAAATATTTCACTATGGTGTCCTTGAGCTGCTTTCAATCAAAAACATTTGCTAATGTATGCTGCGTATAACAGAGGAAAACATACAGAAAATACATTGAAATTTGTGATTATATTTACTTTTTTTTCATAGGTACCTGTCTCTGTGTGCTGTAATAGCTGTGTCCCAGGGTTCAGGACGGCTGCCCGTCGTGGGCAACCTCTGTGCTGCTTTGACTGTGTTCCATGTGAGAGTGGCAAGATCAGTAATCAAACAGGTAGATGCACCTTACTGCATGTTGAGTGATAAATATTTATAATTGTGTATTATGTATAAATATTTACTTGCATTTATTGATAATGTCATTCATGTAATTGTTTAAATTCTAAATCTCTCACATGCACTGTGATTATTATTATTATTATTATTATTATTATTATTATTAATTTTTTTTTTTTAGATTCAGTAGATTGTCTGTCATGCCCTGAAGACTACTGGTCCAATGCAAACGGAACAGTGTGTGTCCCGAAAGTAGTTGAGTTTCTCTCCCATGATGCAATGGGAATCACGCTGACTGTGATAGCTATAGTGGGAGCCTTTCTGACTGTCACAGTGCTGGGGATATTTCTGTACAACAAAGGAACCCCTATAGTCCGTGTGAATAACTCAGAACTCAGTTTCTTCATCCTATTGTCCTTGACTCTGTGTTTTCTATGTGCTTTGGTGTTCATTGGGGAACCCACATCCTGGTCCTGCATGCTACGACACACTGCCTTCAGCATCACCTTCTCCCTCTGCCTATCCTGCATCCTGGGCAAGACTTTAGTGGTGCTGGCAGCTTTTACAGCTACCAGACCAGGAAACAATATAATGAAATGGTTGGGCCCAATACAGCAGAGAATCATCATCTTCTGCTGCACTCTAGTTCAAGTGGTCATATGTACTGTCTGGCTTGTAGCGTCCCCACCTTTCCCCTATAGAAACACTAAATATCAACAGTCCAAGATCATCTTGGATTGCAGTGTGGGCTCTGATCTGGCATTCTGGTGTGTGCTTGGATATATTGGTCTTTTGGCTTGTGTCTGCTTTTTTCTGGCATTTTTAGCGCGGAAGTTGCCAGGCAATTTTAATGAGGCCAAATACATCACCTTTAGCATGCTTATATTTTGTGCAGTGTGGCTGGCATTTGTACCTGCATATGTCAGCCAGCCTGGTAAATTTACAACTGCTGTGGAAATTTTTGCCATTTTAGCTTCTAGTTTTGGCCTGCTCCTCTGCTTATTTGCCCCCAAATGTTACATTATTTTACTGAAGCCTGAAAAGAACACCAAGCAACATCTCATGGGAAAAGTTATTAAATGATGCAGTGGGATGTTGAATGTGAAATAAGTATCCAAAAAATATTGAATTTAAATAAAAATATAATTTTACCATAAATTAATATAATAATATATGATTATTATCTAATATGATATGTTAAGTTTATTCTAATCTGATATCTTCATATAGGGATATAGGAAACAGACTGTGTAAATACTTGTATATACTTAAAATAACATGAGACTATATACACCACAAAATTGTATCATGTCCTAAAACAAATTTACTCTCTTTCTAATGAATACAATGTATATGGTCATGGGTTGCGCTACTGTTGTAAAAAGGAATCATATTAATAAAGCATATTTATGAATATCAGTATTTTGAATCCTTCTGATGGCATATGACCATGACACATAATGAGATGCATGAAGATCTGTGTCTGATATATATAACACGGTGTCCTGCCCACTCATGCTGAGGGATGCAGCCATTAGAGAGCATGACTGTCCTTCTCCTGTGGCTTCTGGTTTACCATCTCAGTGCACTCACTCCTGGAGATGCTTCTAAATGTGTCCTGCAAAGTGACTTTGAGCCAGGCCTCATGGCTAATGGAGATTTTCATATAGGTGGCATTTTTCCTTTGCACTACAATCAGGAAATTCCAGATCTCAACTGTACTTACAAACCGGGGCCAGTCAAATGTAATGGGTGAGTAACAAAAATGTATATTTTTTTTTAAACTGCCTAGAGAATATAATATTTGTAGGGTATAAATATCTTAAATGGGTGTTTTGATAGAAATATTTAAACGTGTACAACTTAAGTTTGGATGCCTTTTATTTCATTCTTTCTGTTTACTTCATCTGCAGATTTGATCCGAGAGCTTTCCGCTGGGCCCTTACAATGAAACTTGCTGTAGAGGAAATAAACAAGCGAGCCGATCTTCTACCTGAATACACTCTGGGTTACAAAATCTTTGACTCTTGTGCATACCCTCTGACTGGGCAAAGATCAGCAGTAGCTGTTCTAAATGGGCCAAATGAGCAATTAAGCCCCATGTGTGCAGGTCCTGGTCCACTGCTTGCTATCATAGGAGAATCCGGGTCAGCTCAGTCTATTGTAGTTTCAAGACTTTTGCAGCCTTTCGGGATACCAATGGTGAGTCTAAAAATAAACATTTTTAATTGTTTTTGTGTTAATTTAAAGTGTGCTTGTTTGTGTGTGCTTTTTTTTGTGAGAAAATAATTAAATAGAGAATAAATTGCGAAAAATAAATGTTCAGTAATGGAGAGTTAACCATGTACACAGTCTTAGCTGTGTAAATTAAAACCATGCAGTGCAACCTAAGATCTAATAATATTCTTGTTACAGAATTTTCTTATTCTTTTTTTTTTCTTCCCCTTGACAGATCAGTTATTTTTCATCATGTGCATGTCTTAGTGATAGGAGAGAATTCCCAACATTCTTCAGAGTAATCCCTAGTGATGCCTATCAAGTAAAGGCCATTGCACAACTCCTGCTGCATTTTAACTGGACCTGGGTGGGAGTGGTACGAGGAGATCACGAGTATGGTCGCTTTGCCCTTCAGGGCTTACTGAAGGAGTTAGAGGATACAGGCATATGTGTTGCTTATCAGGAGATGATTCCTCTGTTATACGAGCGTCAGAGGGCACTGAAAATCATTCGAGTCATGAGCCACTCCACTGCTCGGGTTGTAGTGGTATTCTCAGCTGAAGGGGAGCTCACACCATTCTTAAGAGACTACATGGAACAGAATGTCACTGGGATACAGTGGATTGCTAGTGAGGCATGGGTTACAGCCTCTGTGTTCACAGGAAGTAAATATTTCCCTTTCCTTGGAGGGACCATTGGATTTGGCATACGACAGGGCCAAATTCCTGGATTAAGTGAGTATCTCACAACAGTGAACCCACAAACGTACCCCTCAAATCCTCTGGTTCACGAGCTGTGGGGGGCTTTATATGACTGTTCGCCCAACAGGTCCAGCTTAAATAATCATCTACCCTCCTGCACAGGGCAGGAGACTGTTAGGGTGCAGCACTCTGCCTATTTTAATACTTCTAGCCCCCGCATTTCCTATAATGTTTACAAAGGAGTGTATGCCATTGCTCATTCCCTGCACAACCTTCTTCACTGTAGACCTGGGAAAGGGCCGTTCAAAAACTCCACATGTGCAAGTGAACATAATGTCTACCCATGGCAGGTACTCAAAATAATGAGTGCTTAAATGATTAATGCTAAATTAACTCTGTACAAAGTTATGACTTGAACTAATGCAAACAGTCTTTTATCTCCTAAACGCAGTTACAGCAGTATCTCCAAGAAGTGTCATTCACTATTTCAGGAGAGACAGTGAACTTTGACATGAAAGGCGATTCTATCCCATCTTATGACCTCATAAACTGGCAGCATGGCTCAGCAGGAAATATTGAGTTTGTTAATGTGGGGATGTTCGATGGTGCACAAGAATCTGGCCAAGAACTGGTTATCCAAGAGAAGGCTATCATGTGGCCCGGACATCAGACTGAGGCAAGCTGTTCTCACAGTGTATTTCAGTACATGAGATTCCATGTTCTGAAGTTCTGTAGGGTCAAATGGAGGTAAGTATCAATTTGAAACATGAAAGAATTGTTATTCTGAAGATGGAAGATCAGTCTGTGGGAAGGAAATGCAAAAGGCAAAATTAATTGTTGTTAATCAGTATGTCCTATTATCATTATATATCCAGGTTAGTTAGTAGCAAATTAGTTTCTTGTCAAATAATTAATAATGCTATTGACCTATAGGAACATTATTAATATACACTTGTATACATTACTAATATATGTGTGGCTGTGTTGTTAAGCAGGTGCTGGTGTCTGTGTGCAGCAACAGCTGCACTCCGGGATTCAGGCAGGCTGTCCGTCGTGGCCAGCCTCTGTGCTGCTTTGATTGTGTACCTTGTGACAGTGGCAAAATCAGTAATAAGACAGGTTGGAGAACAACTTCAATAATTCAGGAAAAAAAAAAAAAAAAACTGTGACCTTGATCCTCATTTTTATAGTCTTTCCCTCTCTTTAGATTCATTAGAATGTATGGCCTGTTCTGAAGATTACTGGTCAAATGCTGATGGAACAGTGTGTATTCCAAAAGTGGTTGAATTCCTATCCCATGATGCAATGGGAATGACCCTAACAGTAATAGCTGTAGTGGGGGCCTGCCTCACTTTAGCTGTGTTTGCTGTATTTCTCTATTACAGAAACACTCCTGTTGTACGCATAAATAACTCAGAGCTCAGTTTCTTCATCTTGTTATCACTGACTCTATGTTTTCTATGCGCTTTGGTGTTTATTGGGGAACCCACATCCTGGTCCTGCATGCTACGACACACTGCCTTCAGCATCACCTTCTCCCTCTGCATATCCTGCATCCTGGGCAAGACTTTAGTGGTGTTGGCAGCTTTTACAGCTACCCGACCAGGAAACAATATAATGAAATGGTTGGGCCCAATACAGCAGAGAATCATCATCTTCTGCTGCACTCTAGTTCAGGTGGTCATATGTACTGTCTGGCTTGTAGCGTCCCCACCTTTCCCCTATAGAAACACTAAATATCAACAGTCCAAGATCATCTTGGATTGCAGTGTGGGCTCTGATCTGGCCTTCTGGTTTGTGTTGGGATACATAGGCCTTTTGGCTTGTGTCTGCTTTTTTCTGGCATTTTTAGCGCGAAAGTTGCCAGGCAATTTTAATGAGGCCAAATACATAACCTTCAGCATGCTTATATTTTGTGCAGTGTGGCTGGCATTTGTACCTGCATATGTCAGTTCACCTGGTAAATTTACAACTGCTGTGGAAATTTTTGCCATTTTAGCATCTAGTTTTGGCCTGCTCCTCTGCTTATTCACCCCTAAGGTTTATATTATTTTACTAAAGCCTGAGAAAAACACCAAGCAACATCTAATGGGAAAAGACAAATAATACAACTGATCATGTTTTGAGTCCAATACAAAGTGAAAGAAATAGAAATAATATGAAATAAATAACCAAAAATAGCAAATTAACAGTAATTGAATAAACACTTTTTTATATATATAATTTTTGCTTACTTTATTAATCTGAATACATATTACTGCAATTTTTTTTTTTTAGATTGTATTATGAGTGGTACTTGATGTCTTATTGTTAACAAGTGTACACATTGAGGCATGTAAATCAAGCATACAGTAATAACACAATGCTTCAAAAATGGGTATTTGTAAGAGTATATCAATTTACTGGACACTACAAACAACAAACTATAAAGGACTATTATGTAACAATCAAACTCAGACCTACACTTCTACAGGGATACTACAGCCATGCATACCCTTTACAAATAATAATAATAATAAAAATAATAATAACTAAAAGACAAGAAGTTCAGGCTAGAGACTGAGAATGTGAGACAAATGTTAGTTAATCAGATGCAAATATAAATATAAGTCAAGTCAAGTCAAGTCATCCTCATTTATATAGCGCTTTTAACAATGTAGATTGTTTCAAAGCAACTTTACAGAGATAAACGTATAATTTATGGTAACAGAGATTGTTTTGGCTTTATAGCGATTCTTTAATAAAGTTATTTTCCAGCTAAAGTTATTGTTCATTGGTTCACTTCCGTCGCAACGATCATTTGTTATTAAATTAGGGGCCGCTAAGACGACACAATTCTCTCTACACAGACTTTAAACGCGAACCTGTTAGAAACACTGATGGCGTTCACATGCGCATTAAGAATTGGTTCTATAGTTATGTGCATTTGAATATATGTGCGCAGGTTTGGAGTTCCCTACAAACCAAGCCTAAACAAGGTAATGGTGCCTTATAAAATTTTGATACAGAATTTTATTTTGTTTCTTCGGGGTAGGTACGTGAAATGAATTTCCCGAAAACGCTTTATCTGTAGAGTGGTAAAGGGATCCTCCATAGGGAGAGACTAGTTGACACTTTAGCACCTAAGACACTAAAATTAGCGTAGATGCCATTCTTCTTATGATGTAGCGAGTACATCAGGATTTATGGGAAGTGTTCCCAGTTCCGGCTGATCTAATCTATGCAGCCTAATCATTGAATTAAAGAAGTCTATAATGTGTTATGTGTATGCTAGGTCAAAGAGATGCTTCTTTAACCCTCAGACGGTCCTCGGTCATTTCTGACCGATAAATTTTCTGTTTTGAATTTCTAAAAATCACAGCTTCATCGGAATGTTATGAAACTTGGTGACTTTTATGGCATTAGGTATGTGAATACAAAAAAAAATTGAGGTCATGATCCGAGCATGCTAAGTGGTCGTAAAAAAAATAGTGACGATTTTGGTCTTCGGTCAGAAATGACCAACCCATAGGAAATGAATGGGAAATTGACAAAAAAAAAATAATTCTCCGAATTTTTGTGTGTACAATCTACAAATCGGCCTCAATCCTAAAAAAAAGTACACCGCTGTAAAGGGGTGACACTCTACAACATCAAGAGTACAAAAAAGACACACCCACCCACACACACACACATACACACACACTTTTATACACATAAACACCAATAAATTTTGATTACAAAAAATCTGTTTTGAATTTTTAAAAATCACAGCTTCATTGGAATGTTACGAAACTTGGTGACTTGTATGGCATTAGGTATGTGCACACACAAAAAAATTGTGGTCATGATTCGAGCATGCTAAGTGGTCAAAAAAAAATAGTCACACTTGTGGTCTTCGGTCAAAAATGACCCCCATAGAAAATGAATGGGAAATTGAAAAAAAAAAAAAAAATAATAATAATAATAATAGTATTATTTTACAAAAAGTGTTATAATTGAATGAATTGCATTTTTTGTTTCAAATTCTGTACAAAAAAAAAAAGTAAATGTGTCCATAAACAGCTGGGGAATTCACATGCCTCTCCATAGAGAACTGTAGATGCCATCTAGTGGTTACACCATGCTCCTACGCTTTCTCTCCATACTCTCACCAGATGGTGCTAATCTGCTTCAAACATTTTTTTTTGAAGGCCTAGACTCTATATTAAACTAAAATACTGCATAAATAAAAAATAAAAAAATACATATATTTATATAATTTTTTTTATTAATTTCAATGGCGAAAATAGACCATAAATATTGCATAAATATTAATAAATTCAATAAAATGATCTCAAAATACAAAATTAAAAAGAATAAATATTATAGAACAAAAATAAATTGCATTGGTTTTACTGGGATGGAGGAAGTTTCATTTTTAGGCCTCCGGTCACTTCTGACCGGGAAGGCCCAGGATGTGACTCCGAAACGAAGACAGTCTGAGGGTTAATCTGGCTTTGTGTCTGCTTCACGGACAATGGTAGTGTGGCAGGTCTAATGAAATATACCCTGCCTGCAGGTGGCTGATTAATTCATTTGAGCTCGTGCTATCAGTGAGCTGTAGTAGCGCATATAAACAAGCTGGTTAGAGTGTATGGTGCCATGAGGCACCGCCCCTTCCTGTGTCGTCATTTTCTGTCGTCATTCAGGTATGTTGGGTGTTGTGAGCTGGCCGATCAATGGCATACTGTAGCTAATATTAGCTTATTTCCAGGGCGACATGCAAGCTTTCGCGGCTGGCATTCGGCTGAGGTTGTACACTTGATGGTCAAAGTATGGTTATACTTCATGCCCGGAATGCTTAGTTATTGCCGACGCGCACGCTGTCCACCTGATAGATGGGATGAGCCCACATGCATGTTGTCTGCCTAACTGAGTTGGTCCCCAGAGATCGCACCTAAAAGGTATGTAGTTTTAAATTTGCGCCTAGGTTAAATGGCAATGTGTTGAGAGAAACATTTTTTATTAATGGTTAGCAGTTAAATCACAGAGTTTGTCTGATTGTTTATTTGTAAATTTATAGATGTAGTACGGACCAGTGGGTCGCATCTGCACCACCGATTAGTTTCCGTGTGGTTGACTGCGTGGGACTACTTCTGGAGGCGCTGTTGCTTTGCTGCTTTATTGTTTTGCTTCGCTGTGGACAAAGGACTGAAAACACTGTCCTTTGTGTCAATTTTAGTGTGTGTGCCTCCATGCGAGCCCTTTATTTCGGGGGGGAAAATTTCCTTTTCATTTGTATTGGCTTTTATTTTGTATTTTGACTCAGAATTTTGTAATATGTTTAACGTGAAACTGTGAATATCTCTACTCCAATTTCTGTCTCTTGGAGTGACAATTCTGAGTGTGTCTCAACAGTGACATTTCTGTTCCAGGAGCTGAGTGCACAAAGCAGGGGCGGATTGCTGGTGGTGGTCTCCCTCACGAGTGTTGTGTGCTGAGTGGTGTGAGTGTGTGTACTGGTGTGAGTGTATATGCACAGGTGTACGGAAAAGGTGACTTGTCGTGGAGGCCTTATGTGCCCTTATCCACTGCTCTGCCTCGGCTCCTGTCCCGCTGACTCAGGTCACTCCATGTGTGTTTGTTGAACCACAAAATTGTCTACATCGAGTGCTGTTGATGTTTGTGCATTTTTATATTGATTATATCTTTAATAAAACAAATTTATATTTTTTTTTGTACCCACGTCTCCTGCCGTCTTACTGTGGACGAACCTGTGTTTCCTTAAGTAAACTATATTTTATTTTCCCTGGCAAGATTCCAGGGTGGCGTAGTCGCTAGCAGAGATCATTTATGCTTAAAATCATTCCATCCCACCCTCGTGCCGCTACAGTAGGAAGACTGTTCCAAAGTTTTGGCGCTAAATAGTAAAAGGATCTACTGCCAGCATTTGATTTTGATATTCTAGGTATTATTAACTGGCCGGAATTTTGAGATCGCAATAGACGTGAAGGACTAAAATGCGTTAAGAGCTCGCTCAAGTACTGCGGAGCTAAACCATTTAGTGTTTTGTAATTAATCAGCAATATTTTAAAATGTAGGCTATACGATGTTTAATAGGGAGCCAATGCAGTGTTGACAGAACCGGGCTAATATGGTCATACTTCCTGGTTCTGGTAAGAACTCGAGCTGCTGCATTTTGAACTAGCTGTAGTTTGTTTATTAAACGTGCAGGACAACCACCCAGTAGAGCATTACAATAATCTAGCCTTGAGGTCATGAACGCATGAACTAATTGTTCCGCATTTGTCAATGAGAGCATATGGCGTAATTTAGATATATTTTTAAAATGGAAAAATGCGTTTTTACAGATACTAGACATGTGACTTTCAAATGAAAGATTAGTATCAAGAGCACACCCAGGTTCCTAACCGACGACGAAGACTTAACAGAGCAGCCATCAAGTGTTAGACAGTATTCTAGGTTATTACGTGAGGACGTTTTTTTTTTTTTTTGTTATATTTGGTTCTCTCATCATCCTACTTACAGTATTTTGACAAGTTTGCAATGAGATCTGTCCTTAACTTTTTTTTTTACTTTTTTTCATATCATATCACATATTTTAGTAATCATCATAAATTAGGAATCAGTCATTCGAAAGCTTATGAACACAAAGTTCATCCTGTGAAAACTGTTTTGAAATTGGATGACATTGCGTTACCATGGAAACGGTACTCTAAATTCTTGGGTACTGACAAAAGTGTAGTGGGCGGTGTCAAGTTTCATATTACAAAATGTTTTTTAACTACTTTATAATCAAAACCTTTTCTAATCTTGACAAAACACATGCCATACAAAATATGGAACCTTGAGACTCAGACCTTTCTGAAAAGAAAGGTCTGAGTCTCAAGGTTCCATATTTTTTTGATAAAAGTGATATTTGGACAGAAATGTATTAATTTGTTACAGGAGAAAAAAACAAAAAAAACAATGGGATGTGGGTGACACCCGGTGGCTATTAACAAAATCTCATTGGAACTTTTTTGTCCAATTTTTGTGATATCAACTTCAAATTTTGAACACAACTTGGATAGACATATGGATTTGATTTTTTTAGTAATTCTAGAGTAAACATTATTTTGCAAAATATTTATTTATATAAAATACAAATATTTAGTAGGCCTACAGTATATTTGGTTTACAGTATATTTAAACTTACATATTTTTTTTATACTTTCATTATTTGAAGTGCAATAATCTGCTGAGTGTCTTCTTTAAAACAAGACCAAATGTAGGTCTATATTCCAAAGCATTCTTGAATTACAACCATTCACAAGTGCATTTTCACGACTATTCTCAAAAAGGGGGTGACAGACAGTTAAGGGGTTAACCCTTTAAACCCGAAGTGTCCCGCCGGCAGAACCCCCCCCCCCCCAAATTAAAAAACAAAAAAATCAAATTACTAAGCAACCAATGAATGAAACAACACAAAATACTCCTAACAAGTGCTGAGTTATCACTCAAAAACGAAATGTACCCCCCGCTGGCGCCACCTAGCTGCGAAATAAATAATCATAATATTTTTCAAAAATGTGACCAGTCACGGAAAGTAGGGACACAAGTCGGTTCTGGGGCATTTTGAGTTATTCACAGATTCTGAAAGTGTAGTCTCCAAGCTTTCCAACGATGTGTAACACATGGAAATCTGATAATATTTGGAGAAGTTGTGGCCATTTGAAGGTAGGCACTTACAAAAGCTCAAAGGGGAGAAAACAGCCACTGAAGATTGTTCAGTTCTCACCTCTCTCTCCTGCTGGGAGTGACAATAGAGGCTCATTTACATATCATTTAGATAAGCCATACCCCCTGTAAAGCTCCCCCCGTAAAGCTGTAAAGCACGAAAAAGCAGAAAGGTCAGGAAAATGTGCCATCAAAGAAAAAAAAAAGTTTGCAAACAGGTAATATATAAATAAATGTCTCTTAGCATCTACCGATAAAACTGTATAGGCAACTCTAGTGTACACTGAATAAAAAATAAGATAAATTCTAGACAATGTTCAAATCAAAAACAGGATGTGCTATGTGAGAAATATATATATATACACACACAGTATGAGTAGGCTATGAATCAGAATCAGAATAGATTTTATTGCCATTGTCAATGAAAGGTTTCACAGACTAATTATAAATAATAAGCAATAAACTATGGCAATAGGCATAGGCATAATTTGCGGATGGGACGGATGGGACATGTTCCCACCACTTTTTAAAACATCTCGCGACACGAATGTACCAATTCTATAAATAAATAAAACATCTCCAGTTACCTGGCAGAGCATTCATTTCGTTCGTTTTTTTTTTAAATAAGATACTAGCGCTGAAATGTGTGTGTTTTTTTTTTTATCAAGTGATCAAAGTGCTCGTTGCCGCTGCGATCAGTGGCGCAGATACAGTGTTTTCTCTGTCTTCACTCAACGCGCGCTTCAATCCGTTGCGTTGCGGATACTCTCTATTCATTCTGTTGAAATCACAAAATAATTCAGGCGTTTGCGTGTCCCTGCTTGATATACAACCACTGATGAACATAATTGTTTTGATGAGAGAAAAAAAACTATACGAGAAAAAAAAAACTTGCTCAAGGGCGGATTCGAACTCATAACCTCTGATACGGCTGGCAAAAGCTCTACCACTGTACCATTTATATGTACATGTAATACATAGGCGGATCGATGTATTGGCACTGACAATATGTATTAGGCTACATCTCATTAAACGACAAATTAAACCCCATGTAACCTACTATTTAAATCGATTGCTGGACATCCTAATGTTATTGGCGTCCATCTTCATTGAATTTTGAAATCAGATAGAGCCGACCAGAGCGCTGCATAATAAGTAGCCACGCCGGCTTATTCAGTATGGAAATACACACCGACAATGACACGCCCCTACTGCGTGCTAGAATCTCCGAAAAACAAGCCGATTTCAACATCAAAATGTACGCTTTTAAATATACCAATACTGCTATCTCAAACATGGAGAGGCTTCTTCGTGATCTCAACTAACAGATTCTGCAAAAAAATGAAAATCACCAATTTTGAAAAAAAAAACGCTTCTTTCTCATTTTGCTCGAAAGTTGTGCTGCCGACTTGTGTCCCTGGTTTCCGTGACGGGTCACAAATATTACATTGATCAACTTAAAATAGGTGTCATTTGAAAGCTTAAGAGTCTGAAATTTACAATGAATGTAGCCAATTTGATAAACTCCTAAGTAGTGCTGAGTTATTTGCTGATAAATAGAAAAATAAAATTCATAATTTATAAACTACTTTTTTGTACTACATTCAGCAATATGTCAAATACATCATACAGCTCAGATAGTCCTGTGTCATATGTCATTTGAAAGGTCTCAATGAGTAGAGAATACAGCAAGCATAATTGTTTCAGGCTTTTTACTAAACTTGAGCGAGGTTTTTGTAAAAGAAGCCCTTAAAGAGAAAATGATGTGTAATGTGTAAATGTGTAAACCATATATGGATGCTGAATTTTAGACACATTTCCGCTCGTAACTTCAGGAAACATGCTCCGATTGTGGAAAATGACACATCATTATTTACAGCAGATGCTTACAATTAAGATGAGTCCAAACTCAACATAATCCATCACTCAGAACTAAAGATATTCCTCATGAAGTTCTAACACAAAAAAATCCACACTCACGTAGCCAAGCAAGGTAGCTTAGACTTGGCCTTTTTACTCGTATCTTCATAAAAAATACATTGATCATGAAAAATGGCACAACGTTATTTACAGCAGGAGCTCACGATTAAAAAGAGCCCAAACTCAATATATTCCATCAATCAGATCTAAAGATATTCCTCATGGCGTTCTAACTTTTCAGTCTCTCCCATTCACTTTCAATGGCCCATTGAAACAATGGCCCTCAATGGCCGAGTGGAACACCACAAGTGTAACTCTGTGCCATTTTGTCCAAAATAAAAGTTTTTCAAAACAAAATTCCTGGTGAAAAATTAAAGTAGACTAGTGTGATCAACAGTGCCAATTTTCTTCAGATTTTATTTAATATTCCCAAAATTATTCAAAAATAATGTTTTTTTTTTCTCAACAAATTTGATCCCTACTGTCAAATAAATGAGGCCTACGATTATTCAGATGCAAATAGAAATATAAAACCAGTCCTAATTGAAAGAGAACAAGTTGACAAAAAGATTGAATCCCTTATTTGGTGAAAATATACTATAATGAAAGATTTATAAGCAATTTTTTATAGTCTGTTATTTTTGACCGAGAAGATCCCGGGGGTTATAGGGTTTTGAACACCACACAAGGATTAAAGAAGGTAGGTCCTGTTTTTAAAGTTTAGAAACTTTATGAACACCCACAGCACATATTGACATTATGGGCCCTATTTTAACGATCTGAAACGCAAGTGTCAAAGCGCAAAGCGCAAGTAACTTTGTGGGCGGGTCTTGGCGCTGTTGCTATTTTCCCGGCGGGATAAATGACTCTTGCGCCAGGCGCAAATCTAAAATGGGTTGGTCTGAAGCAGCTTCATTATTCATAGGTGTGGTTTGGGCGTAACGTGAAATAAACCAATCAGAGCGTCATCTCACATTCCCTTTAAGAGCAGGCGCGTTTGTTCTAAAGCGGATTCCTATCATAACGGCGGATTTGCCAAGCGCGCCAGGAGCAACGCGTCACTGACTTTAAACTATTTTTTCCTGGTTAGTTGCGCAATTGTTTTCTAAACCTGCAAAATAGCATGAAGGAACGTTTGTGCCGGAACACGCCTCCTTTTTTGCGCTGAACCGCCCAATGAGCGCAAGTTCATTCCCTAGTTTAACGACGTGCTTCTGTGGAGGGAAAAACGGGCTTTGCGCGGGTGCAAAATAGGAATGATACATGCGTCGGTGTACAAAGTTAATTGCGCTGGGTGCAAGATAGGGCCCTATGTATGACTCAGCATTCAAATATATTAACCACACCCTCTTACATTTCCCCTTGCAAATTCATTTCCACAGAGAACAATCTTGGCTATTTAAACATGGTGCAATGCTCACCTGATATTTGGAGAGCTCACTGTCCTAACAAGAGAATGAATGTTTTATTAATTGTTACAGTACTTTGCATTGGCAGACTTTGTCCTGCTGTATTTGGGGTTAATATAGGCATCTGCATCCTGCAAGGTGACCCTCAGCCACCTGCCCTCTTAAAGGATGGAGACTTTGTTATTGGAGGGGTTTTCTCTATTCATGACTATCTGAGGACAGAGAAGCACCTCTATACTAGATGGCCACAACCACTAGAGTGCAGTGGGAGGTTAGCATATATAGTATGGAATATCACTCTTAATATAACATGTTGATATTGAAATTGTTCAAATTATAATTCTATATCAATAAAATATTAATTAGTTCATATAAAAATATTATCTGATGTTTATAATCATGTGATACAGTTATGAGAATTCATATGTGTAACTGTTTTCATGTAAAAGTATATTTATTTTTCTATTGTATTTTTATTTATTTATTGTGTTTATCTCAACAGCGTGGGTTATAGAGAGATGCGCTTTGTTCGTGCCTTTGAGTTCGCCATCAATGAGATCAACAACAGCTCCGATCTCTTGCCAGGCATAACTTTAGGGTATCATATATATGACTCTTGTGCTTCTGTGCCAATGGCAATCAAAGTAGCCTTTCAGCTTGCCAATGGACTAGATCTCATATTTAACGACACTGATTCCTGTGTAAAATCTGCAGCTGTTACAGCAGTAGTCGCAGAATCTGGCTCCACGCCGTCTATAAGCATTTCAAGACTTCTCGGTCCATTTGGAATTCCACAGGTGCGGGTTCAATATGATTACTTCATGTCATTTTAAAAATAAATGCAAATGTAGTTTAGATATAGATCTTTTACTGCATCTATACAAAGAATGACCAATAGAATGTATGTACTTGATTTTTTGTTCGGTTGCTTTTTCACTTTCCCTTAACGGTAAACTAGGTAAGTCATTATGCAACATGCGCGTGTCTCAGTGACAAGCGGCAGTATCCTACTTTCTTCAGGACCATCCCCAGTGATCACCATCAAGCGGCCGCACTGGCACGGATGGTCAATCACTTCGGATGGACGTGGATCGGGGCTGTGCGCAGTGATTCAGACTATGGGAACAATGGCATGGCATCATTCCTGAAAGCTGCGGAGGAGGAGGGAATCTGTGTGGAGTATTCTGAGGCCTACTACAGGACCCAGCCACGCAGTAAACTGAAAAGAGTCGCCGATGTCATTCGCAGATCAACGGCTCGTGTAATAGTTGCCTTCCTGGCCTCAGGTGACATGAGAATCCTCTTAGAAGAGCTGAGTCAGCAGCCTCCTCCTCTGATGCAGTGGATTGGCAGCGAGGCGTGGGTTACAGACCCAGAAATGCTGCGGTTTAATTTGTGTATCGGTGCTGTAGGCTTTGGAATCCCGCGGTCTGTTATCCCGGGATTTCGTAACTTTTTACTTGACCTGTCTCCAGAGCAGGCGCTGAAATTTCCCCTGCTGACAGAATTCTGGGAAAACTCATTTAGCTGTAGTCTAAAACGGCAGACAGGTTATTCTACTAGTATGCCAGCATGTGATGGCACAGAGGACCTGCACGCATTACAGAACCCGTACACAGACACGTCCCAGTTGAGGATCACTAACATGGTGTACAAAGCCACATATGCTATAGCTCATGCCCTACATGGCATTGTATGTAAGGAAAAGCATTGTGACAAAAACATAAAAGCTGAGCCCCAGCAGGTACGTTTTCAAATAAAAAAATCTAACTGATTTTAAATGAGAGAAAGAAAAAACAACAACAATATATATATATATATATATATATATATATATATATATATTTATACTGTATATATTCAGAATCTTACCCAGTATTTCTGCATTGATAATTTAACGAATTATATTTCAATCAACACAATGTCATAAATACATCTGAATTTTGAATGTCCACCCTGCAGGTTTTTGATCAGCTCAAGCGAGTTAACTTCATCAAAAATAATTATTCTGTTTCATTTGACACCAATGGAGACCCTGTGGCCACTTATGAACTTGTGAATTGGCAGCTTCAGGGAGACGGTTCAATTGATTTTGTTTCAGTTGGTCATTATGATGCATCGCAGCCTAAAGGACAAGAATTCAGTTTGAGCACAGCTATCATTTGGAACGATGGCAGGGAAATGGTATACATTGTTTTGTTCTGTTCATGTGTAAGTTAACTGTGAATATCTGTGAGTGCTGTGTTCTTGTCTCCTGCAGGTGCCTGTGTCTGTGTGCAGTGAGAGCTGTCCTCCAGGCACTAGGAAGGCTGTGCAAAAAGGAAGACCTGTCTGCTGTTATGACTGCATTGGCTGTGCTGAAGGAGCGATCAGCAATGAGACAGGTACTTTGTTTAGGCTTATTCTGCTAAATAAAGAATCCATTTTCTTTGCATCTTGTATGCCCCCAAAAGAAAATATCTTGCTTTTCTGTTCAAGGCCGGTCATTCTAACCCACAGTAAATTATTGTATTCTCTATCATCTTTTGTGTGTGTGTCCATCGCATTGCCAACACATCTGTGTGTAATTTAACTATTAATTCATTTTCCAGATTCTGTAGATTGTTATCCATGCCCTCCAGAGTTCTGGCCCAACAATGAGAATGACAAGTGCCTTCCTAAACCAGTGGAGTTTCTGTCTTGGGATGAGATCCTCGGTATCATCCTCACTGTTTTTTCTATGGCCGGGGCTTTAGTGGCTTTGAGCATGGCTTTAGTGTTTTATAAAAACAGGACATCCCCAATAGTAAAAGCCAACAACTCAGAGCTGAGCTTTCTGCTGCTCTTCTCATTGGCTCTGTGTTTCCTCTGTTCACTTACTTTCATTGGTCGGCCCACTGAATGGTCCTGTATGTTGCGTCACACAGCGTTCGGGATCATTTTCGTCCTCTGTATCTCTTGTGTTCTGGGGAAAACAATAGTGGTGTTAATGGCCTTCAGGGCTACACTTCCAGGAAGTAATGTAATGAAATGGTTTGGGCCTGCACAACAGAGACTCAGTGTTTTTGGTTTCACTCTTGCACAGATCCTTATATGTGTGCTTTGGTTAACAATATCTCCACCTTTTCCTTACAACAATATGCAACACTACAAAGAAAAGATTATTTTAGAATGCAGTTTAGGATCAGCTATTGGTTTCTGGGCTGTACTGGGTTATATTGGCCTCCTAGCTTTCCTTTGCTTTATTTTAGCTTTTCTGGCCCGCAAGCTGCCTGATAACTTTAATGAGGCTAAATTCATCACATTCAGTATGCTCATATTCTGTGCTGTTTGGATTACATTTGTTCCAGCTTATGTCAGCTCTCCAGGGAAATTTACTGTAGCTGTGGAAATATTTGCAATTTTAGCTTCTAGCTTTGGTCTGATTCTCTGTATTTTTGCCCCTAAGTGTTTCATTATAATTTTTAGACCAGAGCAGAATACCAAAAAAAAAATAATGGGTAAAGTACCATCAAAGGCCCTCTGAGACACACACAACTCTCGTGCCAACTGTTTAATATAAGATATGATACATTCTGTGATTTTAATGCGTAAGCTTTGACATCAACTGACATCACTGTTCCACATGTTTGTGCTATGATTGTTGCAAAAACAGTTTAGAACAGCAAACTTATCAAAATGAATTTCAAGATAAATTTGCATTGATAAAGTTTTATAATTACACTTGTCTGAACAGATGTATAATCTTGTGTACTTGATTCGTACGTGTAACCTAAAAATGTATTACAGTTTTTCTCGATTGCTTAAACACATTTCTTGAAACTATGCCTCGTATTCTCAAAACTGTAAACACAAATCCATAACGTCTCACCCAATTCCCCAAACATCCTATTTTCAGTTCAAAATGAAGCTCTAGACTCAAAACCATTCACTCTTGCTGAAAAACCAAACTTTGCCCTCAGACAGGACACACAAGCCAAACAAAACAAAACAAAACACACAAAACAAACATTTTTTCCCTGTTTTACTTTTTTTTTTATTCTCTCCTCTAAATGTTTTTGTATATTTACTTACAGTAAGATGTGTGTAACCATCATATGACAGTAAAAGAGCACACACATACCTTATTCTAATATGGAATTGTATTGGAATGGTAAAGAGTGTTGGTCGTGACAGGAGGGCCTCCACTCGAGACAATATGATGAACACGTCTAAGAACGTTCCACATATGGTTGAAATACCATCATTTGCCTAGAAAGATAACATTCTGGGAGTCAAGACTATAAAAGAGAAAGTATGCCCTCCCTTCACTGTCACACTCTGCAGCCACTCTGTGTGACTTTACGACTGCTGGCCTTTTCTTGCAAGAAAATAAACCTCATCAAAGACTATTGGAAATGTTTGTCTCTTATTCAATGATATAATTTTGTCTGCCACCACACCATAATTTTGTCTGCGCATGCGTCGCGTCTGAACGCGTTGTTGTCTTTGGAGCTCCATCGATTGATTTATAACTCTTGATTTCTCTTTAAACTCACTTACAACGAACATTTTCTACTTTTCCTCACCTCATAGTTACAACGCGGACTGTTGAGCAGACGCGTCTCAAGCCTAGTGATCCAACGCTGGATACTCTTATAGGTTACGTCCGTGGATCACGGCTGAACGCGTCTTCTCCGCATTCATTTACAAACAAACATCTTTTTTTTCGCCTATCGTGCGTCTACTCTACACCCGTACCACTAAAAAGACGGATTATTTCCAAGACTTAAGCCATAAATTAGTATTAATATTGATAGCATCACTGGTAGCGTCGTTGCTAACTTAACGTACTGTCCATCTGTTAAAATGGCAAATATATCAGATGTAAGTAGCCTACCTTTTGGTGCAGGTGAGGACACATTTGAGCTGCACGCTGTGCAGTCTGAGCTGGAAGCTGTTGAGAAACAGATCCACGACCTTTTAGTGAGACAAGCCGAGCTGATAGACCGGCGTTTGGCTCTTGAAACATCACGCGCCGATGCACACAAATCAGAGATTAACGTTACTAACCCGCTGACTCCGACCTCGTCTACTCCGTGCGTTTCTCAACATCGGTCCCGAGCGTCGAGGTCGAGGTCGCGATCAGCCATGGTCTCGTTCACTCCGGCTCCAACATGCCACCACGAAGCCTGGATAGTTCCGCAGCGGAAGTCGCGAGTCAGGTCTAGACCAAGAAAACTCTCTCCGACCCTCCCGGTTTTCGAGATATCCACACAAAACCGCTTCTCCCCTCTTCGCGAAACAGAACGCGATGCTGTGATCATCGGCGATTCCATCGTTCGACACGTACACCCTACGTTAAATAAAAGTAAGGTGCATAGTCACTGCTTTCCTGGTGCTCGTGTCTCTGAAATCGCCGCTCGCATTCCCGAGATTCTGAACGAGCGCGTCGGAACTGTTGTCCTGCACGCAGGGGTGAACGACATCAGGCTGCGCCAGACGGAAGTTCTGAAAAAAGACTTCAGGAATCTGATCGATACGGTACGCAGCACATCGCCTGATATAACGATCATTGTGTCAGGACCGCTTCCCACGTACCGACTAGGTCATGAAAAGTTTAGTAGATTATTCGTGCTAAATGAATGGTTAATGTCATGGTGCACTGAGCAGAAACTGCTCTTTGTAAATAATTGGAATCTGTTTTGGGAGCGTCCTAGGCTTTACCGTGCTGATGGCTTACACCCAAGCAGATTCGGATCGGATCTTCTGTCAGATAACATCTCCAAAACGTTAAATACCTTTTGACTAGTAACCAAAAGTCCAAATCATAGTCTCTGCTGCACCAATTTAACTGATATAAATAGTGTTGAACATTGCATAAAATCTGTGTCTATTCCTCGTTTAGTGAGATCAAATAATAAATCTACTGCAGGATCTAGAAAAAATCTAATTGTTATTAAAACAGAAAATGTTGCTATTAGTAATCAAAAACAATTTCTAAAGCTAGGTCTTCTAAACATTAGATCACTCACACCTAAGGCAGTTATTGTAAATGAAATAGTCACAGATAATAGCTTCGATGTACTTTGCCTTACTGAAACCTGGCTTAAACCAAATGATTATTTCGGTCTAAATGAGTCTACTCCATCAGGATACTCCTATAAGCACGAACCCCGTCTGATTGGTCATGGCGGCAGTGTTGCAACAATCTATAGAGATATTCTCAATGTTACTCAGAAAACGGGCTATAAGTTTATTTCGTTTGAAGTACTTGTACTAAATGTTACGCTCTTAGATGTTAGAAAAACATCCCTATTATCTCTAGCCTTGGCTACCGTATATAGACCGCCTGGGCCTTACGCTGATTTCCTAAAAGAGTTTGCAGATTTACTCTCAGACCTATTAGTTAATTTCGATAAAGCATTAATTGTTGGAGACTTTAATATCCACGTAGATAATTCAAATGATGCGCTAGGGGCTGCGTTTACAGATTTATTAAATTCCTTTGGGATTAAGCAAAACGTTACCGGACCAACTCATCGTTTTAATCATACACTCGATTTAATTATATCACATGGAACCGATCCAACCGATATAGATATCATTCCACAAAGTGAAGATGTCACTGACCATTACATGGTAACTTGCATATTACGTACCCCTGTAATATATCATGCTGCGCCGCGTTATCGATTAGGCAGAACAATCCTTCCATCCACCATAGATCATTTTTCAAATAGCTTATCTGATTTGTCTCAGCTGCTCAGTGAACCCAAACAAACAGATGAACTTGAGGAATTAACTAGCACTATGAGCACCATTCTCTCTGGTACATTGGATATTGTTGCACCCATTAGACTAAAAAAGGTCAGAGAGAAAAGTAAAGCACCATGGTACAACAATACTACGCATGTTCTAAAGAGAGAAACCCGTAATTTAGAGCGTAAATGGATAAAAACTAACTTAGAGGTCTTTAGAATCGCATGGAAAGACAGTATGTCACGTTATAAAAAGGCCATAAAAGAGGCCAGGGTTGAGCATCTCCGCAATCTAATAGAAAACAACCATAACAATCCTAGGTTCTTATTTAACACCGTGGCTAGACTAACAAATAAACATATGTCTCCTGAACAAAATATTCTGTTACAGTTTAGTAGTAATGATTTCATGAAGTTCTTCACTGAGAAAATAGAAAACATCAGAACCACAATTGTAAACGTTCAATCCTCAATCACGCCTTATAATTCGGCCTCAATTATCACCCCGCAAGAACAATTACAGTGCTTTACAACTATAGAACAAAAAGAGTTAAATAAACTTATCATTTCATCTAAAACAACAACATGTTTATTAGATCCTATACCAACTAAACTATTGAAGGAAGTGTTGCCTGTGGTGGAGGAGCCTCTCCTCAATGTTGTTAACTCATCTTTATCATTAGGTTATGTTCCAAGAACATTTAAACTGGCAGTTATAAAACCTCTCATTAAGAAACCACAATTAGATCCACATAATCTAGCAAATTATAGACCCATTTCAAATCTACCTTTTATGTCTAAAATACTAGAAAAAGTTGTGTCCTCTCAACTGGGCTCTTTCTTGCTAGAAAATGACATCTATGAAAAGTTTCAGTCTGGGTTCAGGCCGCATCATAGCACTGAAACTGCGCTCGTTAAAATCACAAATGATTTACTTTTAGCTTCTGACCAAGGCTGTATTTCAATACTAGTTTTACTTGATCTTAGTGCTGCTTTCGATACTATAGATCATACAATACTCTTAGATCGACTACAAAATTATACTGGTGTTCAAGGACAAGCATTAAGCTGGTTTAGATCGTATTTATCTGACCGCTACCATTTTGTTTATTTAAATGGAGAAAAATCGATCATAACTCCAGTAAACTATGGAGTGCCGCAGGGATCTGTCTTAGGCCCTCTATTATTCTCAATATATATGCTGCCACTTGGAAATATTATAAGGAAACATGGAATTAGTTTCCATTGTTATGCTGATGACACTCAAATATATATTTCATCACGGCCGGATGAAAACGCTAAATTATCCAAATTGACAGAGTGTGTTAAAGATATAAAAGATTGGATGACGCACAATTTCCTTTTATTGAATCCAGACAAGACAGAGGTAATACTTATCGGTTCAAAAAACCACCCACAAAACCTCTCACAATACAACTTTAACATAGTAGGATGTCCTGTTACTTCATCCTCTACAGTAAAAGACCTGGGTGTTATACTAGACTGCAACCTGTCTTTTGAAAATCATATTTCATATGTTACAAAAACAGCCTTTTTCCACCTTAGAAACATTGCTAAGCTACGTAATATTCTATCAGTTTCTGATGCAGAAAAGTTAGTTCATGCATTCATGACCTCGAGACTAGATTACTGTAATGCTTTATTAGCTGGTTGTCCTGCAACCTCAATAAACAAGCTACAGTTAGTTCAAAATGCCGCCGCTAGAGTTCTAACTAGATCAAGAAAATATGATCATATAACACCAATTTTATCATCACTACATTGGTTACCTATAAAGTCACGTATTAATTACAAGGTATTGCTACTGACTTATAAAGCCCTAAACGGCTTAGCTCCAGTCTATTTAACCGATCTTCTATCGCCCTATAATCCATCGCGCTCTTTAAGATCACTAAATTCGAGGCTTTTGGTCATACCTAGGATATCCAGATCCACCAAAGGAGGGAGAGCATTTTCACATTTAGCTCCAAAACTCTGGAATAGTCTTCCGGATACTGTTCGTTGCTCAGACTCGCTCTCCCAGTTTAAAACTAGATTAAAGACGCATCTCTTCAGCCAGGCATTTATATAATACTTTTAATCTTACAGTTAAATCCGGTCTTTAGTTCATAAACGCCAGAGGAGAACTGGCCCCCGACTGAGCCCGGGTTCTCCCAAGGTTTTTTTTTCTCCATTAGGTCACCTGATGGAGTTTTTCGGTTCCTTGCCACTGTTGCCTTTGGCTTGCTCAGTTGGGGATATTTGGGGATATTTAATTGAATTAATCAATCAACGATACCATTGATCAGCATTACCAAACGTGGACGTTCCACTAGAAACAAACATTGATGTATTGTTTTAATTTATTACTGTGAAGCTGCTTTGATACAACCTATGTTGTGAAAAGCGCTATATAAATAAACTTGACTTGACTTGACTTGACCTCCCTGAAGGTTCTCGAGGCGACGGTAAAGCGACTCAAATTTGGCCTTACTCGTAGCCCAGCCTCCCTCATAGTCATACCATTGACTAAGACATGGGCAACTAGAGTGGCTTGAATTTCATCTGAGACTGCTTGTCTTCTTGCCCTTGCCCTTCCTCCTCCTCCTTCTTATCCCTCCTCGATCTCTTCCTTCATGTCTTTCTGGATCCATTGTTCCAAAACTCAATAAATTGATTTGGGGCCTTTTATCTATTGAAGGATCTAATTGATGTGTGTTCAATTTTGACTCTTAGTGTTTCCACTTGGGTAATTGTGTGCTAACTGAGCTGAAGCTGTGCTGACTTGAGTGAACAATATTGAATGCTAGTGCTTTCTAAATGACAACATGGTCTAGGCAATGAGAAATGAAGGGATTTGTGTGTAGAGTTTTGCAGTGACAGTTCAACAAATCTGACTCATGTGTCAAAACAGGGAATAGTGTTTATAGTTTAGGGAAATGGGTGTGCTTTTTGATAAATGGCATTATGGTTTTGAAATTTTAGTTTAAAAGCATGGTTATAGTGTTATATTATATATTTATAATTATATTACAATATATTTACAATTATAGTAGCAATTGAGAAAAACTGTAATTACCAAATACATTTTACTCAAATCTACGCTAATGACAATTTGCTAACTTCCCTTGTGAAAAAGAAGTGTACTTAATTGTATTGAAAGCGTACTTTTTGTGTGCTTAAAATAATAAAAGTATACTTTTTAAAAAGTGCACTTGCAGATAATATAATATAATTAAAATTAAAGACCACTTAAGTGTACTTAAATGGAATACACTTTAATGACAATATTTCTTAACACACTTAAGTGCACTTTTTACAAATGCACTTTGTAATAATATCTAATTAAGCTTAACTTAAAGTAAGTACACTTTCATGACAATATTTCTAAACACACTTAAGTGTACTTTTTAAAAATGCACTTTGTAATAATGTCTAATTAAGTTTTACTTGAAGGAAGTACACATTCCTCACAATATTTCTAAACACACTTAAGTGTACTTTTTAAAAATGCACTTTGTAATAATGTCTAATTAAGTTTTACTTGAAGGAAGTACACATTCCTCACAATATTTCTAAACACACTTAAGTGTACTTTTTAAAAATGCACTTTGTAATAATGTCTAATTAAGTTTTACTTGAAGAAAGTACACTTTCCTCACAATATTTCTAAACACACTTAAGTGTACTTTTTAAAAATGCACTTTGTAATAATATCTAATTAAATTTTACTTAAGGAAAGTACACTTTCATCACAATATTTCTAAACACTTAAGTGTACTTTTTAAAAATGCACATTATAATAATGTCTAATTAATTTTATTTAAAAAAGTACACTTTCATGATAATATTTCTAAACACACTTAAGTGCATGTTTTAAAAAATGCACTTTTTTAATAATGTCTACTTAAGTTTTACTTAAACAAACATTTTAAATAATTATGATTTTGTAGTGTTTTAAAGTTATTAAAGTTAAACTTATAAGTTATTAAAGGAAATTTATTTTGATGTATTGACTAATATACTAAATAAAATAAGAACTTTAATGGAAAACATGGAAAATAATTGATTTTAATTACAACTCAGATGTGTTGTCCAAAAATAATTTGTTAATGTATTTTAAATATGTTTAGTCTATAATATGAAATGCACTTGAAATGTATTTTTCCAATACATTTGCTTGTACATTATAATCAAGTACATATTGTTGACATTTTTGTCTGTTTTATACATAATATTTGACAATAAAATGTAATTTATGAGAGGACCCTTGTGAAAAAGAAGTGTGCTTAATTGTATTGAAAGCGTACTTTTTGTGTGCTTAAAATAATCAAAGTATACTTTTTGAAAAGTGCACTTGCAGATAATATAATAAAATTCAAATTAAAGACCACTTAAGTGTACTTAAAGTAAGTACACTTTCATCACAATATTTATAAACACACTTAAGTGCATTTAAAAAAAATGCACTTTGTAATAATGTCTAATTAAGCTTAACTTAAAGTAAGTACACTTTCATCACAATATTTCTTAACACACTTAAATACACTTTTTAAAAATGCACTTTGTAATAATGTCTAATTAAGTTTTACTTAAAGAAAGTACACTTTTATCATAATATTTATAAACACACTTAAGTGCACTTTTTACGAATGCACTTTGTAATAATATCTAATTAAGTTTAACTTAAAGTAAGTACACTTTCATCACAATATTTATAAACACACTTAAGTGCACTTTTTACAAATGCACTTTGTAATAATATCTAATTAAGTTTAATTTAAAGTAAGTACACTTTCATCACAATATTTATAAACACACTTAAGTACAATTTTTACAAATGCACTTTGTAATAATATCTAATTAAGTCTAATTTAAAGTAAGTACACTTTCATCACAATATTTCTTAACACACTTAAATACACTTTTTAAAAATGCACTTTGTAATAATGTCTAATTAAGCTTAACCTAAAGAAAGTACACTTTCATCATAATTTTTATAAACACACTTAAGTGCACTTTTTACAAATGCACTTTTTAATAATGTCTAATTAAATGTTACTTAAAGAAAGAACACTTTCATGACAATATTTATTAAACACACTTAAGTGCATGTTTTAAAAAATGCACTTTGTAATGTCTGCTAAGTTTTACTTAAACATACATTTTAAATAATTATGATTTATAGTGTTTTAAATGTATTAAAGTTAAAGTTATAAGTTATTAAAGGGAATTTATTTTGATGTATTGACTAATATATAAAATAACAGTTTTAATGCAAAACATGGAAAATAATTGATTTTAATTCCAACTCAAGTGTGTTGTCCAAAATTAATTTGTTAATGTATTTTAAATGTGTTTTGTCTATAATATATACTGTGTGCATTATGCAGTTGAAATGTATTTTTCCAATACATCTGCTTATACAGTATAATCCAGTACAACTTATTGTTGACATTTTTATCACCAGCCCTTGCTCTATGAACTCAACTAGTGTCAGCTTTCTACATAATATTTGAAAATAAAATGTAATATATGAGAGGAGTCTAATAGTAATGTGTTGTAGCTACTTTACATCTGTGAACATAATACTTTCAATATCAGTATGTTGTTCTAAGTCAATTAAACACACATTTAAAATTGTATTAATTGCGAGCAAAAGTTAAACAAATGTAAACAAAATGAATTTGCATTTCAATTCAGTTAAAATACATTTAATTTTAATCACACTAGACTACATTGAAAAAAAAGATTAACTTTTAGTTAGGTTAATGAGTAAAGTTTTGTGAACTTACAGAGTTTAACAACACAATGAGTTAGAACAACTTAAACAGAAAAGCTGAAATAACATTTAACCATGCATGATATATGAATATGTTGTTTAATGCGCATGCGCGAGAAATACTACGTCATTATGACGCTCTACTTCACTAGAGTTTGAAAAATGCGCTATGTTTTGCGATCCGTTTGCGATGCGTGATGATACTGAAGCTTGCCAAATAAGAGAACAAAAGGAGCACCACGTTTGGATGTTTGTTTGCAGATGAGACGTTATGCTGCAAATAATCAGTCAAGTAAGTATATCTTGATGCTTTCTTTAGTTAATTTTTTTTTCACCTTAACATGTCAGTTGCTGAGTGCATTTTAATCGCAGATATTATAAACTCAATAGTCTCGGGAGGTGAATTAATCATGTTTTCAATAATTTATATATGATTGCTAATAATGTCTTACATTGTAATGTGAGGAAGGCGTGTGTGGTCGTGTTATGGAATTTGGTTGCTGATTTTTTTTTTAAACTAAACCGACTTTTTAAATTATTTTAAACAAGCTACTAAATATTTGCTGAATGCTGATCCAATATTGTAACACTCGAAGACGTTTATATAGCCTACATTTAATACAAATAATCAATCTTATAACCACCATAAATATTTAATATATTACCCACCTCTAGAAAAAATGCTTGTAATGTATTCAATTTCATTTTGTATTTAAAGAGTTGTTCAATTACTATTTGTTTTGGAATATGTAATATTTTTGTGTTTATCTGGATTTAAACATTCATTTTGCAGGATCAGTTCATATTTGTTATTGGAGATACAGTGCAAGCGGTGTGGAATCACAGACCTGTATTGATGAGGTGATGTTACAAGATTTATCATGACAGCACATCCTGATCAAGCTAAAACACTACTTTCAAGTCACTAACTAACGTTATCCCTATAGCTTTTAAATGCTTTGAATCTTTTGCATGTGCAAGTAATAAATTCCCACCTGTGCATTTACACCTGCCCTATAATCATCATATATTTTATAGGTAACAAACCAAAGGAAGAAGGCTTGCAGCATTGCTGTGTCAACCGTGGTAAATACAAGAACAGGAACATCCTTCATGAAGATAGCTATGTGGGGCAAGCTTAAAATGTAAGAATACCTTTCTTAATTTGCATTGGTCCTGGGTTTGCATGGGTCATATATCTATATTTGTGTAATTGATAAAGTTATGCTTAATTCCCTGTAAAGTAGCAATAAAAAGGTTCTCTATTTTGAATCACTTTAAGCCCAGTGTCAGTGAAGATGGCGTAGTCAGTGGAATCCTGGTGTTTGTGGGAAATAGAAGGAACCTTGCCCAGCTTTCTACTACGATGTGGCCCTGGTGACTGAGGTAATCAATCACATCACACAATTTATCAACAGTTAACAGTCAAAAGTTTACATACACCTTGCAGAATAAACTGCTTCATCAGGGTAGTAAAGATAAAACGTATACATTTTTGTGATCCCTATTATTGATAAAATTGTTAACATTTTGCAGATACTGCAAGGTGTATATCAACTTTGAAGCGCAACTGTATATCTATCTCTTTCATTCAATTGAGCCAAATATAATAATGGACTGGATCTGTATTATAAACAAATTTTCTGTTTTTTAGTTTTTTTCCTCAAGGCATTTTTTCTGACTTTCCTGCATCTTTGAAACATTTCCATTCACATATACTCTGGAGAGCATCTGGGACATTGACATAAACAGCACTTTCCAACAACTTAAAAAATTGGGTGACAATGTAACGGTGGTGGCCGCCCTAACCTAAATAAATTATTTTAAAGAAAACCTTCGGGCGCCAGACAGGATTAAACCTGTCAAAAATTAACTTAACCCAGGATAGCAGAAAATGTAACCACCTGTTACACAACAAATAATAATAATAATCCCAGAAAAAAGGTCATTTCACAAGGAATATTTATTCTTCCATATGTTCAAAATCATAATCACACAGAAAACGAAATGGACAAAAAAATAAAATCAAACAAAATAAGAAATGAAGTTCACAGCGGTCATGGTCTTTGAGATCCGAGCCCCGTGCCGGAAACCAACCGCGTCACGCTAATCCACGTTCGCAGATTCGTGTCCACATTCATTCACAAAAAATGTCCATAAGAAAAGAAAAGAGAGAACAAAGAAAACATTGGATAAACATCTCATTAATCTTGTGGTAAATCACCAACATTAAATCAACAGCATCAATAATTTTAATGGGCAACAACAATTATAAACAAAACACTAAGCACACAGAATGTGCGAATATGAAAGCTATGCGAGTGGGTGCGTGCGTGCGTGTGTGTAATGGCGGCGCAGAGGTACTGACCACGTTTGCAGGTATAGAAGGCACCACTGAGTATTGCGGGTCACCAGACACCAAGATAAGTGGATAATCGGTTTTTGCCTTGTCTTCAGGACAGCTCATGACAGTTGGTCTGGAAGTGCAATGCTTCAGTCTCGCACCAGACATCATACACATGAAACAGCTGATTGACTCGCATCCGTCTTTCCACCGTAAATCCTCACTCATACGGGCAACATCATGTGCAAACAAACGGATGACGCTTCTGATTCAGGTACGACACACTCCCTTTAAATACAACTTCCTTCCGTTGTTAATTGACACTCCACCCAAAATCACGCTACAATGAAAGTGAAAGTAAACAAAGTTTTGGAAAAGATTCTCTTGTTTGCCACACTCTCCCCCCCTAGAAGAAAACAACCTATGGTTGTTTAGAAGAGAGAAAACGCAGATTAAAATCCTAGAAAATCTTCGTCATCAGAGGATTCTTGAAATATATCCAGGAGTTTTTTCTTTTCTTGCATCTCCAATTCCTCAGCCGTTGGATAACACATTTTTATGTTGCAAACATGTGCTGTACGTACGTCTTCTCCAGTGTCTTCAAGGGCTATTTGATAGTTCAACGGACCCAGCTGCTTGATAATGCGGTAAGGACCTTTCCATTTTTGGGCTAGTTTTGCGCTAAATTTACGCTGTGCATTAGACTGTGGAAAGTTACGCAACCATACTCGATCCTTGCTTTTGAATGTTACATCTCTCCTATTCTTGTTATAGTTCCTCAGTTGTCTCATTTTGGCTCTCTTGCTGTTTTCTTTGGCTTGAGTTTGCAGATGATGAAGATGATGAACTACATCATATGAGGCAGCGTCTGGGGTTAGATTAGGCCCAGAGAGTATTTTGTCCATTGGACTTTGGAGTTTCCTACCCAGCTGGAGTTCTGCTGGGGTTAATCCAGTGGTCTCTTGAACGGCTGAATTAAGAGCGAATCTGAATTCTGGTAAGAACTGGTCCCACCTCTGATGGTTGTCGTCCACATAGGCTGCCATCATGCTCTTGAGATTTCGATTAACTCTTTCTGTCATGTTGGTTTGGGGGTGATAGGATGTAGTTAATTTGGGAGTAACACTCCAGTTCTCACATAACTCTCTGAAAACCGATGAAACAAACTGAGCGCCTCTGTCTGAGAGAACGAAGTCTGGTACGCCCCACCGTGTCAGGATGTCTTTTCTGAAGATGGAGGCAACATTCTTTGCTGTGGCACTCCGAATGGGGAACAACTCAACCCATCGAGAATAATAATCAACAAAGACCAGCAGGTATTCATTTTGAGTTGTGCTACGTGGCAACGGACCCATGAGGTCGACTCCCAGCATTTGGTTTGGGCGGCTTGTTGTGACTTGCTGTAGTTTTCCAGCAGGCTTCCTGTTATCACTTTTCAGAGTTTGACATTTCACACAGGTCCTCACATGCTGTTTCACCGCTGACCACATGCCTGGCCAAAATGCTACTTCCTGAAGTCGCTTATAGGTCTTGTAGATTCCTCCATGGCCACAGATGGGAGTGGAGTGATAGTACTGGAGAAGAGTGGATCGGAGACTACTGGGAATGTAGATTCTGTAATGCAGTTGGTTATTTGTCAGGTATGTTTTGTGATACAATTTGTCCTCAATTATTTCGTACTGGTTAATCAGACTGGCACAATTATCTGCAACTGCTTGCAATAATTTTGTAACTTCGGGGTCTTTGTGCTGTTCGTCCCACAGGACAACATCTGATACAGGCAGTGCTGGGTCTTTTCCGCTGTTGTACAAGTTACATCCTGGGGTAACCGAAGATCTGGATAGAGCATCCGGAGCTACATTTAGCTTCCCTTTTCGGTACTCAATAACAAAATCGAATTTCTGCAATCGCAGGACCCAACGAATGAGGCGGCTGGTGGTTTTCGTGGAGTTCATGACCCATTGCAGTGCAGCATGGTCGGTAACAACTGTAAAAAGCTTGTGCTCCAAGTAATGTTGCCACTTTTCCAGGGCCCAGATGACTGCAAGGCATTCCTTCTCCGTTGCAGTATAATTGAGTTCGGCCCCAGTTAAGGTTCGGCTTGCATAGGCTATAACCTCCTCTCTGCCTACATCCCTCCGTTGGGCTAATATGGCACCCAGGCCGATGTCACTGGCATCGGTGTATACCATGAATGGCCGCTGAAGATCGGGATGTCCCAGAATGGGAGGTGAGGTGAGGTGAGACTTTAGCTGGTCGAAAGCTTGCTGACACTGAATTGACCATTGAAAACTATGTCCCTTCTTTTTCAGTGCGTTGAGGGGTTCAGTAATCTTGGAGAAATTCGGGACGAAACGGTGATACCACCCTGCTAACCCGAGGAACCGCTGAACTTCCTTCAAGTTCGTAGGCACAGGATAGGCATGAATGGCTTCAGTCTTACATGGGTCTGCTGAGATTCCCTTGACACTTACAACATGTCCTAGGAAGGTGAGTTCTTGAAGACAGAATTTACTTTTCTTCAAGTTTATGGTGAGACCAGCAGTTTCGAGTCTATGGAGGACAGTCTGGAGGTCGTGGAAATGCTGGGTTATTGAAGACGAGTACACAATGATGTCATCGATGTACACAAAGCATATTTTTCTCCTTAGTTCTCCCAGAACTGTCTCCATGAGCCTCTGAAAAGTTGCGGGAGCATTTTTGAGCCCAAACGGCATAACATTAAATTGATAGAGACCTGCAGGAGTGATGAAGGCTGTCTTGGTTTTGCTGTTGGGGTCCATGGTCACCTGCCAATATCCACTGTTTAAATCAATCGTAGAGAAGATGGCTGCCCCAGAGAGTGATTCCAGAATTTCTGTTATATTGGGAAGAGGGTAAGCGTCACTTTCTGTTACAGAATTAACTTTTCTATAATCCACACAGAATCTAAATTTGCCGTCTTTTTTGGGGACTAAAACCACCGGTGATGCCCAACCAGAGTGGGATGGTTCAACTATTCCTTGCTTCAACATCTCATCAAGTTGCTCCTCCAGGGCAAGTTGCTTGAGGGGAGACAAACGGTATGGCCGTTGTTTAATGGGGACTTGGCTGGTGGCATAGATGCTGTGTTGGAGAACCTCAGTATGTCCAGTACGGAGAGTACACACCTGAGGGCTTTCGTTCAGGATTTGGAGTAACTGTAGCTTATGATCACAGGATAAATGAGCAGCGTCTACAGCATTTTTTATCAATGTCTGTTCATCAATACCATCCGGGTGTTGAATTTGCAATGGTGATGATGGAGGGGGCACAGAAGTTAATAAGGAAAGGTTTTGTGTGAGTGTGGCTTCCTTAAATTGACATCTCTCTTTTTGGGGATTTACATTTGGCACACTTGGATTTCCTGGTTGAAAGGGGTACTCTTTTGAAGGATCCAGCTTGAAGGAGTATTTTTGATCAATGACATTGAGTTGCAGCCCACTGAAGAAAATAAAGTCCAACCCCAAGACTACAGCATAGGCTAGAGCTTGGGATGAAAGTACAGCAGTAGGTAAGGTAAATGCTTGGTCATGTAAATTAATTGTGGTATTCAGCCATCCTAATGGAGTTTCTGCTTTTCCATTTGCCAGATAAAGAGGACCACGGCACCATGGTTGCAGCTGGTCCGGGGATGTAAACTGCCTCATGAGGTTCTCATTGATGAGTGTGTAGCTTGCACCAGTGTCCACAATGGCCTTACCTGACCAGGCATCGATACATAGGGGAACAACTAGTTGTTGAGGTATCGCTACACGTTCATTAGAGCTTGTAGATGAGGAGGAGGTTTTCTTGGTTGCTGATTGTGACTTATGAATTCTTGTTGCAGCAACAGAGTTGTTGGACGGATGACCACCTGACTTGGGGTGATAAGGTTGTTTGCCGCTGGTGGAATACTGTGGACCAGATGTTTGAGGTGACTGGGGAGAGGTATAGTGTGGACATTTTCCTGGTGGATGCTGTCCTCTACATCTCCAACACTGAACTGGGATTTTCTCAGTAGGTTGGTTTGAGGAGGGTCTTTGTGATGTGGCTTGATGCTTAGGGCCCATTCGACCACAATCATAACGAAGCTGTTGCTCATAATCTTTTTCCAGCTGATGTCCTAATTTTACCAGCTCTTCCACAGTATTCACTCGGCTACGCAATTGGCTGGCAAGGTACGGCTTGATATTCTTGAGTATCATCTTCACAATCTCACCCTCTGTAAGATCTGCCTTCCATCTTTTACAGAGAGCTCTGTAAGAAAACGCAAAGTCTCTAATAGATTCTGTTTCTCTTTGGATCCTAGTACGGACACGTTCAGCCAGTTCGTCCTCATAATCCTCAGAAAGGAAAGCAGATAGAAATGCAGTCTCAAACTCATTCCAAGTGGTTATGGTGGACCGTCTGACTTCCCACCAGTCACGTGCTGTTCCGTACAAGACAGTACGGAAGGTAGCCAGGATGTCTGCATCTGCCAGGGGATGTATAGCCAAAAAATCCTGACATTTGGTTAAGTACAATAGGGGGTCTGCATCGTCTGAAGGCCTTCCAAATGTGGGGAAAGTTAATTTTATATGGTCACTTTTAATCACAGAAGTTAAAGTAGGGGTTGAAGAAGTTGAAGGAATCACTGGAGCAGAAGGAGATGGCTGGGATGAAGTACTGGTAGTGCTGGGATCTGGTGGTGTCAATACACTTAGCTTTTGTGGATCTGCACTTTTTTTGACACTTTGAAATCCTTTCTCCACTTCACTTTTCAACTCTTTGAAACCGGTGAGACATTGATCAGTTTGAGTAACACATTGTTGGAGTTGTGAAGTTATCTTATTATGGCTTGTTTGGAAAGTGTGTTGAACAGCTTTGATGTCCTGCTGAACCTCTGCTTGGAGTTGATCAACCATGAATCGTAGTTCGGACACCAAGGTAGATTCCACCTTCTGGAGTTCTTCCGTAATCATTAACTTCATCGCTTTAGTCAGATTATCTGCTTCAGTCTCCTCTTGTTGCTTAGTGGTAGTAAACAGGGTTAATACTTGATTTTTGTTATCCTCCACTTTTGCAGCAAGATCAGCAATCTGGCTCTGGTGATGAGAAGAGGTATCTTTCACTTCCTGGGTAAGTTCATTTACTTTTCTTTCTTGTCTTGCCATTAAGTCAAACAAGGTATCCCAGTTCCCTTGTACCCGGGCAGTGACTTCTTGTATTTCCCTTCCAGGAGTTGGTAGAATGTTGGGCAGGTCATGTTGTGCTACTGAAGAAGGAGTTCCACCTTCAGATGAGGTGCAAAGTTGCATGTTATCCACTTGTGGTGCCCAGGTGAGAGTTTGCACTGGAGTGCTCCCAGCCGGAACAGGAGTGGACATGTGCACACGGGTTCCAGGATGAACAGGGCTGAGTGGAGTGGGGGTATGGTAGAACACAGGAGCACATGGAGGTGGTACCAGAGGCATCCACGGTCGCAGTGCAGGCGGCCATACTGGAGTTGAGATGTCTGGTGGAGGCTCAATTTCCACAAAAGTAGTTTGGGAAGGAGGGGTATGCGCCATGATTTCTGTGATTGAGTGTAAGAATGTTGAGTGTGAAAAACGTCTCGGTTACGTATGTAACCCTCGTTCCCTGAGTAGGGAACGGAGACGTTACGTCGGATGACGACGAATGGGGTTTCGCTTAGAAATCCTATCATCTTCGAGTATTAAAACACGAGCCAATGGCAAAGAAATGCCATGGGTCTGCGGAATTTGCATAGCGTAACTCCGCCCCGCCCTGGGGGTATATAAGGAAGTGCGCGAGCAGAATGCAGATATGTCTTCGCTGAGGAGCCGAGACTGAACTCAGGCGTTCCAGCGGTACAGCGGAAGTGGCAGGGAGACGTAACGTCTCCGTTCCCTACTCAGGGAACGAGGGTTACATACGTAACCGAGACGTTCCCTTTCGTTGTCACTCCGAGTTACGTCGGATGACGACGAATGGGGTTCCCGTATAATCACGCCACCTCTCGACTGTCTTCCAGTGCCCTGCGTAAGTCTGAGCTCCCTGTCGTGAAACTAGCACGGACGAAGGAGTCCTACTTAACACAGGGATACCAAGGTACACTGGGAAGCATATCCAGTGGAAATATGCAATCATGCCCAACCCGAAGGGGGGGACTTGGAATACACATATGACCCCGAAGGGCTGCATACGGAGTAACACTGGGGTGTCCAGCCGCAGGTGGAATATTTCAACCCCAGGGGTGGCAAGGTGGCTTGCCAAGGGAAAGACACATGCTCAAAGAGGCTTACAGTGGAATACACATGTGGGGGTCGCCCGAAGGGAACCATGCACATGGAGGCACCTAGCCAAGCGCGAAAGCTGCCGGTGGCATAACTCTGGCGTTGACGTTGTCAGTGCTGGAGGAGACTCAGGGCTTATGAGGCTCACCTGAGGAATATCGCACGTATCCCGTCCGTGGAGAGGAATGGCGAGCAAGCGAAGACACCTGAGCAGAATCTAGCACCGGCTAGTTGAAGCGAGTACATGAGAAGAAACTGGCTCTACTCGGAGATTGTAGAATCTCGCGAATGTGTTAGGTGTCGCCCAGCCTGCAGCTCTGCAGATGTCTGTTAGCGAGGCGCCATGCGCTAGAGCCCAAGAGGATGCCACACTCCGAGTGGAGTGGGCCTTCACACCAAGGGGGCATGGTCGACCTTGCTGCTGGTAAGCCAAAGCAATGGCGTCCACTATCCAGTGAGACAACCTTTGCTTCGAGAGAGCCTTTCCCTTCAGCTTCCCACCATGACAGACAAAGAGCTGGTCTGAGGTCCTGAAACACTGCGTTCTGTCTACGTAAGCACAGAGGGCGCGTACTGGACAGAGCAGTGCCAAGGCTGGGTCTGCCTCCTCCAAGGGCAGCGCTTGCAGGTTCACTACCTGATCTCGAAAGGGTGTGGTAGGAACCTTGGGCACATATCCAAGCCGGGGTCTCAGGATCACGTGAGAGTTAGCCGGCCCGAATTCCAGGCACGCGTCGTCAACCGAAAATGCCTGCAGGTCCCCTACCCTCTTGATGGAGGCCAATGCAACCAGGAGTGCTGTCTTCATTGACAGGAACTTAAGCTCCACTGATTGCAAAGGCTCAAATGGAGCGCTCTGCAGGGCAGTTAGAACCACTGAGAGATCCCAAGAGGGTACGAGGGGAGGACGAGGAGGATTTAGTCTCCTCGCTCCTCTCAGGAACCTGATGATCAGGTCGTGCTTCCCCAGAGACTTACCTTCAACTGCTTCGTGATGTGCGGCAATGGCGGCAACATACACTTTCAGGGTGGAGGGAGACAGCCTTCGCTCCAACCCTTCTTGCAGGAAGGAAAGCACGACACTGATCGGGCATTTCGTGGGTTCTTGTTGTTTAGAAGAACACCAGCTGACGAAGAGGTTCCACTTCAACGCATAGGCATGTCTCGTGGACGATGCTCTAGCGGAAGTGATGGTAGCCACCACCGCTGGTGGTAGGGTACTCAAACCTGCCTCGTCCCGTCCAGGAGCCACACGTGGAGGTTCCAAAGACCGGGACGAGGGTGCCAAAGGGTGCCCCGTCCCTGAGAAAGGAGGTCCTTCCTCAGAGGAATTGGCCAGGGAGGTGCTGTCGCAAGGAGTATGAGTTCCGAGAACCAGGTGTGGCTGGGCCAGTAAGGAGCAACCAACATAACCTGCTCCTTGTCCTCCCTGATCTTGCGCAGGGTCCGCGCAAGAAGGCTCACTGGGGGAAACGCATACTTGCGTAGGTCCCGCGGCCAGCTGTGCGCCAGTGCATCCGTGCCGAGCGTGCCCTCGGTCAGGGAATAAAACAGGTCGCAATGGGACGAGTCGTGGGAGGCAAACAGGTCTACCTGTGCGTCGCCAAACTGATCCCAAATCAGCTGAACCGTCCGGGGATGGAGTCGCCATTCTCCAGCGAGAGGCTGAACTCGAGACAGCTCGTCGGCCGCCTGGTTCAGGTGTCCCGGGATATAAATGGCTCGAAGCGACCTCAGATGCTTCTGACTCCATATGAGGAGGTGGCGGGCGAGTTGCGACATACGGCGGGAGCGTAGACCACCTTGATGGTTGATGTACGCTACTGTTGCGGTATTGTCTGATCGGACTAGTACGTGCTGACCCCTGAGCAACGCATGGAAGCGGTGCAGAGCGAGACGTACAGCCAGCAACTCGAGGCAATTGACATGCCAAAGGCGTTGGGGTCCTGTCCAGGAGCCCGCGGCAGCATGTCCATTGCACATGGCGCCCCAGCCCGTGGTGGAGGCATCTGTTGAGACAACAACATGCCGGGAAACTCGTTCCAGGGGCACTCCGGCCCGTAGAAAGCTGAGGTTCGACCACGGGGTGAAGGTCTGACGGCAGGCCGGAGTCACTGGGACCCGGAGCTTGCCGTGTTGCCATGCCCACCTCGGGACTCGATCGCGAAGCCAAAGCTGAAGCGGTCTCATATGAAGCAATCCGAGCGGCGTTACTGCGGCTGCGGATGCCATATGCCCCAGGAGCCTCTGAAAAAGTTTCAGTGGGACCGCACTCTTGCCCTCGAACTGGCGAAGACAAGTCAGCAGTGACTGCGCGCGCTCGCTCGTAAGCTGCGCGCACATGGCGACCGAGTCGATTTCCATACCGAGAAAAGAGATCCTCTGCACTGGGCAGAGTTTGCTCTTTTCCCAGTTGACCCGAAGGCCCAGACGAGCTAGGTGCCGAAGCACAAGGTCCCTGTGTTCGCAAACCTGGTCTCGAGAGTGAGCTAGGATCAGCCAGTCGTCGAGATAGTTCAGGATGCGAACCCCGTGTTCCCGGAGGGGAACAAGGGCTGCCTCGACGACCTTCGTAAAGACGCGAGGAGACAGGGCTAGCCCGAAGGGGAGAACCGCGTACTGGTATGCCCGCCCCTCGAAAGCAAACCGTAGAAACGGTCTGTGTCGAGGTAAGATGGAGACATGGAAGTAGGCGTCCTTCAGGTCGATCGCTGCAAACCAATCCTGTGGCCGCACACACTCGAAAATGCGTTTGGCCGTGAGCATCTTGAACGGCAGCCTGTGAAGGGAGCGGTTCAGGACGCGCAGGTCCAGGATCGGTCGTAACCCACCCGATTTCTTCGGAACGATGAAGTAAGGGCTGTAGAAGCCGGACCTCATTTCGGCTGGAGGGACAATCTCGATCGCACCCTTCGCCAGTAGGGTAGCGACCTCCGCTCTCATGACAGGGGCATTGCCACCGACCATAGTGAAGCGGACTCCGCTGTAGCGGGGAGGAGATCGCGCGAACTGAATCGCGTAGCCGAGCCTGATGGTTCTCGCGACCCAGCGGGACAGTCTGGGAAGCTCTAGCCAGGCCTCCAGAAAGTGCACCAGCGGGGTCATACGAACCACAGACGTTCCGTCGGGGGTGCAGCGAGGCGGAATGACCGGCCCAGACATGGGTGGCATAGCGGCCCGGTGCGGGGGCACGGTCATTAGCCGCGTCCTGCCAGAGGAGGCCAGGGGAGGACCAGCGTCCCACGGGGGCGTGCTCTGGCAGGGGTCTGGCGACAGAGGGGGATGAGAGGAGCGTGGCCCGTGGGCGGCGCGTGCTCTCATCCGCACACTCCGTGTGCTCAGAGATGGGGTAGTGAGTTCTTTTTTTAACCATTTTAGGGTGCTGCCCGTCGTGGGACGAGCAGCGGGAATGGGAAAACCAAGGATTCTCCCCCGGCCCTCCACCGGGGGAAGGAGCGGCCCTGCAACCGGCTCCTGAACAGAACTCAACGCCATCTCTGAGCAGCCCGTCTCAGGAGCGCCGTTTGGCCTGGCGTTTAGCGGGGCACGGGGCGGGAGAGGGCTGTGGCGCCTTCCTACGGCTTCCTCTCCGACGCGACCCGGAAGCAGCGGACTGCTGGGGCCGATCGGGAGGGGCGGGAGCCGCAGGAGGGCGCCCTCGGCGGCGAGCGGGCTGAGGCACCTGTGCCGACGACTGCGCTGCCGAAGCAGCGGGCCGCCGGGGCAGGACGTGTTTTAGAGCCTCAGTCTGCTTCTGGGCAGTCGAGAACTGCTGGGCAAAGTCCTCGACTGCGCCGCCGAACAGGCCAGCCTGGGATATGGGGGTGTCGAGGAACCGGGTCCGCTCGGCCTCCCGCATATCAGCCAGGTTAAGCCATAGGTGTCTCTCCTGGACCACCGAAGTGGCCATCACCTGACCCAGCGAGCGTGCGGTCACCTTCGTCGCTCGGAGAGCAAGGTCGGTGGCGGCACGCAACTCATCAAAGAGTGCTGGGTCAGACCTCCCCTCGTGCATGTCACGCAACATCTGGGCCTGGTAGACCTGGAGTGTCGCCATGGCATGCAGTGAGGAGGCCGCCAGCCCCGCAGCTCTGTAGGCCTTCGCCACAAGGGTGGAGGAGAACCTACAGGCCTTGGAGGGGTGCTTTGGGTCCCCGCGGGAAGAAGCACTCTGAGGACACAACTGCATCGCAACAGAGCGTTCAACCTGGGGAACCCCAGTGTACCCTTTGGCAGCCCCCTGATCGAGAGGAGGCAAGGCGGAGGAGGTCGCCGAGCGATCGCGGGAAGACAATGGTGCCTTCCAGGACCTCGTGACCTCCTCATGCACGTCCGGGAAGAAAGGCATTGGGGTTGGCCGCCGACGCGGATCAGCAGCCGCACCCAAAAACCAATCATCCAGCCGCGAACGAACCGGCCCAGGTGGCGGGGACCACTCAAGACCGATCGCCGCGGCGGCCCGGGAAAGCATGGCCGTCATCTCGGGATCAGACTCGGGCAATGCTGGGACACCCGAGGGTGGCAGCACAGCCGAATCTTCACTTCCCGAGGACTCCTGCCCACCTTGTGATGCAGCAATCGACATTGAGTCTTCCTCTGGAGCGCCGAATGAAACTCGCGGCAAGTCAGAGGACTGTACAGCGGTTTCCACTCGGACGCTCGCGGGTTGCACGGGAACAGAGGGCAGTGTGGAGCGTGGAATAGTCGGCGCTTTGTTCCACACTGTAACCCTCAGATCACCCTGGCCGCCAGCCGAAGTACCAGCCCTCTCGGGACCAGTAGATCGGGGTGCGGATGAGGGGACTCTCACATTAAGATCATTGAGTCTCGATCTCAACCGTGCGATGGGCATGTTCCCGCAGTGGGAACATGACTCATCCACAAACGCTGCCTTAGCGTGCTCAACACCCAGACACACAAGACAGCGATTGTGCCCATCAGAGTCAGACACAAATAGACCGCAACCAGAAGTGCACGGGCGAGGCATCTTTAAAAAGACGTGCCGCGTGCAATGCTCTTTTATGAAAGGAGATTTCTCCGCAGAGTGTTGAAGCGACCAGGGAGAGAACACACAAACTCTGGCAGATCACTGCACAGATCAGCAGGGAATGTGCACTCGCTGGAACTCGCTGTCACACCAACACCTGGAGAGAGGCTCGTCTCGAAGAGATGAAGAGATGAACTCAGGATTTGGCTGTGGAGTGAAGTACATCAACTTGGCTCCGAAGCGAAAACATATCTGCATTCTGCTCGCGCACTTCCTTATATACCCCCAGGGCGGGGCGGAGTTACGCTATGCAAATTCCGCAGACCCATGGCATTTCTTTGCCATTGGCTCGTGTTTTAATACTCGAAGATGATAGGATTTCTAAGCGAAACCCCATTCGTCGTCATCCGACGTAACTCGGAGTGACAACGAAAGGGAACAATAAATATCAGTAAATGAGATGTGTGTCAGTTTGTTTGTCCCTGAAATATTTCTACTAAACAACAAAATACAACTTTTCACAACTGTTCAATCAGTATTATCTCAAAAACACTAAGGAAATCAAAAACAATAAGTATTCAAAGTAAGTCACCTTCACTTATTTCAATTATTCAAACGTTTATCAATTACTGTGACACCTTAGAGATAACACTCTAATTGTTCATTTAGCGTTCACAGTTTATACACACAAAAAAAAAACTATTTGCACAAGCATAAACAATTTCAATTTCAAACAACAGACAATTTCATTGTTTCACCAATTTTCTATCAAAAAAAAAGTATATATATAAAGTTTTCAAATCACAATGTTTCAGATGTGTTTTTTTTTTTTTTTTTCAAGTGTTCAAGCAAGTTTCAAGTCAGTCCCTGTTCGGGCGCCACTCTGTAACGGTGGTGGCCGCCCTAACCTAAATAAATTATTTTAAAGAAAACCTTCGGGCGCCAGACAGGATTAAACCTGTCAAAAATTAACTTAACCCAGGATAGCAGAAAATGTAACCACCTGTTACACAACAAATAATAATAATAATCCCAGAAAAAAGGTCATTTCACAAGGAATATTTATTCTTCCATATGTTCAAAATCATAATCACACAGAAAACGAAATGGACAAAAAAATAAAATCAAACAAAATAAGAAATGAAGTTCACAGCGGTCATGGTCTTTGAGATCCGAGCCCCGTGCCGGAAACCAACCGCGTCACGCTAATCCACGTTCGCAGATTCGTGTCCACATTCATTCACAAAAAATGTCCATAAGAAAAGAAAAGAGAGAACAAAGAAAACATTGGATAAACATCTCATTAATCTTGTGGTAAATCACCAACATTAAATCAACAGCATCAATAATTTTAACGGGCAACAACAATTATAAACAAAACACTAAGCACACAGAATGTGCGAATATGAAAGCTATGCGAGTGGGTGCGTGCGTGCGTGTGTGTAATGGCGGCGCAGAGGTACTGACCACGTTTGCAGGTACAGAAGGCACCACTGAGTATTGCGGGTCACCAGACACCAAGATAAGTGGATAATCGGTTTTTGCCTTGTCTTCAGGACAGCTCATGACAGTTGGTCTGGAAGTGCAATGCTTCAGTCTCGCACCAGACATCATACACATGAAACAGCTGATTGACTCGCATCCGTCTTTCCACCGTAAATCCTCACTCATACGGGCAACATCATGTGCAAACAAACGGATGACGCTTCTGATTCAGGTACGACACACTCCCTTTAAATACAACTTCCTTCCGTTGTTAATTGACACTCCACCCAAAATCACGCTACAATGAAAGTGAAAGTAGACAAAGTTTTGGAAAAGATTCTCTTGTTTGCCACAACAAATCATTTTGGTTTTTGTGCTTTTGGAGTCAAATTTTTTTTTTTTTTTTTTAGACAAACTTGGATTCACTGTAATGCTGGAGTTAGCATTTGGTCCTGTTTAATGTTGGTGCTGGTAAAGGTTTAAAGGGATACTCCACTTTAAAATAAAAATTCTGTCATCATATTCTCACCCTCATGTTGTTTCAAACCTGTATGAATTTCTTTCTTCTGCTGAACATCCCTTTAAGAGCTAAATAACAAGGTTCGGTAACTTTTAATTAGGTCTCATTTGTTAATATTAGTTTATTTTTTAGCCAACATGATCTAACCAAGACTAATATTATCTTACTTAGACTAATAAATGCTTAAAGTATTATTCATTCTTAGTTCATGTTTTCTGAAGTAGGTAACTAATATATTTTTGTAAAGCATTACCCAAAGGTCTCTTTCCAAAACTGTTTGTGTTTATGCATAGTGTTTCTTGGGGTTTTCTTGTGCATCAACAGAAAGGTTTTTATGTACTTCTTTTAGAGATTATTTTGTCAGTAAATTTAGAGGGTTTTACATTTAGTTTTGTTGATTGTAACATTGCATTTAATTCACACTTAAGTATATTGTTAACTGACATTAAAGTATATTTTAAATCACATTAATTGCGTGTCATTATATTGTGTAGTGCACTTTAACTATATTTTGGAGATATTAGAAGCAATTATGAAAGTAGATATAAAGTTGTATTAAAGTACCAATTAAGTTGTTCCAAAAAATCACTCTTAATGGCAACTTATTGCTTTTTATTTCAACTTAATATGTGATATATTTTAAATTAATTGCACTTAATGTGCATTCAGTGTGTCGAAAACATTGCATTTAATTCACGCTTAAGTGTATTGTTAACTGACATTAAAGCATATTTTAAATCACATTAATTGCGTGTCATTATATTGTGTAGTGCACTTTAAGTATATTTTAAAAACACTAGAAGCAATTATGAAAGTAGATATAAAGTTGTAATAAAGTACCAATTAAGTTGTTCCAAAAAATCGCTCTTAATGGCAACTTATTACATTTTATTTCAATTTAATATGTGATATATTATAAATTAATTGCACTTAATGTGCATTCAGTGTGTCGAAAACATTGCATTTAATTCACACTTAAGTGTATTGTTAACTGACATTAAAGCATATTTTAAATCACATTAATTGCGTGTCATTATATTGTGTAGTGCACTTTAAGTATATTTTAAAAGCACTAGAAGCAATTATGAAAGTATATATAAAGTTGTAATAAAGTACCAATTAAGTTGTTCCAAAAAATCACTCTTAATGGCAACTTATTACATTTTATTTCAACTTAATATATGATATATTTGAAATTAATTACACTTAATGTGCATTAAGTGCGCCGAAAATATGGCATTTAATTCACACTTAAGTGTATATATTTAAAGTATATTATTTATGTAACAAGTACACTTTATAAAAATACACTTAAGTGCACTTTTTTTTCACAAGGGGAGTCTTAGTCAAGTCAAGTCAAGTCAAGTTTATTTATATAGCGCTTTTCACAACACAGGTTGTATCAAAGCAGCTTCACAGTAATAAATTAGAACAATACATCAATGTTTGTTTCTAGTGGAACGTCTACGTTCGGTAATGCTGATCAATAGTATCGTTGATTGATTAATTAAATTAAATATCCCCAAATATCCCCAACTGAGCAAGCCAAAGGCAACAGTGGCAAGGAACCGAAAAACTCCATCAGGTGACCTAATGGAGAAAAAAAAACCTTGGGAGAACCCGGGCTCAGTCGGGGGCCAGTTCTCCTCTGGCGTTTATGAACTAGAGGTCGGATTTAACTGTAGAATTAAAAGTATTATATGAATGCCTGGCTGAAAAGATGCGTCTTTAATCTAGTTTTAAACTGGGAGAGCGAGTCTGAGCAACGAACAGTATCCGGAAGACTATTCCAGAGTTTTGGTGCTAAATGTGAAAATGCTTTCCCTCCTTTGGTGGACCTAGATATCCTAGGTATGACCAAAAGCCTCGAATTTAGTGACCTTAAAGAGCGCGATGGATTATAGGGCGATAGAAGATCCGTTAAATAGACTGGAGCTAAGCCGTTTAGGGCTTTATAAGTCAGTAGCAATACCTTGTAATTAATACGGGACTTTATAGGTAACCAATGTAGGGATGATAAAATCGGTGTTATATGATCATATTTTCTTGATCTAGTTAGAACTCTAGCGGCGGCATTTTGGACTAACTGTAGCTTGTTTATTGAGGATGCAGGACAACCGGCTAATAACGCATTACAGTAATTGTCACGAACCGCACACGGATGAAAGCAGGTGAAATCCAAAGTGCAGTAAGATGAGTTTTATTAGGGTAATCCAAAAGCGAAGTCAAGACAGGCAGGGTTCAATATCCAGGACTCAATACAAAACAGTGAACAGGCTAGGCAGGAAACACGGGAACAGAAGCGGTGTGACATAAAACATTGATCCACAAAGAACACAAGACAAACAGGGCTTTAAATACATGAATGACAAGGGGATAACGACAGACAGCTGGTGATTACAAACTACAGACACCTGGGTGTAATTCACAGACAGAATTGTGGGAGATGAAGTTCTAAGTGCAAGACACCGTGAAGGTAAGGAGGACATCTAGTGGAGACCTGGGGAACACAACCAGACACTGTGACAGTAATCTAGTCTCGAGGTCATGAATGCATGAACTAACTTTTCTGCGTCAGAAACTGATAGCATATTACGTAGCTTAGCAATGTTTCTAAGGTGGAAAATAGTATAATAGCAATGTGTTGTACTTTACAACTGTGAACAGAATACTTTCAATATCATTATGTTGTTCAGAACTTCTTAGTCAATTAAACACATTTAATTGTAATCAGACAACTACACTGATTGTAATATTACAAGAAAATTGATAAATGATAATTTGATAAAAAATTGACAAAAATATTGATTTTTAGTTAGATGAAAGAGTCAAGTTTTGTGAATTTAGGCTACAGAGTCTAACAACACAATGAGTTATAGAACAACTTCAACTTAAACAGAAAAGCTGAAATAAATAACCCTTTTATATACTGTCTATGGAAATAACATTTAACCATGCATGAAATATACGAACATGTTGTTTAATGCGCATGCGCCGGAAATACTACGTCATGATGACGCACTACTTCACTGGAGTTTGAAAAATGCGCTGTTCGGAGCTGTGTGCGCCTGCGCACTCTCATCTGCTCTCTGCTAAGGATTTGGTGCGACGTGACACAGTGGCTCCTGTCTCCAGTGGCGTAGCCACGAGGGGGCCTGGGTGGGCCTAGGCCCCCTCATTTACATGTCCGGCCCCCTCAGATTTCTGATTGCTTAAAATAATAAAAATAAGAAATTGTTGATGTGTTAGTCTAATTGATAGATTGACCAATCAAAATACTGCGCGGTAAAATGCGACTGTTTTCAAACTTAATTTGACGTGTTGTGCGTAACCTACGCTGTCATCTTCGCGTGAGAGTTCATGCGGTGAATGGCAGCGTTGTGCAAAGTACAATATTACGCACGAAAAGATGAGCGAGAAGGAGAAAATAAGCCATCTACATCTGAGTTTGTTTCAGCTTACTACAAGACGACAGCGAGTGAAGCGGCTAGGAGACAGAAACGCACATATTTCATCACAGGAATAGCGGTGAGACTTCGACTCAGATCGGCACAATGGGCAATGACTTGTTTGCAATTGATGAACCGCCTTCACAACCAGAGATGACCACATTTCCTGTATAGCCTATATCTGTTGTATATGAAGAGTTTGGTTTCAAAACGCGATAAATCCATTATGATTAATTTGAGTAATAATGTGTTTTCTTTACCAAGAGAGTGGAAAGATGAAAACCACTATTTTTTGTTTCAAACTTTCACATAGCATATTTAGGTTATAATAACATAAAAAAAATTTAAAACCAGATTTTGATTTTCAAATATTTATTATAAAAAAGGATTAGTTTCCCCCCAAAATGCAAAAGGCTAAATTCATGACACTTTTTTTTCCAAAATGCAATTAATCCATTGAATCAATATAAAAGTTATTTTTCATATTTTAACTGTTGAAAATACACAACAAAGTAAGTTGATCCACATATGACAGCCTCTGAACTTGGCCAATACTAATCTTATATAACTTACAGGCACTGGACTAAAAATAGCCGACATTAAATCACCATCGCTAAGAAATACCTCTTGAACTTTTTTGACGGCGATCAGCTGTAAAATGGCTTGGTCCTGCTCGGTTTTCGTTGACTTTGAGTAAAACAATTGAAAGTTTTTCAAAAGATCCCCTGGGGTCAAAGTGTCAGCGTGACAGAAGTTTGATGCTGTCGTGTATATATATATATATATATATATATATATATATATATATATATATATATATATATATATATATATATATATATTAGTTGCCCCCTCATTTTAAGATGGGCCCCCCCAAAAATAAAATTCTGGCTACGCCCCTGCCTGTCTCATCAATTTTTCCGGTTATTTTGCAGGTATTATTGTTACAACAACTTAATAATATGCACACGAGATCTGTAATGCAAGTGTATATGCCGCAGATGTTTCGAGTAATGACGTTCGGGGTTGTGAATATGTTGATATGCAGACTGTCCGCCATTTTGTGAACGCTGTAACACAAGGTGATTGTGAAATGCGTTTAATTCGATTCAAATTGATTCCGTTACAAGGTTATAGTGTTCATGATGAATTTACTTTAAAATTGTGTTTGGTTTAAGTTATGTAAGTTATAAAGATCGGATGGACTTAACCAGGCAAATGTTTCAGACATGTATTCAGCTGATGTAATACTGTGTTATTTCCTGCCGCTGCAGAAAGAAAAATGAATGTTAAATATGTATGGTTTACAGATATGTTTATAAGGATCTTATGCATAACATGATCAGTCAACATAATTGTTATATGCATAAAATATTCTTTTGACTCATCACACATTCATCAACAGTTAGCAGTCAAAAGTTTACCTACGCTTTGCAGAATAAACTGCTTTCATCAGGGTAGTACTAAATAAAAAGAGAACATACATTTTTGTGATCCCTCTTATTGCTAAAATTAACATTTTGCAGATACTGCAAGGTGTATAGCCTGTAAACTTTAAAGCACAACTGTCTATCAATTTCGTTCATTTGAGCCAAATATAATAATGGACTGGATCTGATTTATAAACAAATGTTTTCCCTTTTTTTTTTCAAGGTATTTTTTCGGACTTTTCTGCCTCTTTAGAACATTTCCATTCACATTTACTCTGGAGAGCTTCTGGGACATTGACATAAACAGCACTTTCCAACAACTTAAAACAAATTGGTGACATGATTTTCGTTTTCTTGTTTTTGTGCCTTTGGATTTCTTCAGTTTTTGTTTTGTTTTTAGACAATTATATTCACTGTAATGCTGGAGTAAACATTTTGTCCTGTTTAATGTTGGTGCTATGTAAAGTGTGCTATGTTAATATTAGTTTAGGTATTAGCCAACATGATCTAACTTTTTTTTTTTTACAGTATTTATTAATCTTTGTTAATATTAGTTAATTAAAATATAGTTTAAGTTAGTTAATACAATTTATAGTCATTGTTCATGCGAGTTCACAGTGCAATAACTAATTTTAATACACAACTTTTGAATAATGCATTATTAAATGTTGAAATTAACATGAACTAAGACTAATAAATGCTTAAAGTATTATTCATTCTTAGTTCATGTTAAAGCTAGGGTAGGCGATCCTGTTCAGAAGCATTTTTTTTATACTGGGTGAAATGGTCCTTCCATTCTGATAGTAGTCAATACATTATGTGTTCAGAAAAAGGAATTAAAAAAATCTGACCTCTGTAGCAGCTGCAGGACAGTAAAAACTCTGACCAATCACTGCCATTCGGTGCGAATGTAAAGAACCAATCAGATGCCTTCATGTCTCGTGCCCGCGCCCCACTGTGTGCGCTGCCCTACGTGCGCTCATCACATGTCACCGTTTCCGGAAACATATAGCTCACTACACCGACTAAGCAGGAGTTTGCGGCACAATGGCAGATAAAATGCTGCCAAAATTACCAATACCAGCTTTGCTTGTAACTACTCGCCCTGACAAAAAGGCTAAAAAAAGAAAGTCTGAGGCAGAAAAGGCTGCAACGAAACTGGCGCTTGATAAAGCCAGAGGACAAACTCGGGTCAACATCGGTTCATCCTTTGAACGCTGGAGACAACTAAGGAAGCTGAAGGGCCTAAAAAGCGATGCCGAGGTTGCGGTCTTTCTGCTGGACAGGTAATTATTTGTTTTGCTTCGGGGGGATTTGTTATTTCCATGATATATGTTATGTTAGGCAACGTAGTTACTGTTGTAGCTTGTATTAGCCCAATCAGATCCAATGCTCTCGTCGTGGAAGCTCTAACAACCAAAATAACGAAGATTTATAAAAACATAAAATTCACGTTTGCCAGTGATAGTAACAAAACAAAACGTTAAATTTTTACATTTACTTTAGCAGACGCTTTTATCCAAAGAGACGTAGCTACATTTCCGAGTTCATACAACACCAAACGTGTAACGTTAGCCTGAAAACTGCGAGTAACATTACTAACAATAGCCATGTTTTTTTTTTTGCATTCATTTTAATAATAATATAGTTTACTTACAGGTGAATGAGACATGACGTAGTTTGGTTGATGCCCATAATGTGCTGAAGTACTCGGCTTTCCTGTGAAGTGCAGCTGACTCCAAATGTAGATGCGCGTTCATGTTTGTGGGGGGGCGTGGCTTTGGACGGAGCACTGACAGGAGGGGGCGGAGCTTAGAAGAGGTGCCACTTTCAAATCTGGCTAGCTCTACAGGATTGCCTACCCTAGCTTTAAAGGGATGGTTCACTTTGAAGTTAAATTTTGGTATGTTTTAGCTTACCTGAAGGGCATCCAAGATGTAGGTGTCTTTTTTTCCGCAGCAGTTTCCATTGGGAAAAGCAAGAGTCAGTACAACACAACTCAATATTTTTTATGGCTAATATTTGAAGTAAAAAATAAAAACTTTTTTCAGGCTTATATGTCTCCCACCCATATACACTGATGTCGCCTTGGCTAATGAACTGCAATAGCGAAGGCGACATCTAGTGTACATAAGATCTATATCCGCCGCGTGAGGGTATAGATAACTGTTACACTAGATGTCGCCTTCGCTATTGCAGTTCATTAGCCAAGGCGACATCAGTGTATATATCTATACCCGCCCGCGCCGTCAGATCAGTTGGACGCGGCTTTGTTCAAGAGGCAAAAACTACATAAATACGGTTCGTTTTCTCACACAAACCGCTCGTTTCGTGTCTTAGGCCATCAAAGTGTACCTACGATGGGGAATTGTTTCATTTGGACGATGGGGAATTGTTTTAATTTGGACATGTGCATGCTGTTTTGAGACCGTGACCGTAGAAATGCATTATATGACTGACAGACAAGAACGGTTTGACCTAAAAATATCAAAATGGAAACTACTGCGGAAAAAAAGACACCTACATCTTGGATGCCCTTCAGGTAAGCTAAAACATACCAAAATTTAATTTCAAAGTGAACTATCCCTTTAACCTTTTTGTAAAGCATTACCCGTTTGAATCTTAGTGTTGTACATGGAATTTACTACAGTACTTTTCTTCACATTTTGTGTGTATTAATTCATGGGTTGTGTGTTTGAGGTACTGTGTGTTTGCTTCTAAAATGATGCGTGTACTGGTAATCCCTAGGTTATGGGGACCAAATTACCTCAAAAGTATAGTAATACCAGTAAATTACATGCAAACAATCTAATAAATCCATACAGAATGATGTTTTCTGAAAATGTAAAAATGCTAAATGTTTTCTGTGATGGATAGGTTTAGGTACCTTTGTATGAGAGAGAAAATGATTGTGCATAAGCATTATTGTCCTCCAGACACTTTATAAATGAGTTAAAGGGATAGTTCACTTTAAAAAAAAAATCTGTCATCATACTCGCCCTCAAAAGTTGTTTCTAACATGTATGATTTTATTTCTTCCGCTGAACACAAAGGAAGATATTTAAAAAAAAAAAAATGTCTGTAACGAAACAGTTAACTGGTCCCATTGACTTCCATAGTAATTTTTTTCCTACTATGGAAGTTAATAGGACCAGTTAACTGGTTGGCTACTGACATTCTTCGAAATATCATCTTTTGTGTTCAGCAGAAGAAATAAATTCATACAGGTTTGAAACAACTTGAGGGCGAGTATGATGACAGATTTTTCATTTTAAAGTGAACTATCCCTTTAAGGTGTTGTAACTGTTTATGTATAGTGTTTCTTTGGGGTTTTTTTGTGCATCAACAGAAAGGTTTTTATGTATTTATTTTAGATATTTTGTCAGTAAATGTATGTAGAGGGTTTTAAATTGAATTTGTGTTGATTGTAACTAGGTTAAGATTTTTTTTATTCAAATTTGAATTGCAACTTTATTTTTTTTTAATTACAAATGTATTTAATTATATAATACTGTACATGTATATTACATTAAAGTATATTTTTAGTCCACATTAAAGTATATTTTTAGTCCACATTAATTGTTTGTCAGTATATTTGGAAGTACACTTTTATCATATTTGAAAGTTCAAATAAAAATGTAATAAAGTCCCACTTAAGTTGTTCAAATAAGCACTCTTAATTTCAACTAATTGCATTTAATTTGAGCTTAATCTGTGATACATTTGAAATTAAATACAAATAAAATGCACTTAAGCGGTGAAAACATTACATTTAATTCACACTTAAGTGTATTGTTAACTGACATTAAAGTACATTTTAGTTCACATTAATTGCTTGTCAGTTCATTAAACTACACTTTAACTATATTTTAAATACACTGAAAGTACTCATTAAATATATATTAAAGTCCCATTTTATGTTTAAAAAAAGCATTCAAAAGTTCAACTAATTGCATTTAATATGAACTTAATTTATGATACATTTGAAATTAAATACAAATAAAATGCACTTAAGCGGTGAAAACATTACATTTAATTCACACTTAAGTGTATTGTTAACTGACATTAAGTGTATTGTTAACTGATATTAAAGTATATTTTAGTTCACATTAATTGCTTATCAGTGCATTGGAAAGTGCACTAAATCAATTTTAAAGACACAAGAAGCAATTATGAAAGTAAATATAAAGTTGTATTAAAGTCCCACTTAAGTTGTACCAAAAAATCACTCTTAATGACAACTTATTGCATTTTATTTCAACTTAATATGTGATATATTTCAAATTAATTATACTTAATGTGCATTCAGACCGGTGAAAATATTGCATTTGAGTTACTTAAGTGTATACATTTAAAGTATATTATTTGTATAATAAGTACACTTTATAAAAGTACACTAAAGTGCATTTTTTTTTTCACAAGGGTTGGTTTCCCAGGTGAAAAAAAAGTGCACTAAAATACATTTTATTTAAGTGCACTTAGTACACTTCCATAATACACTTTCATAATGTACTTAAAGTGCTCTATTTTCGACACACTTATTTTGCACTTAATATACTAAAAGCTCATCTTTAGTACTGCTTAATATAAACTTAAAATCATCTTAGTGTACTCAATTGTGCTTTTTTGAGACACACTGAAGATGAATTTAAGTGTATTTTTAATATACTATTTCATATTTTTTAAAAATGTATTTTGTTACCACTTTAAGTATAATTGAAATCATCTTTAAATACAATAATAAACTATTTAAATTATTATAATAATAATATTAAATTATATACAAATTATACTTAGAATATATTCCTAGATTAAAAAAGTGCACTAAAATACATTTTATTACACTTCCATAATACACTTCCATAATGTACTTAAAGTGCTCTATTTTCGACACACTTATTTTGCACTTAATATACTAAAAGCTTACCTTTAGTACTGCTTAATATAAACTTAAGATCATCTTAGTGTACTCAATTGTGCTTTTTTGAGACACACTGAAGATAAACTGAAGTGTATTTTTAATATACTATTTCATATTTTCAACAAATGTATTTCGTTACCAGTTTTAGTATAATTGAAACCATCTTTAAATACAATAATAAACTATTTAAATAATAATAATAATAATATTAAATTATTTACAAATAGTTTTTTATTTATAGTACCTTTAGTACTGCTTAATATAAACTTAAGATCATCTTAGTGTACTCAACTGTGCTATTTTGAGACACACTGAAGATGAACTAAAATACGCTTTTAACATACTATTTAGGCTTTAATTTATTTTATTTTGTTACCCCTTTTAGTACAATTGAACCCATCTTTATTGCATTTTAAATACACTTAAATTATTTAAAATGTAAGAATATATAATATATACAAATCATATTTATGTATTGCTCACATTTTTTTATATAGTAAATCATTTCAAATATGTTTTAATACTGTGAACAGTACCTTTATAAAACAATTAAATATGTTAATGGTGTATTAAAACACACATAAAAAAAAATTGTATAAAACACACACTTTGAAAGCTAGTAAACTTTAATGTATTACCCAGTGTACATCAGTACAGCAGCATATGTAAACTGTAAAAAAAAATTCATTAACATAAAATACAGTGATCTGCAGAGGTATTATAAACAACAAAAAAACTAACTTCAATAAACCTAACTAGTCAATAAAGTGCAATCATTAATAGCTGCAAACAGTTACAGTACTGTTACTGATTGGTCTTTGAGTTTGCCTTATTGTTGCATTTCCTTCGAATCAGTGCTTGCACCTCAGACGTGTTGGAAATTGTTTGATCACAGTGTCTATGAAAGGGGAAAAAGATGAGTTTATTTTTATATTAAAGCAAAATTAACCTCAGTTAAAAAAGTAACTGTTCCCTATCAAAAGGGAACTTGCACTGCTTCGATGATGCTATTGGGGAACAATGTTCTCTAGGCGCCTCTTTAATTCTTCTGAGTCGCACTAGTCGTGTCATAGGCTGTCGCCAGTCAAATTCTATTGCTGTGATTGTACAGCTTTTCAAACACCGGTTCACATGGAGGGTGTTCCCCATATCGTCATCAATGCAGTGTCTCATTCCCTGTTCTCAGGGAACAGAGGTCGTAACCTAGACGTTTTTTATTACAACACAGTACACTGTAAACAATTTCTAACCTCTCCAAGTCAAAATTTTCTAGTGACGGGTCACATCTAAATTTTTTAATTGGCCCAAGTGCAATTCTTGTTGCAATAGTCTGTTAACATTGGCTCAATGAGAAATAATACGTCACACTAATTGAAAAATTTAGATGTGATCAGTCACTAGAAATTTTTGACTTGGGGATGTAATTTTTTTTTTTACAGTGTACACTGTATAATGTTTTGACATTTCCCTCTGTTGTACATACAAGGTGAAAAAGACATACTGTTAAATGTATTATAAATGCATTAAAGTATATTTGTTTTGTACTAAAAACATACTTAAGTACATATTTATTACATTTAATACTAAGTCTTTTTCACCTAGTAAAAATGGAATTCTTTAACATAGCGTGTAATGCTTAGTTCATATATTTTAACAGTAGACATTTAATATAACATGTTAATTAAGAAAAGGAGTTAATAAAATAGCTCTTGAACAACTGTGAAGTCTACATGGTATGTCACTGTATCACAGCAAAAAAGGGCAATTTAGGCTAACCGTTTAACTGAAAAAGTATACGCAGCCAACAAGAATAATAATTAAAATGTACAACAAATGCTAATTTTGTTTTAGTCAGCCCCCTTTGACTTTGAGAGCAAAAAAAAAAAATGTTATGTGCAGAAACACAAACTCTCAAACTCTTCAAAGAGTTAAGGAAATTAGAAGTAGTGCAAAATATTGTAAGCCATGACAAGTGACTTGCAGCTGTCCCAAAAAAACTTTTTTTTGGGAAAAAACAAAAAAGATTTTTACATGAATGAACACAAATTAGACTAGACTAAGAAACTAGGAAAAAATGTTGGAAAAAAACTAGGACAAAAACTAAACAGTGAGCTATTTATTTATGCAAACAGCAACTAAAACTTACCAGTAACTTCTGATAGCAGTATCTTCATCTCAAAACAACACTAACAGTTACTTTTTCTATTAACGTTAGAAAAAAAATCTAAATACTGTCATGATCACTCATTAGTTGCAAAACATTTAAGAATTCCGTTAATCTTAGAAATAAAAACTGAAATATCGTAGACTAATGAAACCTTCACGTTTGAAAAGGTTAATCGCAAAAAAACTCACCTAATCCATATGAATCGCGAAAAAGGTTAATCGCAAAAAAACTCACCTAATCCATATGAATCGCGTGGTTTCCTCCAAGTCCTCTAAAGAAACACGATCGCTCTAGTTTGAATTTAGACTTCTATCTCTGAATTATTACACCGTGTCCTAACTAAACGCGACGCGACGCCGAAATATAATCACATTCAATGAACGCACAGCCGTCAGCAAGCTCTGAGTGAGGTGTGAGCTCATAATTACACCAAAACCAATCACAGACGTTCAACAGCTGGAACCAATCAGGATTAGTCACGTGTGTCATTAGCGTTTTTCAAATTCAAACAAGTACAACATATTTTTGGACAACATTTAAACATATTTTTGGAAAATGTATCTATGTTGCATTTAAAATAATATGATGTTGATATCCATGTGGGAATTTCAGTAGTAAAAACATATCATGTAATGGACAACAGCCCTTTACAAGTAGCCTACAAACAAGTGAAAGTGAACAACATTCATTTTAAGTGCTTATTGCAATGCTTAATGATAGTTGACAAATGTTTATAATACATTAGAAGTTGGTACATTATACAAAAAAATCTAAAATATTAAAATGGTAAAATGATAAATATTACAAATATATTGCAGTAGGCCTAAGTGTTTAAAGTACTTTAAACACATTAAAAGCTTTTTATATTTTAGATTAACCATTTTAATATTTTAGATTTAGCTATGTTCTTACACAAGTTACACAAATGTACTTTAATTAAGAGCAACATAAGTATGTTTTCTTTAAATACACTAAAACTTCACACAAATGGTAGATTGTGTTAGCATATTTCTTAAAAATTTAACTAAGCATATTTATTAACAATGTACTTGTAGTGCTTTTTTTTAGAAATATATTAAAAGTATGCTTGTGTTTAGCATATTTCTTAAGTATAATTAAGCATATATTTATTACCAATGTACCTTTAGTGCATTTGTTAGAAATATATTAAAAGTATGCCTGTGTTTAGCATATTTATTGAAAGTATAATTAATCATATATTTATTACCAATGTACTTGTAGTGCATTTGTTAGAAATATATTAAAATTATGCTTGTGTTTAGCATATTTATTTAAAGTATAATTAAGCATATATTTATTACCAATGTATTTCTAGTATACTTTTTAGAAATATATTAAAATACAATTCAATGTATTTTTTTATGCACTTCAAATAAGCATGTTGGTAATACAAATGTATTATACTATTTGTATTTCAAGTATATTTTTAATACATTTAATACTATGTCTTTTTCACCTGGGAGTACCTTATACACTTAAAATCAATTTAAAGAATTAGTAATATTTAGTTTATTTTTATAAAGTGTACTTAAATACTACTTTTGGGAAAATTACATTTTTGACTATTACATTTTGAATATATTTTAAGTAAAATCAATTTAATTTAAACTTATAATAGCTATCTAAAAGTGCACTAACAATGAACTATTTTTAATGTGTTAATAATGTACTTGTAAGAAATACACCAATAAAACACTTCTGTGTATTTTTTCAATAGTATATCTTTTTTCTTATGCACTAAAAATACATTTAAAATATCAATGTTATTTAGTATACTTTTGCAATTACACTTAAGTACTACTTAAGTAAAAATATACTTTTAATTAGTGTATTTATAGTGTATAATTTTTTAACTTTTCTTTAGCACAAAAAATAGGAATGTACTACAAATGTACTTTCTTGTATTTAAGTGTTTTTTTTAGTGCACTCAAGTACACTTTATTTTCACCTGGGTTGCCACAATCATTTTAGAAATAAAAACATCGGTATCTTGAACGTTATGAACGGTAATGTTACAGGCTAAGTAACTGTACAAATAAAGCATATTTTAAATATTCTTACCGTGTTCCGTCCTCGCCGACCTGCTGGCTGCAGCTTTTCCACTGTGCGGCGAATGATTCAGTGATGGCGACAGTTGAAATAGGAGCGTCCGGTCTGCAAATCCGCCCAGCGTCTGTAGCGAGTCCGCGAGTTGACACCGCGCTGTCTGGAGGCGGGGCATATTCTGTGCGCATTGCCGAACAGCGGACCTGGCGGCATGAGGGCAGATCCGCCCCAGAGTCTATTATCAGGGTTGGTTCTGTCGTTCATACGGTGCTGATACCAGGAGCGTTTCAGAAGCGAAGTGACTGAGGCGCGAGACCACGTGATTTGCATATTTGATAGAGTTTTCTTGATGTTTTGTGTTTTTTCTTGATTTTTGGGGCTCTACCATGGTTAAGTCGGCTAAATTGTTATGTTTTGCCCGGTTTAATTGTGTTTATTGTTGTGTTTATTGCTGTCCTAGTTTGTTGTGCTGTAGGCTATAGAAAAAGTTAATACACTTAAAAGTCATTTTATGATCGACAAGGATTAAATATATGTTCGTTTTAGTCTTTTAAAATACATCCTCAATTATCTTGTATCTATATTTCACATACAGTGCCTGTGAGCAGGAGGAGAAACACTGGCTTTTGGACACGGCTTGGACTCGGCATCCGTCAAAAATAGACTAGATCTTAACGGTGTGTGTCCACTGGCACTGTGCGAGCAGAGCGGAGCGAGCGTTTTCAATTAATTCCTATGGAAGTCGAGCTTCACGCTCGTGCAGTGCATTTTGGGATTGACAGCGGACCGGAGAAAGCGCAGAGCGACCGAGAGCGTCAAAAAGGTTGGCCAGACTTTATGCAAATATCAAGCGAAAAACGGAGGGCGACAACCAATCGGTGTGAAAAGTAGGCAAGGCAAGATTTTGATGTATGTTTCCGACTGTTTGTGAAACTGAGGTGGATTATTGAGATGAAATCACATGATATTTAAAAAGGCATAGGCTACTTTAAATGCACTTTGCATGCTTTCATCATATGTGTTGAATGGGTGAACAAAACTGTATTAAACTGTCATTGTATTAAATGTAGGCTATGAAAATGTATTTACAGTTTTTCTCGATTGCTTAAACACATTTCTTGAAACTATGCCTCGTATTCTCAAAACTATAAACACAAATCCATAACGTCTCACCCAATTCCCCAAACATCCTATTTTCAGGTCAAAATGAAGCTCTACACTCAAAACCATTCACTCTTGCTGAAAAAACAAACTTTGCCCTCAAACAGGACACAAGCCCTCAAAATCACACACACTACAACATAGTCTAAGACACTGGTGCAATAAATTCAAAACAACATTTCCAAAACTGGTAAGTTATGTTGCTTGTGGTTCCCCCATCACAAACCTTTTCACATGATGAACACAAAAGACACAACCAGTGGATACATTGGCACATTTTTATTCATACACAGAAAACGTACTCGGTTACTAACGTAACCTCGGTTCTCTCTAGAGAGGGAACGAGTACTGCGTAAGCTTACGCTTGGGGAAAGTCTCTTTCCGCGAAATACTGAAGCCAAAATTTCTTCTTAATTTTTAAATTAAAACGAAACAAATAGCTGCTCTGTCTGTCTGAAAACAGACGAGCGAGACACATAGGCTCTTAATGCCCTGACCGGGCAGAGCAAACTGGCGTCCTTCTCCTCTTCAGGGACCGGTAAGGCCGACAGGGAAATGACCTGGGACCTGAACGGTGTGTTAAGGGATTTAGGAACATACCCGTGTCTCGGTTTGAGCCTGACTATAGAGTCATTCGGCCCAAACTCCATACATGTCGCACTCACTGAAAGCGCTTGCAAGTCCCCCACACGCTTTACTGAAGCGAGAGCCAAAAGAAACGCTGTCTTGAAGGACAAGTGTTTGATATCCACAGACTGGATTGGCTCAAATGGGGCACCTTTCATTGCCTCCAAGACCGTGGAAAGGTCCCATATGGGAACTGAAGGGGGTCTGGGAGGATTTAACCTCTTCGCTCCCCTTAGGAATCGAATGACCAGATCGTTCTTCCCAAGTGGCTGGCCTAACGTTGGTTTAGCAAACCCCGCTATAGCTGCCACATAAACCTTGAGCGTGGAACGGGTTTTACCCTTTTCCAGAAGCTCTTGTAGGAAGGAAAGAACGTCCGTCACCCCACAGTCCTGGGGCGTCGAGCCACGAGCTGTGCACAGCTAGAAAACACAGACCATTTCGAGGAATAGAGCCGTCTCGTAGAGGGAGCTCTAGCCTGCGTGATCGTGTTTAGCACTCCCGTAGGGAGGTAAGTGGGTACCCATTGATGGCCCACACATGTAGGGCCCAAAGCTCCGGGCGAGGATGCCAGATCGAGCCCTTGGCTTGGGTGAGGAGGTCTCTCCTCAAAGGTATTGGCCATGGGGCAGAGCTCGCTAGCTGCATCAGAACTGGGAACCAAACCTGTTTTTTCCAGAACGGAGCTACTAGTAGCACTGAGCATCCAGTTTCCCTGATCCGCTCTACTACCTGAGGTATGAGCGTGATGGGGGGAAAAGCATAGAGCGGACAGCGGGGCCATACGTGAGCCAGCGCGTTCCTGCTCTTGGAGAAGTATATCGGGCAGTGAGCGTTTTCTTGAGACGCAAACAGGTCTACTTCCGCTCTGCCGAACTTCTTCCACAGCAGTTGAACTGTCTGTGGATGTAGAGACCATTCTCCTGCTGGAACATTGTTCCTGGACAGTCCGTCTGGTCCCAAATTCAAGTGTCCGGGCACATGGGCTGCTTTCAGCGAGCGTAAATTGTGCTGGGCCCAGACCAGGAGGTGTTCCGTCAGCCTGTGAAGGGTTCGGGATCTGACACCTCCCTGGTGATTTATAAAGGCTACCACCGCCATGTTGTCCGAACGGACTACAACGTGGTGTCCTGCTATCTGGGGATCGAAGCACCTGAGCGCTTTGTCGACTGCCATCATTTCCAGGCAGTTTATGTGTAGAAGCTTTTCCCGTTCTGACCATAGGCCAAAGAACGGTCTGCCCTCGAGCAGCGCTCCCCATCCCGAGGTGGAGGCGTCCGTAGACACCACCTTCACACTCGAGGAAGTCCCCAGGCTTACTCCTGACTGGTACCAGTCAGTCGCCGTCCAAGGTTTCAGAGCTGAAACGCATTTCTGATCGACCTTGAGGCGAATACGACCGGAAGTCCACGCTCGGCGCGGCACACGCGCTTGTAGCCAGAACTGTAGTGGGCGCATCCGAAGGAGGCCCAGCTGAAGCACTGGCGATGCTGCGGCCATGAGGCCCAGCATCCTTTGAAACTGAGCGGGACCACAGCGCCGCAGCGGAAGTTTTCCGCCATGCGCTGAACGGCCAGTCTGCGTTGTGGCGATAGCTGAGCTGTCATAGACAGCGAGTCCAGATCTGTGCCCAGAAAATATATTTTCTGACTGGGAGACAGCGAACTCTTCGCCCAATTGACTGAGACCTAAATTCTCGAGATGCTCGAGTAAAATGGTCGTATGTTCTATGAGCTCTGTACGAGACTGAGCCAGAACTAGCCAATCGTCCAAGTAGTTCAAAACTCGCATCCCCCGAATTTTCAGGGGAGCGAGGGCTGCGTCCATGCACTTTGTGAACGTACGGGGTGCTAAAGACAGGCCGAACAGTAGGACTGTATACTGATATGTCTGGCCCTCGAAGGCGAATCTCAAAAATCGCCTGTGACGTGACGCTATTTGTATTTGGAAATACACGTCTTTCAGATCTATCGACGCAAACCAGTCCCCCTGGCGAATTTGCGAGAGGATTTGCCTGGTAGTGATCATTCTGAAAGGGCGCTTTGAAAGCGCTCTGTTCAGCCGTCTTAGATCTAGAATAGGTCTGAGACCCCCGTCTTTTTTCGGTACCAGAAAATATCTGCTGTACATGCCCCCTTCGCTCTGAGCTTGAGATAAGGGATCTATGGCCCCTTTGCTCAATAGTTTCGCTATTTCGGCTCGAAGTAGATGTGCTACTTCCTTTTCTACCGTAGTTTCGATTCGCGCCTCGCAACGGCGAGGGCGTCGAGCGAACTGTAGTGAATAGCCTCTTTTTATAATGTTCAGCACCCATTCCGACACACTGGGAAGCTGTGCCCATGCATCCGCATGAATAGCTAGGGGTTGAATGAAATCCGCGCTCTGGCCGTGACATTGTGGGGGCTGAAGAGCTCTTATGTGCTGTGAGATAGGTGCCGCGCTTGCGGCAGTCGAGGCGGGGGGCGCGCTGATGACAGTGGGCAGCCTGCCCGCGCTTAACTCTGTTATAGCGGGTAGCTGAGAGAAAGCGAGCGGGCAAAACCCCTCGGGGTTTGACATGTCTTTGAGTGCATGTGGGCGCGACACAGCGGGCACATGTGAAGCACTTAATACACTTTTGGTCTGTGACCGTATGTGTTTTGGTTTCGTTTTACAGAAACCGGAAGACATGCAGTGTGCAGTGTTTGTGGGCACTGAGTTGTGGGCACATTCACTACAATTAATGCGCAATCGACCTGAGTCGATTTTATGAGCGCGAGCTCTGTGAGACGAGCTGTGTTTGTGTGTAGGAATGAGCACGTGATAGTGGGCATTTTTTCTACACTCATAACACCATCGGCCGTGGCCGGAACAACAGGAAATACACTCTTTGAGGGATACATCTGGGTCGCCGTGAAAACGGCGTTTGTGAGCTGGCAAGCGGGCTGTGTTACCGACTTGTTTACTGCTAAATAAGCTGGAACAGTCACATTTTCTGGAACTGAGCGAGCTGGTAGTTTTGGTGGAAGTCTGGCCGCGGCGGGACTTGAACACTGTCGTTTTCCTAGAAGGGCTAGGACGACTTTGAGGCCTCGGGCCTCTTTGGCCGGGGTCCACGCAGAGGACGGCGGCCAGTAGAGCGTAGAGCGGTAGGCCTGCGAGGCGGCGGCGGGCGGTGGTTGCGGCTGTGAGCTTCGAGCAGACGGCTGTTTAGAGCGACCTGTTGCTGAGCTAGCGCGCTTCGGCAGGAAATGCTTCATGGCCTGTGATGTTTTCTGCACCTCAGCGAATCTGTCCGCGAAATCTTTGACGGACGATCCAAAGAGCCCAGCAGAGGAGATGGGAGCGTCGAGGAACGCAGCGCGCTCCGAGTCCGGCATCTCAGAAAGCGTTAACCACAGGTGTCTCTCAGCAACGGTGAGAGAGGCCATGATCCGCCCTATGGCCTGTGCAGCAGATTTAGTAGCGCGAAGAGCGAGGTCTGTAGCGCTTCTCAAATCTGAAATGCTTACAGCTTCCAGTCCTTCCTCGTCGAGTTTGCAGAGAAGGTTGGCTTGGAAAACTTGTAGCGTGGCCATTGTGTGCAATGCAGCTGCTGCCTGCCCAGCGGCGGTGTAAGCGCGGCCGTGAAGAACTGAGGTGGTGCGGCAGGCTTTAGAGGGGAGCGCTGTCTTAGCGCGCCGTCCAGCGGAGGGCGGGCAAAGATGAGCAGCTACAGCTTCCTCTACTGCAGGAAGAGGGTGGTATCCTCTGTTTTTAGCATCGTCGACAACGGAGAATGCTGCAGATACAGAGGTTTTCACTCTGGCTGAAAAGGGTGCAGACCAGGATTTTGCGAGTTCTTCATGAAGCTCAGGAAGAAAAGGCGCGGGTCTAGACGGTGTTGCAACACGGTCCCCTTTAAGGAAACAGCCATCCAGTCGGTTGTGTGCTGGCTCCACGGGCGCCGACCACTCGAGGCCGAGGCTCTCAACGGCCTGAGAGAGCAGACGCGTCAGCTCTGACTCAATATTAACCTGTTTCCCAGACGACCCACGAGCAGGGGGTGCGAGATCCACAGAGCTCGACCAATCCTCACTGCCTGACGCTAGGATAGAGCAGCTGTCCTCCTCTGTAAATGCCACATCATCAGACTCATCCGCGACGGAACCGGCGGCAGACAGCGGCCGTTGTCCGGGGGTGATAGACTCGAGTGAAGCAGGCGGCGAAGCTGGCGGGCGAACCGGCGAACTCGTCTCAGTGGGAGGAGGTTCAGGGCCTCGCTGAGCGCGGCGCTTTTTACGGCGCGGCAGCGCAGCGGGCTGGGGTGCAGACTCGTGAAACTGTGCCATGCGAGTCCTCAGAGTCGCCATAGACATCAGCTCGCAGTGAGGGCATCCGCCGTCAGCGAGCGCGAGAGCTGCGTGATCTTCTCCCAGGCAGGAAACGCAAATGACATGGCGGTCCCCGTCGCTGAGAGGGGCTCTGCACGAGCCACAGGAAGTACAAGGCATCTTTAAAAAGACGCTCGGCTCTTTTAGAGAGAGAAGTGTGAGTCGCGGGGCGAACACACACTAGCAATTGAAAAGGATATGGTGCACCGGATAGCGCAGCAGGAATGTCAGCAGAAGGCGGCGCGGCCAGCGGCTTCGATGCAGACTCGTCCCGCTGAAAGGCTTCTTCAGACGGCGCGGCTTCTCTCAGGGTCCAGCGATGCGTGAGCTCCGCTGAAGAGATGAAAAATCAGTGAACCAGCCTCTCGACGCTATATTTATAGCCCTAGGCCACGCCTATTTCGGCGGGACGTGATGCAATGGGCGCAAAGCACGGCGTCACGAGAGGGCCTTCTCGATAGGCTGCTGCAGTTGCCGCAGGGCAGCCAATAGGCGCGCAAGCTGCCTCGCATATGCTGCTGCAACGCGTTTTGCATTATATAAAAATTAAGGAAAATTTTTGGCTTCAGTATCTCGCGGAAAGAGACTTTCCCCAAGCGTAAGCTTACGCAGTACGAGAGAACCTCTCGTAAGAGAACACACACACACATTTTTTTTTTTTTCCCCTGTTTTACTTTTTTTTTTTTTTACTCTTTTTTTTTTTTACTCTCTCCTCTAATTTTTTTTTTATATTTACTTACAGTAAGATGTGTGTGACCAACATATGACAGTAAAAGAGCACACACAGACCTTATTCTAATATGGAATTCGAATTGTATTGGAATGGTAAAGAGTGTTGGGACGTAACAGGAGGGCCTCCACTCAAGGATACAATATGATGGACACGTCTAAGAATGTTCCACATATGGTTGAAATACCATCATTTGCCAAGAAAGATAACATTCTGGGAGTCAAGACTATAAAGGAGAAAGGATGCCCTCCCTTCCCTGGTGAAAAAAAAGTATACTTTATTATATTTGAAATATATTCCCTTTTTCAATAGTACATTGCAAATATATTTAAAAAAAATATACTATCTTTAAATATCTTAAAAGTATATTAGCATCATGCTTTTTATCTATTTTTATAATACAACTTTTAACACACTTTAAAATAATAGTACTTTAGTATATTTTCTAAAAATATATTTAAAAGCAAGCATACTTTTAACATATTTTTAACAAGTGCACTATAAATACATTGGTAATAAATATATGCTTAATTACACTTTTAAGAAATATGCTAAAAACAAGCATACTTTTAACATATTTCTAACAAGTGCACTATAAGTACATTGGTAATAAATATATGCTTAATTACATTTTTAAGAAATATGCTAAAATCAAGCATACTTTCAATATATTTCTAACAAGTGCACTATAAGTACATTGGTAATAAATATATGCTTAATTACACTTTTAAGAAATATGCTAAAAACAAGCACACTTTTAACATATTTCTAAAAAGTACACTACAAGTCCTTTTAAGTTTTTGTGTATTTAAAGAAAACATACTTTTGTTGATCTACTTAAAATAGATTTGAGTATGCAGTGTACAAATGGCTACTTTTGTAATTGTGATTTAAGGATTTTTAATTTAAGTTTATACAATGTTAAAGATAGGCACAATGTACAATAAACACAAATCCATTACAAATTTTACATCAACAATCACACCATTGGAACACACAAGAAAATGTGTTTTCTACTGTACAGAAAGTGGCAGCTACTGGATTGTGATGTCACAAGTGGCCGTTTAACATGCAGCCAAGTAAACACTGGCTATATTGCATGGCCAAAAATGGAAGTTCACTCACTAGGGTAGGTAATCCTGTTCAGAAACACTTTTTTATATACTGGGTGAAATGGTCCTTCCATCCTGAGAGTAGTCAATACATTGTGTTCAGAAAAAGGAATGAAAAAAATCAGACCTCTGTAGTAGCTGCAGGACAGTAAAAACTCTGACCAATCACTGCCACTCGGTCCGAGTGTAAAGAACCAATCAGATGCCTTCATGTCTCGTGCCCGAGCCCCACTGCGTGCGCTGCCCTGCGTGCACTCATCACATGTCACCGTTCTCGGAAACATTCAGCTCACTACACCGAGTAAGCAGGAGTTTGCGGCACAATGGAAGAGAAAATACAGCAAAATCTACCAATGCCAGCTTTGCTGGTAACTGCTCGACCTGATAAAAAGCCTAAAAAAAAAGAAAATCGGAGGCAGAAAAGGCTGCAACGAAACAGGCACTGGATAAAGCCAGAGAACAAACTTGCGTCAACATTGCAGCATTTGAATGGTGGAGACAACTGAGGGAGCAAAAGTGATGAAAAGCGATGCCGAGGTTGCGTTCTTTCTGCTGAACAGGTAATTATTTGTTTTGCTTCGGGGGGATTTGTTATTTCCATGATATATGTTACGTTAGGCATAGGCAACGTAGCTACTTTTGTAGCTAGTATTAGCCCAATGCTAACATTAGCTTCTCTGTCGGTGTAAGCCAGTTGCGTTACAGGTCTGCTTATCTGACTTTTAGGACATGCCATTTTGAACATATTGCACAGTAGGGGTGGGGGAAAAAATCGATTCTTAGATGAATCGCGATTCGGGACGTGGACGATTCTGAATCGATTCACAAATGTCAAAAATCGATTTTCTAAAAAAAAAAAATTCTAATAACGTAACATTGACGGAACGCAAAAGGCGGAACTCTGAAGCGGACGTGCACGTGCGCGGACAGTCTGTGGCGTGCACATAACAGAGACGCGCACATAACGGACGCATGATGGCTGAGCGCCAAATGTGCAATGCCAGTCACAAAAAGTTACATTTTGACTGTAAGTTACTCTCTGCAGATGTTCATTCACTTTCTTTGTATAAGCTGTTTTTGATTGTGGTATACAGCAAATATTTCAAGTCATAACTCTTTATTATTTAGTTGTGTATAAGTCAAGAGCGACTAATTATGTTACTAATTATTCAGAATATGCATAAGTCCACAAGCATTATACGTTATGATAGCTTCTGGTAAATAATTCTATATTTTTGAACGAAAACTGTGAATTTGCTACAGCAAAATGTTTTTTTTTTGTCTGAAGGTTTATATTGCTCATTGGAAATAACAAGAGGATGTTGGTTAGAAGTCTATTATTAAATGCTACTATGCTAGAGATTCAGAATATGCTGAAGTTTGTATTAATTTACTTCAAGTAACGTTATGCTGCTAGTACAAGCACACATTTATTTTCCTGTTGGTTCTCAGCAATGTTGGGACATATGCTGGCAAATGTAACCTTACAGTTGACTTGCCAAATCACTTCCATTTGTTTTATTAATAAAATTAATATAGGAAGTATCGGAAGTAAGTTCGTTATGTGTCATCATAAATACTTTGCTTTAAAAGTACCAAGTAAAAACATTTTTTTCAATGTTTTTGATAAAAGGCACTTCCCTGAGAATTGAACTTAATAAATGTGAAAAAGACACTTTAATGTCTGTCATTATGTTTGTCATTCTGTATAGCAAAGCAGATGAGAGTAGATCATGATCAGAAACCTGATTAGAAATCATTATGAATAAAATCGAATTGTTTTGAATCGAAAATCTTTTTGAATCGAAAATCGATTTTGAATCGAATCGTGGCCTCAAGAATCGGAATCGAATTGAATCGTGAGATGGTAAAAGATTCCCACCCCTATTGCACAGCCATAGTCGCAAGTGTCTGCATTATAATTGTGATAAAATGACGTTAATATTGCTTATAAACGGGACAACTGTGGTGATGTGGCATATGTGTTTTGTTAGCTACGAGAAGAAATGTTTGTTACTGTGTGAAATGGAAACAAAGTTTTGTTGTCATTCTTTGTGTGTCTTTGAGATGCAGTAATTATTGTCAGATGTGTAATTGTGATATTCTTCCTAAAGGTAAATCACTGCAAAAGGAGTAGATCACCACAGCAGACGACGCCTCATGCAAAGCCTGACCTGTCAGCCATCCCTGGACACTCCTTTTCTTATATATATTTATTTCTTATTTATTATATGTAAATACAGATTGTTTATGACAATCAAAAGCAGCGAAAGTACAGATACTTGTGTAAAAAAGTATTTCTCTTAGGTCTCTCTTGTTCGTTTTTAAAAAAAAATAAAACACAAAGTGTTATACCACATTCATTGTCATTATTCATTTAGCATGTAAGGAGGTAAGAAAAGTAATAGCTTGTTTATGCTGAAATGGTAAAGGAAAGGCATTTATCGTTTCAAAATATTTATTCCAACATGACAAAAATACTCTGCTTTCCTGTGACCTACAGCTGACTCCGACTGTGGATGCGCGTTCATGTTTGTGGGGGCGTAGCTTTGGACGGAGTACTGACGGGAGGGGGTGGAGCTTAGAAGAGGTGCCACTTTCAAATCTTGCTAGCTCTCCAACATTACCTACTATAGCTTTAAAGTATATTGTACAAAGTATAGCTAAGTAATATTTGTTTATTAATGTGCATTTGTTATTGAAGACAAAGTGTGCTATTTGTAGTATTTGGATTAAGCCAAAGGTATTACGGAGAATATCATTTTTACTCAAAAATAATAGACTTGTATATTGCTCGTAATGATTTTGTAATGTACTTGTAACACAGATAAAGTACACTTTATTATCACTTATCAAGTATGTAAATAGTCCCTACACAGGCATATACTTAAAGTATACTAAGTATACTTGAAGTTGTTCCAATTTAGCACACAAAAGTACACTAAATAGACTTAAAGTTATGCTTTACTACAATTTAAATACAACTAAAATATACTTAGTACAAAATTAGTTGTTTCAAAATAGCACACTTTAAGTTAACTAATCATTAACACACTTGAAGTATACTTATAATTAGTGTGGCTGCAAGTATACTTAGTATATATTTTTAATAAATTTACGGTATATTTCTTGTATGTTTCGAAGACACTTGTAATTAATTTGTAATGTACTTGGAACACAAATAAAGTACACTTTAATACACTAATCAAGTATGTAACTAGTCCCTACACAGGCATATACTTAAAATATACTAAATATACTTAAAGTTGTTCCAATTTAGTACACAAAAGTACACTAAATACATTTAAAGTTATGCTTTACTACAACTTAATTACTACTAAAATATACTTAGTACAAAATTAGTTGTTTCAAAATAGCACACTTTAAGTTAACTAATCATTAACACACTTGAAGTATACTAATAATTAGTCTGGCTTCAAATATACTTAACATATTTTTTTTTCACCAGGGTTCACTGTCACACTCTGCAGCCACACTGTCTGACTGTATGACTACTGGCCTTTTCTTGCAAGAAAATAAACCTCATCAACGACTATTGGAAATGTTTGTCTCTTATTCAGTGATAGAATTTTGTTTGCCACCACACCTCCCTGAAGGTTCTCGAGGTGACGGTAAAGCGACTCAAATTTGGCCTTACTCGTAGCCGAGCCTCCCTCATAGTCATACCATTGACAATGACATGGGCAACTAGAGTGGCTTGAATTTCATCTGAGACTGCTTGTCTTCTTGTCCTTGCCCTTCCTCCTCCTCGTTCTTATCCCTCTTCCTTCATGTCTTTCTAGATTGTCAGAAATGTATTTTCTTTATCTCAGCTTTGTCCATGCAATAGCTTTATTCATAACTATGTTTTGTCCAGAGCATAAGTTGTGTCCAGAGAACAAAAGGCCCTGTACAGTAAGAAAGCCTTGCTTGCACATTCTTTTGTATGTATGTAATGCACATCTGTTTCATATTAAGAAGCACCCCCAAATATAGAAGGGGGGAGAGAGATGTGTGTTTTCTATGCATTGTGTGTTACAGAAGCCTTTTGGACCACAAGGCTCAGAAGGAAAACTTTACCGGATATTTACCATTTATAGGATTGTTATATAAGTATATCTGATATGATATGATGTCATGTATGTTCTCATTGGTTGAGATTGTGATACTCCCTATACATTTTCAGTATATATTTGTCCAGACTCTTGGAAAGCCTAAGCTATCTTCCTGAGCTTCCCAGCGCTGGTTTCTTTCTTTTGTTTTATTCATTCACTACCCAAATAAAGGACGGAAAGAAAAGGCACTTCGTGTGGGACAACTTTATTTCTAACAGATTTGGGAGCTCGTCCGATCTACTCCGGATGGTAAGAAAATTTCTTCTTTAAATAAGAACAGTTTCTTACTATCTGCTGAGTAGAGGAATTTTTCTGCGTGCCCTGATTAGTGCCATATTTGGTATTGGATATCCTTGCAATAGCAAGAAGAACGGTAAAGTGACCTGATCAGTCCTTTTATCGTTATGGTTTACCTCGTGTTTAATTAAGGCGTGCTTTGATTAAGACGGGAAGAACGACGAAAGAAAGTGATCTTTTATCGTTGCTTTTTGGGTGTTCCTTGTGTTTTAATTAATACAAGAAGAGCGTGAGAAAAAACTGATCACTTTTTCTGCGTTTTGGTTTTACCTTACTTTTGTAAGAAGGAAATATTGTCGCGAGATATTTCAAAGTGCTCCGTTCCTTTTTGTGGTTGTGAGTGAATGATACAATACATAGTTTATTTTGATCTTTTCCTTTTCCATTCTTCTATCTCTTTGTTTCTTTGGCCAACTGTACTAACAATTGTAACTGCAGAATTGTTCTCTTTGTTCTCTATTGGACTGTTTTGAAATTGGTTTGCTTTGAATTTGAGGAGAAATTTTTGTGTGGCTTAAAATGGGCAATAAAATATCTCCTCCGTTAATTGATGAATCTCCAAAAGATTTCATGATCAGAAACGATCAGGCTTTTTATACTGAGCCCTACCTGTCGAACCTGGCAGGGTGGTCGACTGGCAAAACACAATTAGACCCATTTCCTCGAGAGGGTTCATTTAAAGACGCCGACATGCAAAGTGCCAAAGATATGATTTTTGGAAATTGGGGGGACCCTTTCTGGCCCGGGGATTATATGGAGAAATCCTTTAAAACTTGGCAAACCATGAAAAAATACTGGGATCAAGGTCCAGTAAGAGTTAAGAGTACTGAAAATAATAGTTTATCATACCCTGAATTGGCTGTGCGGAACAGTGCAGTTTCTGCCGTCTCTGTCTCTCCGTCAGACACAGAGAAGAGTTCCCTGCACACGGAAAAAAAGTCTCTCTTGGAAGAGACACAGACGCCGCAACCCCTCCCTCCCAAATATGAGAGCATTCAGGCTCCCGCTGAAGCACCCGTTAAAAATAGATTATACCCTGACTTAAAGCAGGCGACTGCGTTTCCTTTCGTTGAAACTTCAGATGGATTTAAAGTTCATCCGCTAAATATCTCTGAAGTAATGGCTATCTGTAAAGAACTGCCAGATCCGTCCAAAACCCCGCATCATTATGTTTCTGTTTTGAAGCGTTTGACTGCCTATAGCCAGTTGACTGGGCGTGATTATCGATTTATATTAACGAAAACTCTTCCTGCTGACATTACGGAGGAAGAATTAATTGAAGCGGTTGATCTGTTGGATCCTGTTAATGATGTACCGCCGTCACGTCGTCTTGTGAAAACAGATCCTGAACCGATTGACCTCTCCAAATCATTTCGTGGTTTGAGATTTAAGGAGGATGACGATGACGATGAATCTGGTTGGATATGGTCCAACCCGAGTAAACTTAAACTTTTTTTCAAACAATTGACTGCATTTTTGCTGAAGTTGTCATCTACTAAACAAGATATTTCGCATGCCGCTAATACAAAGCAAAAATCAGGCGAGACGCCAACAGTTTTTTTTAATAGGTTCAAGCGTGCGTGGATTGAGGAATCAGCACTTCCAATCGATGATGACAATTGTCTGTTGTTTGTGAACACGTTTCTGAACAACATGCACAGTGAGACTGCACAATTAATTCGGCTTACGACAAATAATCTTTTTACGATGTCAGTTGATGACCTTGGCAAGCGTTTACGTGAACTTTCATGTGCCGGTGCTTTCGACTCTAAAGGAAAAATTCTATTAATGTTGCAAGTTAACCCTGAACAGGTTAAGGCTCCGACTCGTCCGTTCAATAACTTTAAAACCCCTCTCACTTGCTTCTGCTGTGGCCGTCCTGGGCATATTGCCAAGTTTTGCAGAAAGAGAGTTGAGCTGCAGCAGACTAATGGAAAACAGATGTTTCGGCGCTCTGATGGCTGTGGCCCAAAAGCCCCATCCTTGCGCCCTTCTTCACAGAACAGACAGTATCCAACTGAATGGAGGAAACAATGACTACGAGTGCATACACAGGAGCCTGCCTTTTCAATGATTACATTAAATTATGGTAACAAGTCAAATGTTCTGCCATTCATTGAATTAAATGTTGATCATAAACCATATGTCTTTCTCGTCGATTCAGGTGCCAGTGTATCATCATTGTCATCAAACTTTTATGAGGGTCTGATCACGGGGAAGAAAATCAGTTCTATCGGAATTGACAACGTTCCAGTAAAATGTGAAATGTCACCTCCCTTACCGGTTACTTCTAAGGATGTACCATCATTGTTTAAAATGCATGATTTTGCAATCATACCAAATTCACCATTCTGCCTTTTGGGTCGAGATTTAATGCATAAACTTGGTATGAAATTGGATTTTGATGCTGACTCTCTGACACTTATGTTTCCTGCAGCTTTTTCCATCACAACCGACACAGGAAGTTCTCTTGTCGCTGATTTGCCTGCAACTGTGCTGCCACAGGAAATTTCGGGCGTCAATCCTCAATTGTGGGCGGAACACAAGGATGACGTAGGGCTAATTGATGTCCGGCCCTACAGGGCAAATTTGATAACTGATAGACCTGTGTTTCAAAAGCAATACCCGCTTTCAAAGGAAAAAGAGGAGGGAATTGCCCCCCTCATAGAACAGCTATTGGCTCAAGGCATCCTGGTTCGCACTCATTCACCTTATAATACACCAATTAATCCTATCAAAAAGGCAAATGGTTCTTGGCGTCTAACGCAAGACCTGAGAAAAATTAATGATTTGATAAAACCACTTGCACCAATTGTGCCAGATGTACAGACTATAATTAATTCTATTCCTTCAGAACATGCATTTTTTCCTGTTATTGATTTAAGCTCTGCCTTTTTCAGCATTCCGGTTGATCGTGAAACTCAGCCACTGTTTGCGTTTTGTTTTCAGAATTGTCAATTTATGTGGACCCGCCTTCCTCAGGGGTTTAAGGATAGCCCGGCCGTTTTTCCCGCCGTAGTGCAAGCGACACTGAAAGATGCCAAACTCCCTCCAGAGACTTGTCTGCTCCAGTATGCGGATGACATCCTAGTTACTGGCGCCTCTGCGGAGATGTGTGCTGCTGCCTCCACAATTGTCTGCAATATTCTAGCTGAGGCTGGATTTAAGGCATCCAAAGAGAAACTCCAGTGGGTGCAGAGAAAAGTCACCTACTTGGGCCATGAACTGTCACAAGGCCAAGTCCGCCTGTCTGTTGACAGGGTTACAGCCATCGCTGCATTCAAGCATCCATCAACACGGAAGCAAATGCAAAGCTTTCTGGGACTGGTGAATTACTGCAGGCTATGGGTTCCTAATTGCTCCATGTATGACAAAATCTTGCGAGAAGCTACGCTGGGTGATAAAGAGGACATTACATGGACTGCTGAAATGGATCAGGCATTCAGACACTTGAAATCCTCTCTCCTAAGGCCTCCCGCCCTTGGCCTCCCTTCTTATTCTCGCGAATTTCATTTATATGTGCACGAGGGTCGCGGAACGGCCGCGGCAATCCTGGCCCAGGACCATGGTGGTAGTTTTCGCCCCGTTGCGTATCTGTCCAAAACCCTTGATTCAGTGGCCAGGGGTCTCCCTGCCTGCCTGCGCGCAGTGGCTGCTACAGCGATCATGGTACAGGATGCTGAAAAGGTTGTTTTATCACATCCATTAACTGTACATACTTCTCATCAGGTTGGAGCTATTATGCATAATATTTCTACACAGCATATGACTGCTCAACGCCGTTCAGGCTATGAGGCTATATTGTTAGCTACTGCTAATTTAACATTGAAAGTAACCTCTGTTATTCATGGTCCCACTGTACATTTGCACAGGTTGCTGACACAAGGTGAATTTCAGAGTGACGACCACGACTGCCTGACCAGGATCCAGACTTCAACTGCTTGCAGGCCAGATGTGTCTACATCTGTCCTGGAGGAGGGGAAGCATTATTTTATTGATGGATCCTGCTTTAAGCCAAACGACAGTACATATTTGTGTGGTTATGCTATTGTTGAATTGCCCGACAATGTAATTGAAGCATATTCGCTGCCATATAAATCAGCACAAGTTGCAGAACTAATTGCTTTAACAAGAGCTTGTCAATTGGCGAAAGGTCAGTGCATCAACATATACACTGACTCTAAATATGCGTATGGCGTAGTCCATGATTTTGCTAAATTGTGGGAGGAAAGAAATTTCAAAACCTCCGATGGAAAACCAATTTCGCATCATAATATTGTGGCCGAGCTGATTAGTGCAGCACAGCAGCCATTAAAGCTTGCTGTCATTAAAGTAGCTGGTCATAAGACAGGTGAATCTGAGGAAGCGAAAGGAAACAGATTTGCAGATGAAGTAGCGAAATGGGCAGCAAAAGAGGCGATACGTAGCCCACATGTAAATGACCAAAGCACTGAAGTCCCAATGATGAATTCGTCATTGACTAATGATTTGGACATAAAAATACTACAAGCGAATCCTACTCAAGATGATTTGAATCATTGGGCAGCCAATGAAGTAAAACCAGACCAAGCTGGTATTTTGAGAGATAAACAAGGTAGAATTGCACTACCTGCATCCACCATTGTAATGTTGTGCAGGCATTATCATGGTGTATCGCATGTATCAAAAGAGAAAGTGATACAAAGTCTGAATCAATCATATTGCATAGCAAACGTTCGAAGGAATACTTTGTTAATATTGGATGCTTGCCTGGTGTGTGCACGAACAAATCGGCACAAGGCAATCGCCCATGATGCTTTACCGCATCCGGAACTTCCTTTTCAATATTTACAGATCGATTTTACACACATGCCTCCATGTGGAAATAACAAATATCTGCTTGTGATTATTGATCGATTTTCTAAGTGGCCAGAAGCTTTTCCGTGTGGAAAAGAAAATGCAAAGACAGTAGTAAAGGTTCTTGCAAAAGAAATTATACCGCGCTTTGGCATTCCAACCGTCATAGCAAGCGACAATGGAACTCCGTTTGCTTCTAAAGTGACACAATTATTAGCCAAAGAGCTTAATATTAATTGGCATTTTCACATTCCTTATCATCCGCAGAGCTCAGCGAACGTGGAACGTTTGAATAAAACGATAAAAGAACGTCTTAATAAAGCGTGTCTAGATACGGGCAGAAATTGGGTTGATTTGTTGCCTGCCGTATTGACAGAAATGAGAATGTCTCCATCAGCCACTACAAAAATGTCTCCATTTGAAATTCTCATGGGTAGACCTTTCCCGACCCCTTGGGTCAGAGGTCGCGCTGGCAATCTTTCCACAGGTGACACGGAGGTGATCATCGCGGATTATGTGGATTCCCTTGTCAGAACTTTGAATGGCATAAATGGTGATGTTTCTCTGTCTCTCCCTCTTCCCTCAGAAAAGCCAACTTATCCTTTCGTTCCAGGACAACAGGTGCTGATAAAGTGTCTGAAGCCCACGAAACTTGGGGAACCAAACTATCTGGGGCCTGCCACGGTGATCGCTGTGACGAGGACTGGTGTTCTGACTGACCTCCAGCCGCAGTGGATCCACGCTAGCAGAGTGAAGGCAGCTCCATCCCAGGGGAACGCATAAGCCTATGCGGAAGTGAACCTCCAGCACTGATCGAAAGGAGAGCGAGGAAGAGAAGTAGACGAAGAACGAGATTGCTAATTGAAATTAGCAATAATTATCCTTGAATCCATTAAGTCATGTCCGCTAAGTTGCTATTACACCTGTTCGTGCTGATAACCATGCTCATTTATGCACAAGCCCTTGTTAGCAGTGGTAATGAAACTTGGCTGAGCCACGAAGACGAACCACATGCGTTTGCCTCCAATATGTGGTGGAGGTTAGCCAACTTCACTGCTAAGTCTACAGGAAAAAAGGGTGACTGTTATGTTTGCACAAAAATGCCGCAAAGTGCTGCCGGACCTCATGTAAGTGTTAAGTCACCAACGACAGAAGAAGACTTATTCTGCCCTTTATTCATTAGTAATATTGGAATGATTGCACCTCAAAATTCATCGGTAAATTGGACTTGTACTGCAACTGTCACTTTCTTGTTGTTATCAGGACAAGTACATGTTAAAGTGGCAACTGTAGGTCCCATTCCAGACTCATTGTTCTGTATTGAAAGAAAAGTAGGAGCTGCAACACTAGGTACAATTCCTGAGAGTAAATGTAAGCAAATATATCGCCGTTGTGAAGTACGAAACATGCCCTGTTGTCTTAGCTGTTTGTCGGGAGAAGGAAAATTTGATTTAGAATTGTGTACCAAAACATCTCCAAGCCCTCTAACTACTATGAATGCTTATGCAGGAGCCACACCCGAGATTCAAGAATTGTGTGATGAGTATTGTGGACTTTACTCGGGAAAAAATTGTAATAGGTATGTTCCATCTGTAAAAGGAACAAGAGCTTTGGGAGATTGGTTTTGGTTATGCGGACACATGGTTTACACTTCATTACCTTTTAATTGGAGTGGACGATGTGCCCTAGTAACTTTAGAAGAATATTCTATGATTGTTAGATCACATGAAAGGGATAATGTGTTGAACCAAAGAAACACACGCTCTCTCTCTGACCGCAGTTCAGTTAGTAGTTTGGGAAGAGATAATCCAGTACCAAAAGAACATCGACTATGGACTGGTACGGAAAAATTCTTTGAAGGTATTTTTCCATCAATAGGAATTGGCAGTCTTCAAATTGAAGTAGAAGTTACAAGATATGAATTAATTTCATTTATTAAAACTACGAGGGACACTTTGGCTGGTGTCCAAGAAGAGCTTCGCTCGTTACGTCTTCTTTCGCTGCAGAATAGATTAGTCCTCGACCAATTAACCGCGGCCAGAGGAGGGGTGTGTGTCATCGTTGGTATCTCCTGTTGTACTTTTGTCCCGGCGAATGACGAAGATGGCCATGTTATCGCTGAAGGAATAAATAATATGACAAAAATTGCTGATGAATTACAGAGAAGAGAAGTGAGTGACAGAAGCGGTTTCGGTGATTGGATAACGAGCTGGAGGCAGATGCTTGTATCTGCTTTAATTCCAATAGGAACGATCCTGTTAATCCTTGCATTTATTGTTTGTTGTATTATTCCATTCATTAGGATGTTGATTTATCGTGCTATGAATACTTTTGTATCTTCTCAATATGCTATGATGAATAGAACTGTAAAACCTTAATGATTTTGAAGGAAATGTTTGAATGAAGAATGTTTCACTGTATTATCCTACAAATAATGGACATGCTGAGAATAGTGTGATATGATAATTCTGTTATATGATAATTATCTTATCAAAGGGGCCATTGTCAGAAATGTATTTTCTTTATCTCAGCTTTGTCCATGCAATAGCTTTATTCATAACTATGTTTTGTCCAGAGCATAAGTTGTGTCCAGAGAACAAAAGGCCCTGTACAGTAAGAAAGCCTTGCTTGCACATTCTTTTGTATGTATGTAATGCACATCTGTTTCATATTAAGAAGCACCCCCAAATATAGAAGGGGGGAGAGAGATGTGTGTTTTCTATGCATTGTGTGTTACAGAAGCCTTTTGGACCACAAGGCTCAGAAGGAAAACTTTACCGGATATTTACCATTTATAGGATTGTTATATAAGTATATCTGATATGATATGATGTCATGTATGTTCTCATTGGTTGAGATTGTGATACTCCCTATACATTTTCAGTATATATTTGTCCAGACTCTTGGAAAGCCTAAGCTATCTTCCTGAGCTTCCCAGCGCTGGTTTCTTTCTTTTGTTTTATTCATTCACTACCCAAATAAAGGACGGAAAGAAAAGGCACTTCGTGTGGGACAACTTTATTTCTAACAGATTTGGGAGCTCGTCCGATCTACTCCGGATGGTAAGAAAATTTCTTCTTTAAATAAGAACAGTTTCTTACTATCTGCTGAGTAGAGGAATTTTTCTGCGTGCCCTGATTAGTGCCATATTTGGTATTGGATATCCTTGCAATAGCAAGAAGAACGGTAAAGTGACCTGATCAGTCCTTTTATCGTTATGGTTTACCTCGTGTTTAATTAAGGCGTGCTTTGATTAAGACGGGAAGAACGACGAAAGAAAGTGATCTTTTATCGTTGCTTTTTGGGTGTTCCTTGTGTTTTAATTAATACAAGAAGAGCGTGAGAAAAAACTGATCACTTTTTCTGCGTTTTGGTTTTACCTTACTTTTGTAAGAAGGAAATATTGTCGCGAGATATTTCAAAGTGCTCCGTTCCTTTTTGTGGTTGTGAGTGAATGATACAATACATAGTTTATTTTGATCTTTTCCTTTTCCATTCTTCTATCTCTTTGTTTCTTTGGCCAACTGTACTAACAATTGTAACTGCAGAATTGTTCTCTTTGTTCTCTATTGGACTGTTTTGAAATTGGTTTGCTTTGAATTTGAGGAGAAATTTTTGTGTGGCTTAAAATGGGCAATAAAATATCTCCTCCGTTAATTGATGAATCTCCAAAAGATTTCATGATCAGAAACGATCAGGCTTTTTATACTGAGCCCTACCTGTCGAACCTGGCAGGGTGGTCGACTGGCAAAACACAATTAGACCCATTTCCTCGAGAGGGTTCATTTAAAGACGCCGACATGCAAAGTGCCAAAGATATGATTTTTGGAAATTGGGGGGACCCTTTCTGGCCCGGGGATTATATGGAGAAATCCTTTAAAACTTGGCAAACCATGAAAAAATACTGGGATCAAGGTCCAGTAAGAGTTAAGAGTACTGAAAATAATAGTTTATCATACCCTGAATTGGCTGTGCGGAACAGTGCAGTTTCTGCCGTCTCTGTCTCTCCGTCAGACACAGAGAAGAGTTCCCTGCACACGGAAAAAAAGTCTCTCTTGGAAGAGACACAGACGCCGCAACCCCTCCCTCCCAAATATGAGAGCATTCAGGCTCCCGCTGAAGCACCCGTTAAAAATAGATTATACCCTGACTTAAAGCAGGCGACTGCGTTTCCTTTCGTTGAAACTTCAGATGGATTTAAAGTTCATCCGCTAAATATCTCTGAAGTAATGGCTATCTGTAAAGAACTGCCAGATCCGTCCAAAACCCCGCATCATTATGTTTCTGTTTTGAAGCGTTTGACTGCCTATAGCCAGTTGACTGGGCGTGATTATCGATTTATATTAACGAAAACTCTTCCTGCTGACATTACGGAGGAAGAATTAATTGAAGCGGTTGATCTTTTGGATCCTGTTAATGATGTACCGCCGTCACGTCGTCTTGTGAAAACAGATCCTGAACCGATTGACCTCTCCAAATCATTTCGTGGTTTGAGATTTAAGGAGGATGACGATGACGATGAATCTGGTTGGATATGGTCCAACCCGAGTAAACTTAAACTTTTTTTCAAACAATTGACTGCATTTTTGCTGAAGTTGTCATCTACTAAACAAGATATTTCGCATGCCGCTAATACAAAGCAAAAATCAGGCGAGACGCCAACAGTTTTTTTTAATAGGTTCAAGCGTGCGTGGATTGAGGAATCAGCACTTCCAATCGATGATGACAATTGTCTGTTGTTTGTGAACACGTTTCTGAACAACATTGTAGCGAATACGACTTTGGGTAAATTTGAATTAGCTCAATAATATAGGGAATTTTGGAAATATTAATAATTATGACTCATGGTCATAATTCATAAGTCGCATATACATTTATTTTATCAATTATAGAGATTAACTGGTTCTGTAACTGATCTAATCGTTATTCGTCCAGCGAGTAACGGTGAGATTATCACAGTTAAGAAGGGTTATCTCTTTACAAACTCCAAGAAAGTTTAGGTTCTGGCCACGAACAGTAAACTTTATGAGTTTCTTAATTAAAACTACTGAATGTAGTCTAATATCGAGCTTGTAGCTGGATCTTTTGTTTCATTGACTTTAGAATGGTGGGTTTTCAAACACAGAGACAGTGAAAAGTATAAATGGTTTTTAATAAATGTGACTAAAGATTATATGAGCTACGAATAGAAACGTACGTAAAAATGCAAACAATAAACACAAACAAACATTTAAACAATAATAACATACGTGATAAGAATAAAATGAAATGAAAGAAAGAAAGAGAGAAATAGAGAGAAGGGAAAAGCTAGTAATTGTTACATACAGAAACCTAAACGACGGACCCCAGAAAAGCAGCTTTTATCAGATAAATATACTTGCACGTCTGTTCTCTGTTTGGTTGATGCTGAAAGCGTGGACGAGGTCCTGTTTCGACTGCGTCTTCCGGTGTCGCGGGAAGCTTGAAAAGGCTCACTGAAATGTAACGTTACTGAGAAAGTTCGTCTTCATCTTCCGTGAAGGAAGAGGCAAATATAACTTAGTTGCAAAAGAACGGCTGCTACGACTCGAACATGTGTTTGTCCGAGGCCTTCCGGGATGTTCCTCGGGGAAGCGTCGCGCCGGTAGAAGAGGAGGAAGGATGAGAGCGAGGTGAGAGAGAGAGAGGTGAGAGAGCCCGCTGTGTTTTGAAGGAGCTCAAGTCACGCCCCCTTGCGTGCGTGACCCAATCGCCTGGGAGGACGTATTGTGGTCATGTCCTTTCATTTGGAAAGGTACACGCCTCTTCTAACTAATGCTGGCGGAATAAACTTCGTTCATAAACATTTATAAAACTGGTATTAATCAAATAATGCATCCTCTAATATTCTGTGCTAAATATTCAACACCGTTGTGTTCTTCTGAACAAAACAATACCGCGAATGACAATTCTGTTAGTCAACAACACAAAGAAACAGGATTTCTCGTGATTACATGCATATTAAACTGATTACATATCAATAAAGCTTATAGATATCGTATTTCGGGTATAAGTATCATAAGCACAGCAAGAAATACATTTTAAACATTTTAAAAAGGTAATTTTGACCACAAGTGGTCGGGCATGATAAGGAGCCTGTGTTTTGTGTGTGTGTATGCAGAGTCGTGCACACGTGGAACCGCGTGGTGAACTTTGTCCTTCGTTTTCAGTGTGAATATCTTCTTGAGTTGATGAGATTAACTCAGGGGACCTGACCGAGCATCTGCTAACACTGTTGTTTTGTTTTGAGGGGTTAATCAGTACCTTTTGTTTGTTGATTAGATTTGATTGATCAACACAAAGGCAGACCTGATCATCTGCTTTCCGTTACAGTCCCCCCTTGATGAGTTGATAGGGCGTGTATGGGCCTAGTTGACTCATCACGGTAACAATGGTCAGATGGCAGGTGGTTGCTAGGCTGATGACTCAGCTCAAATGAGGTTGAGGGGGGTCGATAGTGTGGGATCCCCCCTTTTCGGGGTTCCATAGGAAACCGCCGGACACGGCGTTGTGAGCTTGGCTGTGGATGTTCACATTTCGTTGAGGTAATGTGCTCTTTCGACGTTGCTGGGTTTAAGTCGAATGTACACTTTCGGAGTGTGAGTCCTGCTTTGGTAATCAGGACTCGGGGCTGCTCTCTCTCCATGCGATGCCGGATGCCGGATCTGGTGATGTCCGATTGTGGCTGCTTTCTAGCGAACCACCACAGCATCGTGGGTTTGGTGCTGCGGTGTTCAGCACATGATGTGTTCTCGGCACGCCTGACCCCCCTTTGTGCGCTGTGGCCTTACAAGCTGTGGCGCTGTGATGGCACAGGTGCACAATGCGTACAGAAGTCCTGTGAACGCAGCTTGTGCGTGGTGGCAGACAGTTGTCTGAGGCACTGGCTGCCAGTGAGCTCAGATGGCTTGCGAGGGTGGTGGAGGGGTAAGTGGCGGCATAGAAAAAGTCTGTTCTTCAGAGGCCCGCATGACCTTTTAACACAGCGGAGGTAGCGTAAGCAGCTCTGAGGCGTGCAGTGTAGTTGGTAAAGTTTGTTTTTGCTGTGTAGTCACTGCAATCGTGAGGGTGGTTGGTCTGTGTGTGGCGCAGACATTGGTCTGGTTACTCAACTGCAGTTCAGTCCAGGACCTTGAGGCAGCAGGTGTCAGTGTTCGTTTTCTGTGTCTGTGTCAGACGTGGCTGCACTGTCTTCATCTGTTGTGTAAGAAGACTCTGGCTCACCAGTGTTCTGGGGAGAGTGGTTCCAGGTTCGACGGTCTGGGCTTGGAGTTCTGGACGGCTTTGTGTGTGTGCCAGGTCCTCCAGGGCCTCTGTGGCCTGGAGCTGTAGTGCGGCTGTCTTTTGCTGCAGGTCGGCGTTGGTCCTTTCGCTGGCCCGGGCCTTGATGACGAGGTTGAGTGCGAGTTCTCCGAAGATTTTAGCCAGCTGCTCATGGTCGTACTTCTGGGTTGGATCGTAGGTCTCAAACTGGTCCAGGTACTGTGGGTCAGCGGCGTCCTGGGGCAGAACCATTGCTGTCATTTCTCGCAGCCATGTTTCGAGAGTGCGCCAGCGGACTGGGTGACTGGATGAGCTCGACATCTTTGCTTACTGTGGTGAGAGAAGCACAGCACACACAAAAAGAGACAAAATGCAAGTTGGTTTTAGGGTCAAATGAGCTATACTCGTACGGCTAGGCCGTTTATGAGAATTTCGGGGCTAACTGATGCCGACAGTTAGCGGAGCCAATTTCGTGGGTATGGATAAAGCCCACAATAGAGATTTTGACAGGCGGTAGCCTGGGGGTCGTCTAATGACGCCGGCTCTGATCGTTACTCTATTCACTTTCCTGGGGTCTCTCTTAGGTTCTGTCTGTAAGTGAAATGAGAGAAACAAATCACAACAGAAATGGAGAAAAATTTAAATAAAAACAAAGTTGAAGGTAGGGAAGATCAAAGGGAAACACAACACAAGGAAGTGAATTGGTCTGTAATGAAATGTCACAAGCAATAACACGGGGAGTGTTATAAAAATAAAAATAAAGAGGCCTAAGCCTATAAACACTGACTGAGTTCTGCCAATAGATACACAATAAGGGATTAAGGTGTTAGACTTAATGTAAATTAAGGCTTTCTGGTGTCATCAAATTGAGTAAATATGTATGCAGGAGTCCGAGGCAAAGGTTTTACTAAAATAGTGATACAACAAAAGGGAAATTAGGATAACTGATGGTGATTTATCAGAATAACCTAAACTAGTTTGAATTGAAATTCAACTAAGCATGCAAGGGGAGGTTCAAAATAATAAAAATAAGGAAGGAAAGAAAATTAGAATGATGACAGTGATGTATCAATACTAAAATTAATTAAACTGAAATTCAGAATGACTTCCTATAATCCTTACAATAACACTGAAGTTATTAGTATTGCTTATAAAAATAATCAAACGAAAAGGGTAGCAATAAAGCACTTACATGCAGACTGGGACTGGGTGGACTATCAATAACTGAGTGAATCAAGTCTAAGCTTTAATTCAAAAAAAGTTTTTTTTTTTCGAACTTCACTTAAAGTGTGACAGTCAGAAACAGGGAAAAAGGAATTGTCTAACTCCAAATAATATCAGCATAAGCTAAGCTTGAATGCAGTTAAGTGTTTGAGAGAGAAATTGAATGCAGAGAGAAAAAGAAATTGAAAGCAGGTATTATCTTAGAACGCCACAAGATGGCGTAGTTGCGCTCGTGCAGGCTGACGTCAGGGGGAAGCGACGCTTACGCAGGATGACGTCGGTGTAGGGCGCGTGATTTGACAACCTGCCACACACCTAGAGGCTGCCCTCTAGTGTCGGTGACGTGATTCAGCAATTTAGACAGCAGATTTTTTTATCTGTGGAAATCACGAGTATTTCGCGCTCTGTTGCATGCGGAAAATGCGAGTTTCACAACATGTAACTACAGGAATTACACATTTTACATTACACATTGAGACGGTTTAGAATGAAAACAGGAATTATCATCTATTTTAATTCATAAAACTGGTCTCCAACTACACATTATATATGAAACGGTTTACAATAAAACAGGAATTAGACCTTCTGTTTTATTTCAGCTGTGAACAGGAATTTTTTTTCTTCTGTTTACTTACAGCTATGAACAGGTATTATCTTCTGTTCATTACAGGAACAGGGATTATTCTTCTGTTTTACTTAATTAGAGCTATGAGCACGACAGGAATTAGACATCTGTGAATTTAAGCCGTGAGCACACATGCATCAAACAGCTATGAGCAGGAATTATCATCTACTCATCTCCCATAAGCATTAATCAAAATAGCCCTTTTATGATTTTATGCGTAGGTTTTTCAAAATTGGTTCGCGACGCCAATGTCTAACCAGGAGTTTATCGTTAACGTTTTGTATAAGGCCTATTACGACTGAAAACTGAAGCACTGTTCAGATCAGGTTTACGTCCTCGTCCTAAAAGAGATCCTTCGTCTTCATTTAGTCGGTTTAAATCATATTACATGAACTAACTGTAAAGAGTTTCGCTTCGTCTTTACAGAGACACATGTAATATCATGAACTGCAGTTTTAGCACTTAACAGTGATTAAAAATGCTTAGACATTTTGAAACTGTTAATTTGAAGAGCTGAGCTGGCTTTGTGCCTATAACGTCAGCTGAGTGAGTTCGCTTTATAGCGACTTACCTCACAATTCAAAACGCGCGTGTAACGTTACAATTATTAATACCAATAATACACATTCACTGAAACTGAATTTTGCCCACCAAATAAAGTTTGAAACTGCCTAAAATAACTCCACCAAAATGTAGCGAATACGACTTTGGGTAAATTTGAATTAGCTCAATAATATAGGGAATTTTGGAAATATTAATAATTATGACTCATGGTCATAATTCATAAGTCGCATATACATTTATTTTATCAATTATAGAGATTAACTGGTTCTGTAACTGATCTAATCGTTATTCGTCCAGCGAGTAACGGTGAGATTATCACAGTTAAGAAGGGTTATCTCTTTACAAACTCCAAGAAAGTTTAGGTTCTGGCCACGAACAGTAAACTTTATGAGTTTCTTAATTAAAACTACTGAATGTAGTCTAATATCGAGCTTGTAGCTGGATCTTTTGTTTCATTGACTTTAGAATGGTGGGTTTTCAAACACAGAGACAGTGAAAAGTATAAATGGTTTTTAATAAATGTGACTAAAGATTATATGAGCTACGAATAGAAACGTACGTAAAAATGCAAACAATAAACACAAACAAACATTTAAACAATAATAACATACGTGATAAGAATAAAATGAAATGAAAGAAAGAAAGAGAGAAATAGAGAGAAGGGAAAAGCTAGTAATTGTTACATACAGAAACCTAAACGACGGACCCCAGAAAAGCAGCTTTTATCAGATAAATATACTTGCACGTCTGTTCTCTGTTTGGTTGATGCTGAAAGCGCGGACGAGGTCCTGTTTCGACTGCGTCTTCCGGTGTCGCGGGAAGCTTGAAAAGGCTCACTGAAATGTAACGTTACTGAGAAAGTTCGTCTTCATCTTCCGTGAAGGAAGAGGCAAATATAACTTAGTTGCAAAAGAACGGCTGCTACGACTCGAACATGTGTTTGTCCGAGGCCTTCCGGGATGTTCCTCGGGGAAGCGTCGCGCCGGTAGAAGAGGAGGAAGGATGAGAGCGAGGTGAGAGAGAGAGAGGTGAGAGAGCCCGCTGTGTTTTGAAGGAGCTCAAGTCACGCCCCCTTGCGTGCGTGACCCAATCGCCTGGGAGGACGTATTGTGGTCATGTCCTTTCATTTGGAAAGGTACACGCCTCTTCTAACTAATGCTGGCGGAATAAACTTCGTTCATAAACATTTATAAAACTGGTATTAATCAAATAATGCATCCTCTAATATTCTGTGCTAAATATTCAACACCGTTGTGTTCTTCTGAACAAAACAATACGGCGAATGACAATTCTGTTAGTCAACAACACAAAGAAACAGGATTTCTCGTGATTACATGCATATTAAACTGATTACATATCAATAAAGCTTATAGATATCGTATTTCGGGTATAAGTATCATAAGCACAGCAAGAAATACATTTTAAACATTTTAAAAAGGTAATTTTGACCACAAGTGGTCGGGCATGATAAGGAGCCTGTGTTTTGTGTGTGTGTATGCAGAGTCGTGCACACGTGGAACCGCGTGGTGAACTTTGTCCTTCGTTTTCAGTGTGAATATCTTCTTGAGTTGATGAGATTAACTCAGGGGACCTGACCGAGCATCTGCTAACACTGTTGTTTTGTTTTGAGGGGTTAATCAGTACCTTTTGTTTGTTGATTAGATTTGATTGATCAACACAAAGGCAGACCTGATCATCTGCTTTCCGTTACAACATGCACAGTGAGACTGCACAATTAATTCGGCTTACGACAAATAATCTTTTTACGATGTCAGTTGATGACCTTGGCAAGCGTTTACGTGAACTTTCATGTGCCGGTGCTTTCGACTCTAAAGGAAAAATTCCATTAATGTTGCAAGTTAACCCTGAACAGGTTAAGGCTCCGACTCGTCCGTTCAATAACTTTAAAACCCCTCTCACTTGCTTCTGCTGTGGCCGTCCTGGGCATATTGCCAAGTTTTGCAGAAAGAGAGTTGAGCTGCAGCAGACTAATGGAAAACAGATGTTTCGGCGCTCTGATGGCTGTGGCCCAAAAGCCCCATCCTTGCGCCCTTCTTCACAGAACAGACAGTATCCAACTGAATGGAGGAAACAATGACTACGAGTGCATACACAGGAGCCTGCCTTTTCAATGATTACATTAAATTATGGTAACAAGTCAAATGTTCTGCCATTCATTGAATTAAATGTTGATCATAAACCATATGTCTTTCTCGTCGATTCAGGTGCCAGTGTATCATCATTGTCATCAAACTTTTATGAGGGTCTGATCACGGGGAAGAAAATCAGTTCTATCGGAATTGACAACGTTCCAGTAAAATGTGAAATGTCACCTCCCTTACCGGTTACTTCTAAGGATGTACCATCATTGTTTAAAATGCATGATTTTGCAATCATACCAAATTCACCATTCTGCCTTTTGGGTCGAGATTTAATGCATAAACTTGGTATGAAATTGGATTTTGATGCTGACTCTCTGACACTTATGTTTCCTGCAGCTTTTTCCATCACAACCGACACAGGAAGTTCTCTTGTCGCTGATTTGCCTGCAACTGTGCTGCCACAGGAAATTTCGGGCGTCAATCCTCAATTGTGGGCGGAACACAAGGATGACGTAGGGCTAATTGATGTCCGGCCCTACAGGGCAAATTTGATAACTGATAGACCTGTGTTTCAAAAGCAATACCCGCTTTCAAAGGAAAAAGAGGAGGGAATTGCCCCCCTCATAGAACAGCTATTGGCTCAAGGCATCCTGGTTCGCACTCATTCACCTTATAATACACCAATTAATCCTATCAAAAAGGCAAATGGTTCTTGGCGTCTAACGCAAGACCTGAGAAAAATTAATGATTTGATAAAACCACTTGCACCAATTGTGCCAGATGTACAGACTATAATTAATTCTATTCCTTCAGAACATGCATTTTTTCCTGTTATTGATTTAAGCTCTGCCTTTTTCAGCATTCCGGTTGATCGTGAAACTCAGCCACTGTTTGCGTTTTGTTTTCAGAATTGTCAATTTATGTGGACCCGCCTTCCTCAGGGGTTTAAGGATAGCCCGGCCGTTTTTGCCGCCGTAGTGCAAGCGACACTGAAAGATGCCAAACTCCCTCCAGAGACTTGTCTGCTCCAGTATGCGGATGACATCCTAGTTACTGGCGCCTCTGCGGAGATGTGTGCTGCTGCCTCCACAATTGTCTGCAATATTCTAGCTGAGGCTGGATTTAAGGCATCCAAAGAGAAACTCCAGTGGGTGCAGAGAAAAGTCACCTACTTGGGCCATGAACTGTCACAAGGCCAAGTCCGCCTGTCTGTTGACAGGGTTACAGCCATCGCTGCATTCAAGCATCCATCAACACGGAAGCAAATGCAAAGCTTTCTGGGACTGGTGAATTACTGCAGGCTATGGGTTCCTAATTGCTCCATGTATGACAAAATCTTGCGAGAAGCTACGCTGGGTGATAAAGAGGACATTACATGGACTGCTGAAATGGATCAGGCATTCAGACACTTGAAATCCTCTCTCCTAAGGCCTCCCGCCCTTGGCCTCCCTTCTTATTCTCGCGAATTTCATTTATATGTGCACGAGGGTCGCGGAACGGCCGCGGCAATCCTGGCCCAGGACCATGGTGGTAGTTTTCGCCCCGTTGCGTATCTGTCCAAAACCCTTGATTCAGTGGCCAGGGGTCTCCCTGCCTGCCTGCGCGCAGTGGCTGCTACAGCGATCATGGTACAGGATGCTGAAAAGGTTGTTTTATCACATCCATTAACTGTACATACTTCTCATCAGGTTGGAGCTATTATGCATAATATTTCTACACAGCATATGACTGCTCAACGCCGTTCAGGCTATGAGGCTATATTGTTAGCTACTGCTAATTTAACATTGAAAGTAACCTCTGTTATTCATGGTCCCACTGTACATTTGCACAGGTTGCTGACACAAGGTGAATTTCAGAGTGACGACCACGACTGCCTGACCAGGATCCAGACTTCAACTGCTTGCAGGCCAGATGTGTCTACATCTGTCCTGGAGGAGGGGAAGCATTATTTTATTGATGGATCCTGCTTTAAGCCAAACGACAGTACATATTTGTGTGGTTATGCTATTGTTGAATTGCCCGACAATGTAATTGAAGCATATTCGCTGCCATATAAATCAGCACAAGTTGCAGAACTAATTGCTTTAACAAGAGCTTGTCAATTGGCGAAAGGTCAGTGCATCAACATATACACTGACTCTAAATATGCGTATGGCGTAGTCCATGATTTTGCTAAATTGTGGGAGGAAAGAAATTTCAAAACCTCCGATGGAAAACCAATTTCGCATCATAATATTGTGGCCGAGCTGATTAGTGCAGCACAGCAGCCATTAAAGCTTGCTGTCATTAAAGTAGCTGGTCATAAGACAGGTGAATCTGAGGAAGCGAAAGGAAACAGATTTGCAGATGAAGTAGCGAAATGGGCAGCAAAAGAGGCGATACGTAGCCCACATGTAAATGACCAAAGCACTGAAGTCCCAATGATGAATTCGTCATTGACTAATGATTTGGACATAAAAATACTACAAGCGAATCCTACTCAAGATGATTTGAATCATTGGGCAGCCAATGAAGTAAAACCAGACCAAGCTGGTATTTTGAGAGATAAACAAGGTAGAATTGCACTACCTGCATCCACCATTGTAATGTTGTGCAGGCATTATCATGGTGTATCGCATGTATCAAAAGAGAAAGTGATACAAAGTCTGAATCAATCATATTGCATAGCAAACGTTCGAAGGAATACTTTGTTAATATTGGATGCTTGCCTGGTGTGTGCACGAACAAATCGGCACAAGGCAATCGCCCATGATGCTTTACCGCATCCGGAACTTCCTTTTCAATATTTACAGATCGATTTTACACACATGCCTCCATGTGGAAATAACAAATATCTGCTTGTGATTATTGATCGATTTTCTAAGTGGCCAGAAGCTTTTCCGTGTGGAAAAGAAAATGCAAAGACAGTAGTAAAGGTTCTTGCAAAAGAAATTATACCGCGCTTTGGCATTCCAACCGTCATAGCAAGCGACAATGGAACTCCGTTTGCTTCTAAAGTGACACAATTATTAGCCAAAGAGCTTAATATTAATTGGCATTTTCACATTCCTTATCATCCGCAGAGCTCAGCGAACGTGGAACGTTTGAATAAAACGATAAAAGAACGTCTTAATAAAGCGTGTCTAGATACGGGCAGAAATTGGGTTGATTTGTTGCCTGCCGTATTGACAGAAATGAGAATGTCTCCATCAGCCACTACAAAAATGTCTCCATTTGAAATTCTCATGGGTAGACCTTTCCCGACCCCTTGGGTCAGAGGTCGCGCTGGCAATCTTTCCACAGGTGACACGGAGGTGATCATCGCGGATTATGTGGATTCCCTTGTCAGAACTTTGAATGGCATAAATGGTGATGTTTCTCTGTCTCTCCCTCTTCCCTCAGAAAAGCCAACTTATCCTTTCGTTCCAGGACAACAGGTGCTGATAAAGTGTCTGAAGCCCACGAAACTTGGGGAACCAAACTATCTGGGGCCTGCCACGGTGATCGCTGTGACGAGGACTGGTGTTCTGACTGACCTCCAGCCGCAGTGGATCCACGCTAGCAGAGTGAAGGCAGCTCCATCCCAGGGGAACGCATAAGCCTATGCGGAAGTGAACCTCCAGCACTGATCGAAAGGAGAGCGAGGAAGAGAAGTAGACGAAGAACGAGATTGCTAATTGAAATTAGCAATAATTATCCTTGAATCCATTAAGTCATGTCCGCTAAGTTGCTATTACACCTGTTCGTGCTGATAACCATGCTCATTTATGCACAAGCCCTTGTTAGCAGTGGTAATGAAACTTGGCTGAGCCACGAAGACGAACCACATGCGTTTGCCTCCAATATGTGGTGGAGGTTAGCCAACTTCACTGCTAAGTCTACAGGAAAAAAGGGTGACTGTTATGTTTGCACAAAAATGCCGCAAAGTGCTGCCGGACCTCATGTAAGTGTTAAGTCACCAACGACAGAAGAAGACTTATTCTGCCCTTTATTCATTAGTAATATTGGAATGATTGCACCTCAAAATTCATCGGTAAATTGGACTTGTACTGCAACTGTCACTTTCTTGTTGTTATCAGGACAAGTACATGTTAAAGTGGCAACTGTAGGTCCCATTCCAGACTCATTGTTCTGTATTGAAAGAAAAGTAGGAGCTGCAACACTAGGTACAATTCCTGAGAGTAAATGTAAGCAAATATATCGCCGTTGTGAAGTACGAAACATGCCCTGTTGTCTTAGCTGTTTGTCGGGAGAAGGAAAATTTGATTTATAATTGTGTACCAAAACATCTCCAAGCCCTCTAACTACTATGAATGCTTATGCAGGAGCCACACCCGAGATTCAAGAATTGTGTGATGAGTATTGTGGACTTTACTCGGGAAAAAATTGTAATAGGTATGTTCCATCTGTAAAAGGAACAAGAGCTTTGGGAGATTGGTTTTGGTTATGCGGACACATGGTTTACACTTCATTACCTTTTAATTGGAGTGGACGATGTGCCCTAGTAACTTTAGAAGAATATTCTATGATTGTTAGATCACATGAAAGGGATAATGTGTTGAACCAAAGAAACACACGCTCTCTCTCTGACCGCAGTTCAGTTAGTAGTTTGGGAAGAGATAATCCAGTACCAAAAGAACATCGACTATGGACTGGTACGGAAAAATTCTTTGAAGGTATTTTTCCATCAATAGGAATTGGCAGTCTTCAAATTGAAGTAGAAGTTACAAGATATGAATTAATTTCATTTATTAAAACTACGAGGGACACTTTGGCTGGTGTCCAAGAAGAGCTTCGCTCGTTACGTCTTCTTTCGCTGCAGAATAGATTAGTCCTCGACCAATTAACCGCGGCCAGAGGAGGGGTGTGTGTCATCGTTGGTATCTCCTGTTGTACTTTTGTCCCGGCGAATGACGAAGATGGCCATGTTATCGCTGAAGGAATAAATAATATGACAAAAATTGCTGATGAATTACAGAGAAGAGAAGTGAGTGACAGAAGCGGTTTCGGTGATTGGATAACGAGCTGGAGGCAGATGCTTGTATCTGCTTTAATTCCAATAGGAACGATCCTGTTAATCCTTGCATTTATTGTTTGTTGTATTATTCCATTCATTAGGATGTTGATTTATCGTGCTATGAATACTTTTGTATCTTCTCAATATGCTATGATGAATAGAACTGTAAAACCTTAATGATTTTGAAGGAAATGTTTGAATGAAGAATGTTTCACTGTATTATCCTACAAATAATGGACATGCTGAGAATAGTGTGATATGATAATTCTGTTATATGATAATTATCTTATCAAAGGGGCCATTGTCAGAAATGTATTTTCTTTATCTCAGCTTTGTCCATGCAATAGCTTTATTCATAACTATGTTTTGTCCAGAGCATAAGTTGTGTCCAGAGAACAAAAGGCCCTGTACAGTAAGAAAGCCTTGCTTGCACATTCTTTTGTATGTATGTAATGCACATCTGTTTCATATTAAGAAGCACCCCCAAATATAGAAGGGGGGAGAGAGATGTGTGTTTTCTATGCATTGTGTGTTACAGAAGCCTTTTGGACCACAAGGCTCAGAAGGAAAACTTTACCGGATATTTACCATTTATAGGATTGTTATATAAGTATATCTGATATGATATGATGTCATGTATGTTCTCATTGGTTGAGATTGTGATACTCCCTATACATTTTCAGTATATATTTGTCCAGACTCTTGGAAAGCCTAAGCTATCTTCCTGAGCTTCCCAGCGCTGGTTTCTTTCTTTTGTTTTATTCATTCACTACCCAAATAAAGGACGGAAAGAAAAGGCACTTCGTGTGGGACAACTTTATTTCTAACAGATTTGGGAGCTCGTCCGATCTACTCCGGATGGTAAGAAAATTTCTTCTTTAAATAAGAACAGTTTCTTACTATCTGCTGAGTAGAGGAATTTTTCTGCGTGCCCTGATTAGTGCCATATTTGGTATTGGATATCCTTGCAATAGCAAGAAGAACGGTAAAGTGACCTGATCAGTCCTTTTATCGTTATGGTTTACCTCGTGTTTAATTAAGGCGTGCTTTGATTAAGACGGGAAGAACGACGAAAGAAAGTGATCTTTTATCGTTGCTTTTTGGGTGTTCCTTGTGTTTTAATTAATACAAGAAGAGCGTGAGAAAAAACTGATCACTTTTTCTGCGTTTTGGTTTTACCTTACTTTTGTAAGAAGGAAATATTGTCGCGAGATATTTCAAAGTGCTCCGTTCCTTTTTGTGGTTGTGAGTGAATGATACAATACATAGTTTATTTTGATCTTTTCCTTTTCCATTCTTCTATCTCTTTGTTTCTTTGGCCAACTGTACTAACAATTGTAACTGCAGAATTGTTCTCTTTGTTCTCTATTGGACTGTTTTGAAATTGGTTTGCTTTGAATTTGAGGAGAAATTTTTGTGTGGCTTAAAATGGGCAATAAAATATCTCCTCCGTTAATTGATGAATCTCCAAAAGATTTCATGATCAGAAACGATCAGGCTTTTTATACTGAGCCCTACCTGTCGAACCTGGCAGGGTGGTCGACTGGCAAAACACAATTAGACCCATTTCCTCGAGAGGGTTCATTTAAAGACGCCGACATGCAAAGTGCCAAAGATATGATTTTTGGAAATTGGGGGGACCCTTTCTGGCCCGGGGATTATATGGAGAAATCCTTTAAAACTTGGCAAACCATGAAAAAATACTGGGATCAAGGTCCAGTAAGAGTTAAGAGTACTGAAAATAATAGTTTATCATACCCTGAATTGGCTGTGCGGAACAGTGCAGTTTCTGCCGTCTCTGTCTCTCCGTCAGACACAGAGAAGAGTTCCCTGCACACGGAAAAAAAGTCTCTCTTGGAAGAGACACAGACGCCGCAACCCCTCCCTCCCAAATATGAGAGCATTCAGGCTCCCGCTGAAGCACCCGTTAAAAATAGATTATACCCTGACTTAAAGCAGGCGACTGCGTTTCCTTTCGTTGAAACTTCAGATGGATTTAAAGTTCATCCGCTAAATATCTCTGAAGTAATGGCTATCTGTAAAGAACTGCCAGATCCGTCCAAAACCCCGCATCATTATGTTTCTGTTTTGAAGCGTTTGACTGCCTATAGCCAGTTGACTGGGCGTGATTATCGATTTATATTAACGAAAACTCTTCCTGCTGACATTACGGAGGAAGAATTAATTGAAGCGGTTGATCTTTTGGATCCTGTTAATGATGTACCGCCGTCACGTCGTCTTGTGAAAACAGATCCTGAACCGATTGACCTCTCCAAATCATTTCGTGGTTTGAGATTTAAGGAGGATGACGATGACGATGAATCTGGTTGGATATGGTCCAACCCGAGTAAACTTAAACTTTTTTTCAAACAATTGACTGCATTTTTGCTGAAGTTGTCATCTACTAAACAAGATATTTCGCATGCCGCTAATACAAAGCAAAAATCAGGCGAGACGCCAACAGTTTTTTTTAATAGGTTCAAGCGTGCGTGGATTGAGGAATCAGCACTTCCAATCGATGATGACAATTGTCTGTTGTTTGTGAACACGTTTCTGAACAACATTGTAGCGAATACGACTTTGGGTAAATTTGAATTAGCTCAATAATATAGGGAATTTTGGAAATATTAATAATTATGACTCATGGTCATAATTCATAAGTCGCATATACATTTATTTTATCAATTATAGAGATTAACTGGTTCTGTAACTGATCTAATCGTTATTCGTCCAGCGAGTAACGGTGAGATTATCACAGTTAAGAAGGGTTATCTCTTTACAAACTCCAAGAAAGTTTAGGTTCTGGCCACGAACAGTAAACTTTATGAGTTTCTTAATTAAAACTACTGAATGTAGTCTAATATCGAGCTTGTAGCTGGATCTTTTGTTTCATTGACTTTAGAATGGTGGGTTTTCAAACACAGAGACAGTGAAAAGTATAAATGGTTTTTAATAAATGTGACTAAAGATTATATGAGCTACGAATAGAAACGTACGTAAAAATGCAAACAATAAACACAAACAAACATTTAAACAATAATAACATACGTGATAAGAATAAAATGAAATGAAAGAAAGAAAGAGAGAAATAGAGAGAAGGGAAAAGCTAGTAATTGTTACATACAGAAACCTAAACGACGGACCCCAGAAAAGCAGCTTTTATCAGATAAATATACTTGCACGTCTGTTCTCTGTTTGGTTGATGCTGAAAGCGTGGACGAGGTCCTGTTTCGACTGCGTCTTCCGGTGTCGCGGGAAGCTTGAAAAGGCTCACTGAAATGTAACGTTACTGAGAAAGTTCGTCTTCATCTTCCGTGAAGGAAGAGGCAAATATAACTTAGTTGCAAAAGAACGGCTGCTACGACTCGAACATGTGTTTGTCCGAGGCCTTCCGGGATGTTCCTCGGGGAAGCGTCGCGCCGGTAGAAGAGGAGGAAGGATGAGAGCGAGGTGAGAGAGAGAGAGGTGAGAGAGCCCGCTGTGTTTTGAAGGAGCTCAAGTCACGCCCCCTTGCGTGCGTGACCCAATCGCCTGGGAGGACGTATTGTGGTCATGTCCTTTCATTTGGAAAGGTACACGCCTCTTCTAACTAATGCTGGCGGAATAAACTTCGTTCATAAACATTTATAAAACTGGTATTAATCAAATAATGCATCCTCTAATATTCTGTGCTAAATATTCAACACCGTTGTGTTCTTCTGAACAAAACAATACCGCGAATGACAATTCTGTTAGTCAACAACACAAAGAAACAGGATTTCTCGTGATTACATGCATATTAAACTGATTACATATCAATAAAGCTTATAGATATCGTATTTCGGGTATAAGTATCATAAGCACAGCAAGAAATACATTTTAAACATTTTAAAAAGGTAATTTTGACCACAAGTGGTCGGGCATGATAAGGAGCCTGTGTTTTGTGTGTGTGTATGCAGAGTCGTGCACACGTGGAACCGCGTGGTGAACTTTGTCCTTCGTTTTCAGTGTGAATATCTTCTTGAGTTGATGAGATTAACTCAGGGGACCTGACCGAGCATCTGCTAACACTGTTGTTTTGTTTTGAGGGGTTAATCAGTACCTTTTGTTTGTTGATTAGATTTGATTGATCAACACAAAGGCAGACCTGATCATCTGCTTTCCGTTACAGTCCCCCCTTGATGAGTTGATAGGGCGTGTATGGGCCTAGTTGACTCATCACGGTAACAATGGTCAGATGGCAGGTGGTTGCTAGGCTGATGACTCAGCTCAAATGAGGTTGAGGGGGGTCGATAGTGTGGGATCCCCCCTTTTCGGGGTTCCATAGGAAACCGCCGGACACGGCGTTGTGAGCTTGGCTGTGGATGTTCACATTTCGTTGAGGTAATGTGCTCTTTCGACGTTGCTGGGTTTAAGTCGAATGTACACTTTCGGAGTGTGAGTCCTGCTTTGGTAATCAGGACTCGGGGCTGCTCTCTCTCCATGCGATGCCGGATGCCGGATCTGGTGATGTCCGATTGTGGCTGCTTTCTAGCGAACCACCACAGCATCGTGGGTTTGGTGCTGCGGTGTTCAGCACATGATGTGTTCTCGGCACGCCTGACCCCCCTTTGTGCGCTGTGGCCTTACAAGCTGTGGCGCTGTGATGGCACAGGTGCACAATGCGTACAGAAGTCCTGTGAACGCAGCTTGTGCGTGGTGGCAGACAGTTGTCTGAGGCACTGGCTGCCAGTGAGCTCAGATGGCTTGCGAGGGTGGTGGAGGGGTAAGTGGCGGCATAGAAAAAGTCTGTTCTTCAGAGGCCCGCATGACCTTTTAACACAGCGGAGGTAGCGTAAGCAGCTCTGAGGCGTGCAGTGTAGTTGGTAAAGTTTGTTTTTGCTGTGTAGTCACTGCAATCGTGAGGGTGGTTGGTCTGTGTGTGGCGCAGACATTGGTCTGGTTACTCAACTGCAGTTCAGTCCAGGACCTTGAGGCAGCAGGTGTCAGTGTTCGTTTTCTGTGTCTGTGTCAGACGTGGCTGCACTGTCTTCATCTGTTGTGTAAGAAGACTCTGGCTCACCAGTGTTCTGGGGAGAGTGGTTCCAGGTTCGACGGTCTGGGCTTGGAGTTCTGGACGGCTTTGTGTGTGTGCCAGGTCCTCCAGGGCCTCTGTGGCCTGGAGCTGTAGTGCGGCTGTCTTTTGCTGCAGGTCGGCGTTGGTCCTTTCGCTGGCCCGGGCCTTGATGACGAGGTTGAGTGCGAGTTCTCCGAAGATTTTAGCCAGCTGCTCATGGTCGTACTTCTGGGTTGGATCGTAGGTCTCAAACTGGTCCAGGTACTGTGGGTCAGCGGCGTCCTGGGGCAGAACCATTGCTGTCATTTCTCGCAGCCATGTTTCGAGAGTGCGCCAGCGGACTGGGTGACTGGATGAGCTCGACATCTTTGCTTACTGTGGTGAGAGAAGCACAGCACACACAAAAAGAGACAAAATGCAAGTTGGTTTTAGGGTCAAATGAGCTATACTCGTACGGCTAGGCCGTTTATGAGAATTTCGGGGCTAACTGATGCCGACAGTTAGCGGAGCCAATTTCGTGGGTATGGATAAAGCCCACAATAGAGATTTTGACAGGCGGTAGCCTGGGGGTCGTCTAATGACGCCGGCTCTGATCGTTACTCTATTCACTTTCCTGGGGTCTCTCTTAGGTTCTGTCTGTAAGTGAAATGAGAGAAACAAATCACAACAGAAATGGAGAAAAATTTAAATAAAAACAAAGTTGAAGGTAGGGAAGATCAAAGGGAAACACAACACAAGGAAGTGAATTGGTCTGTAATGAAATGTCACAAGCAATAACACGGGGAGTGTTATAAAAATAAAAATAAAGAGGCCTAAGCCTATAAACACTGACTGAGTTCTGCCAATAGATACACAATAAGGGATTAAGGTGTTAGACTTAATGTAAATTAAGGCTTTCTGGTGTCATCAAATTGAGTAAATATGTATGCAGGAGTCCGAGGCAAAGGTTTTACTAAAATAGTGATACAACAAAAGGGAAATTAGGATAACTGATGGTGATTTATCAGAATAACCTAAACTAGTTTGAATTGAAATTCAACTAAGCATGCAAGGGGAGGTTCAAAATAATAAAAATAAGGAAGGAAAGAAAATTAGAATGATGACAGTGATGTATCAATACTAAAATTAATTAAACTGAAATTCAGAATGACTTCCTATAATCCTTACAATAACACTGAAGTTATTAGTATTGCTTATAAAAATAATCAAACGAAAAGGGTAGCAATAAAGCACTTACATGCAGACTGGGACTGGGTGGACTATCAATAACTGAGTGAATCAAGTCTAAGCTTTAATTCAAAAAAAGTTTTTTTTTTTCGAACTTCACTTAAAGTGTGACAGTCAGAAACAGGGAAAAAGGAATTGTCTAACTCCAAATAATATCAGCATAAGCTAAGCTTGAATGCAGTTAAGTGTTTGAGAGAGAAATTGAATGCAGAGAGAAAAAGAAATTGAAAGCAGGTATTATCTTAGAACGCCACAAGATGGCGTAGTTGCGCTCGTGCAGGCTGACGTCAGGGGGAAGCGACGCTTACGCAGGATGACGTCGGTGTAGGGCGCGTGATTTGACAACCTGCCACACACCTAGAGGCTGCCCTCTAGTGTCGGTGACGTGATTCAGCAATTTAGACAGCAGATTTTTTTATCTGTGGAAATCACGAGTATTTCGCGCTCTGTTGCATGCGGAAAATGCGAGTTTCACAACATGTAACTACAGGAATTACACATTTTACATTACACATTGAGACGGTTTAGAATGAAAACAGGAATTATCATCTATTTTAATTCATAAAACTGGTCTCCAACTACACATTATATATGAAACGGTTTACAATAAAACAGGAATTAGACCTTCTGTTTTATTTCAGCTGTGAACAGGAATTTTTTTTCTTCTGTTTACTTACAGCTATGAACAGGTATTATCTTCTGTTCATTACAGGAACAGGGATTATTCTTCTGTTTTACTTAATTAGAGCTATGAGCACGACAGGAATTAGACATCTGTGAATTTAAGCCGTGAGCACACATGCATCAAACAGCTATGAGCAGGAATTATCATCTACTCATCTCCCATAAGCATTAATCAAAATAGCCCTTTTATGATTTTATGCGTAGGTTTTTCAAAATTGGTTCGCGACGCCAATGTCTAACCAGGAGTTTATCGTTAACGTTTTGTATAAGGCCTATTACGACTGAAAACTGAAGCACTGTTCAGATCAGGTTTACGTCCTCGTCCTAAAAGAGATCCTTCGTCTTCATTTAGTCGGTTTAAATCATATTACATGAACTAACTGTAAAGAGTTTCGCTTCGTCTTTACAGAGACACATGTAATATCATGAACTGCAGTTTTAGCACTTAACAGTGATTAAAAATGCTTAGACATTTTGAAACTGTTAATTTGAAGAGCTGAGCTGGCTTTGTGCCTATAACGTCAGCTGAGTGAGTTCGCTTTATAGCGACTTACCTCACAATTCAAAACGCGCGTGTAACGTTACAATTATTAATACCAATAATACACATTCACTGAAACTGAATTTTGCCCACCAAATAAAGTTTGAAACTGCCTAAAATAACTCCACCAAAATGTAGCGAATACGACTTTGGGTAAATTTGAATTAGCTCAATAATATAGGGAATTTTGGAAATATTAATAATTATGACTCATGGTCATAATTCATAAGTCGCATATACATTTATTTTATCAATTATAGAGATTAACTGGTTCTGTAACTGATCTAATCGTTATTCGTCCAGCGAGTAACGGTGAGATTATCACAGTTAAGAAGGGTTATCTCTTTACAAACTCCAAGAAAGTTTAGGTTCTGGCCACGAACAGTAAACTTTATGAGTTTCTTAATTAAAACTACTGAATGTAGTCTAATATCGAGCTTGTAGCTGGATCTTTTGTTTCATTGACTTTAGAATGGTGGGTTTTCAAACACAGAGACAGTGAAAAGTATAAATGGTTTTTAATAAATGTGACTAAAGATTATATGAGCTACGAATAGAAACGTACGTAAAAATGCAAACAATAAACACAAACAAACATTTAAACAATAATAACATACGTGATAAGAATAAAATGAAATGAAAGAAAGAAAGAGAGAAATAGAGAGAAGGGAAAAGCTAGTAATTGTTACATACAGAAACCTAAACGACGGACCCCAGAAAAGCAGCTTTTATCAGATAAATATACTTGCACGTCTGTTCTCTGTTTGGTTGATGCTGAAAGCGCGGACGAGGTCCTGTTTCGACTGCGTCTTCCGGTGTCGCGGGAAGCTTGAAAAGGCTCACTGAAATGTAACGTTACTGAGAAAGTTCGTCTTCATCTTCCGTGAAGGAAGAGGCAAATATAACTTAGTTGCAAAAGAACGGCTGCTACGACTCGAACATGTGTTTGTCCGAGGCCTTCCGGGATGTTCCTCGGGGAAGCGTCGCGCCGGTAGAAGAGGAGGAAGGATGAGAGCGAGGTGAGAGAGAGAGAGGTGAGAGAGCCCGCTGTGTTTTGAAGGAGCTCAAGTCACGCCCCCTTGCGTGCGTGACCCAATCGCCTGGGAGGACGTATTGTGGTCATGTCCTTTCATTTGGAAAGGTACACGCCTCTTCTAACTAATGCTGGCGGAATAAACTTCGTTCATAAACATTTATAAAACTGGTATTAATCAAATAATGCATCCTCTAATATTCTGTGCTAAATATTCAACACCGTTGTGTTCTTCTGAACAAAACAATACCGCGAATGACAATTCTGTTAGTCAACAACACAAAGAAACAGGATTTCTCGTGATTACATGCATATTAAACTGATTACATATCAATAAAGCTTATAGATATCGTATTTCGGGTATAAGTATCATAAGCACAGCAAGAAATACATTTTAAACATTTTAAAAAGGTAATTTTGACCACAAGTGGTCGGGCATGATAAGGAGCCTGTGTTTTGTGTGTGTGTATGCAGAGTCGTGCACACGTGGAACCGCGTGGTGAACTTTGTCCTTCGTTTTCAGTGTGAATATCTTCTTGAGTTGATGAGATTAACTCAGGGGACCTGACCGAGCATCTGCTAACACTGTTGTTTTGTTTTGAGGGGTTAATCAGTACCTTTTGTTTGTTGATTAGATTTGATTGATCAACACAAAGGCAGACCTGATCATCTGCTTTCCGTTACAACATGCACAGTGAGACTGCACAATTAATTCGGCTTACGACAAATAATCTTTTTACGATGTCAGTTGATGACCTTGGCAAGCGTTTACGTGAACTTTCATGTGCCGGTGCTTTCGACTCTAAAGGAAAAATTCCATTAATGTTGCAAGTTAACCCTGAACAGGTTAAGGCTCCGACTCGTCCGTTCAATAACTTTAAAACCCCTCTCACTTGCTTCTGCTGTGGCCGTCCTGGGCATATTGCCAAGTTTTGCAGAAAGAGAGTTGAGCTGCAGCAGACTAATGGAAAACAGATGTTTCGGCGCTCTGATGGCTGTGGCCCAAAAGCCCCATCCTTGCGCCCTTCTTCACAGAACAGACAGTATCCAACTGAATGGAGGAAACAATGACTACGAGTGCATACACAGGAGCCTGCCTTTTCAATGATTACATTAAATTATGGTAACAAGTCAAATGTTCTGCCATTCATTGAATTAAATGTTGATCATAAACCATATGTCTTTCTCGTCGATTCAGGTGCCAGTGTATCATCATTGTCATCAAACTTTTATGAGGGTCTGATCACGGGGAAGAAAATCAGTTCTATCGGAATTGACAACGTTCCAGTAAAATGTGAAATGTCACCTCCCTTACCGGTTACTTCTAAGGATGTACCATCATTGTTTAAAATGCATGATTTTGCAATCATACCAAATTCACCATTCTGCCTTTTGGGTCGAGATTTAATGCATAAACTTGGTATGAAATTGGATTTTGATGCTGACTCTCTGACACTTATGTTTCCTGCAGCTTTTTCCATCACAACCGACACAGGAAGTTCTCTTGTCGCTGATTTGCCTGCAACTGTGCTGCCACAGGAAATTTCGGGCGTCAATCCTCAATTGTGGGCGGAACACAAGGATGACGTAGGGCTAATTGATGTCCGGCCCTACAGGGCAAATTTGATAACTGATAGACCTGTGTTTCAAAAGCAATACCCGCTTTCAAAGGAAAAAGAGGAGGGAATTGCCCCCCTCATAGAACAGCTATTGGCTCAAGGCATCCTGGTTCGCACTCATTCACCTTATAATACACCAATTAATCCTATCAAAAAGGCAAATGGTTCTTGGCGTCTAACGCAAGACCTGAGAAAAATTAATGATTTGATAAAACCACTTGCACCAATTGTGCCAGATGTACAGACTATAATTAATTCTATTCCTTCAGAACATGCATTTTTTCCTGTTATTGATTTAAGCTCTGCCTTTTTCAGCATTCCGGTTGATCGTGAAACTCAGCCACTGTTTGCGTTTTGTTTTCAGAATTGTCAATTTATGTGGACCCGCCTTCCTCAGGGGTTTAAGGATAGCCCGGCCGTTTTTCCCGCCGTAGTGCAAGCGACACTGAAAGATGCCAAACTCCCTCCAGAGACTTGTCTGCTCCAGTATGCGGATGACATCCTAGTTACTGGCGCCTCTGCGGAGATGTGTGCTGCTGCCTCCACAATTGTCTGCAATATTCTAGCTGAGGCTGGATTTAAGGCATCCAAAGAGAAACTCCAGTGGGTGCAGAGAAAAGTCACCTACTTGGGCCATGAACTGTCACAAGGCCAAGTCCGCCTGTCTGTTGACAGGGTTACAGCCATCGCTGCATTCAAGCATCCATCAACACGGAAGCAAATGCAAAGCTTTCTGGGACTGGTGAATTACTGCAGGCTATGGGTTCCTAATTGCTCCATGTATGACAAAATCTTGCGAGAAGCTACGCTGGGTGATAAAGAGGACATTACATGGACTGCTGAAATGGATCAGGCATTCAGACACTTGAAATCCTCTCTCCTAAGGCCTCCCGCCCTTGGCCTCCCTTCTTATTCTCGCGAATTTCATTTATATGTGCACGAGGGTCGCGGAACGGCCGCGGCAATCCTGGCCCAGGACCATGGTGGTAGTTTTCGCCCCGTTGCGTATCTGTCCAAAACCCTTGATTCAGTGGCCAGGGGTCTCCCTGCCTGCCTGCGCGCAGTGGCTGCTACAGCGATCATGGTACAGGATGCTGAAAAGGTTGTTTTATCACATCCATTAACTGTACATACTTCTCATCAGGTTGGAGCTATTATGCATAATATTTCTACACAGCATATGACTGCTCAACGCCGTTCAGGCTATGAGGCTATATTGTTAGCTACTGCTAATTTAACATTGAAAGTAACCTCTGTTATTCATGGTCCCACTGTACATTTGCACAGGTTGCTGACACAAGGTGAATTTCAGAGTGACGACCACGACTGCCTGACCAGGATCCAGACTTCAACTGCTTGCAGGCCAGATGTGTCTACATCTGTCCTGGAGGAGGGGAAGCATTATTTTATTGATGGATCCTGCTTTAAGCCAAACGACAGTACATATTTGTGTGGTTATGCTATTGTTGAATTGCCCGACAATGTAATTGAAGCATATTCGCTGCCATATAAATCAGCACAAGTTGCAGAACTAATTGCTTTAACAAGAGCTTGTCAATTGGCGAAAGGTCAGTGCATCAACATATACACTGACTCTAAATATGCGTATGGCGTAGTCCATGATTTTGCTAAATTGTGGGAGGAAAGAAATTTCAAAACCTCCGATGGAAAACCAATTTCGCATCATAATATTGTGGCCGAGCTGATTAGTGCAGCACAGCAGCCATTAAAGCTTGCTGTCATTAAAGTAGCTGGTCATAAGACAGGTGAATCTGAGGAAGCGAAAGGAAACAGATTTGCAGATGAAGTAGCGAAATGGGCAGCAAAAGAGGCGATACGTAGCCCACATGTAAATGACCAAAGCACTGAAGTCCCAATGATGAATTCGTCATTGACTAATGATTTGGACATAAAAATACTACAAGCGAATCCTACTCAAGATGATTTGAATCATTGGGCAGCCAATGAAGTAAAACCAGACCAAGCTGGTATTTTGAGAGATAAACAAGGTAGAATTGCACTACCTGCATCCACCATTGTAATGTTGTGCAGGCATTATCATGGTGTATCGCATGTATCAAAAGAGAAAGTGATACAAAGTCTGAATCAATCATATTGCATAGCAAACGTTCGAAGGAATACTTTGTTAATATTGGATGCTTGCCTGGTGTGTGCACGAACAAATCGGCACAAGGCAATCGCCCATGATGCTTTACCGCATCCGGAACTTCCTTTTCAATATTTACAGATCGATTTTACACACATGCCTCCATGTGGAAATAACAAATATCTGCTTGTGATTATTGATCGATTTTCTAAGTGGCCAGAAGCTTTTCCGTGTGGAAAAGAAAATGCAAAGACAGTAGTAAAGGTTCTTGCAAAAGAAATTATACCGCGCTTTGGCATTCCAACCGTCATAGCAAGCGACAATGGAACTCCGTTTGCTTCTAAAGTGACACAATTATTAGCCAAAGAGCTTAATATTAATTGGCATTTTCACATTCCTTATCATCCGCAGAGCTCAGCGAACGTGGAACGTTTGAATAAAACGATAAAAGAACGTCTTAATAAAGCGTGTCTAGATACGGGCAGAAATTGGGTTGATTTGTTGCCTGCCGTATTGACAGAAATGAGAATGTCTCCATCAGCCACTACAAAAATGTCTCCATTTGAAATTCTCATGGGTAGACCTTTCCCGACCCCTTGGGTCAGAGGTCGCGCTGGCAATCTTTCCACAGGTGACACGGAGGTGATCATCGCGGATTATGTGGATTCCCTTGTCAGAACTTTGAATGGCATAAATGGTGATGTTTCTCTGTCTCTCCCTCTTCCCTCAGAAAAGCCAACTTATCCTTTCGTTCCAGGACAACAGGTGCTGATAAAGTGTCTGAAGCCCACGAAACTTGGGGAACCAAACTATCTGGGGCCTGCCACGGTGATCGCTGTGACGAGGACTGGTGTTCTGACTGACCTCCAGCCGCAGTGGATCCACGCTAGCAGAGTGAAGGCAGCTCCATCCCAGGGGAACGCATAAGCCTATGCGGAAGTGAACCTCCAGCACTGATCGAAAGGAGAGCGAGGAAGAGAAGTAGACGAAGAACGAGATTGCTAATTGAAATTAGCAATAATTATCCTTGAATCCATTAAGTCATGTCCGCTAAGTTGCTATTACACCTGTTCGTGCTGATAACCATGCTCATTTATGCACAAGCCCTTGTTAGCAGTGGTAATGAAACTTGGCTGAGCCACGAAGACGAACCACATGCGTTTGCCTCCAATATGTGGTGGAGGTTAGCCAACTTCACTGCTAAGTCTACAGGAAAAAAGGGTGACTGTTATGTTTGCACAAAAATGCCGCAAAGTGCTGCCGGACCTCATGTAAGTGTTAAGTCACCAACGACAGAAGAAGACTTATTCTGCCCTTTATTCATTAGTAATATTGGAATGATTGCACCTCAAAATTCATCGGTAAATTGGACTTGTACTGCAACTGTCACTTTCTTGTTGTTATCAGGACAAGTACATGTTAAAGTGGCAACTGTAGGTCCCATTCCAGACTCATTGTTCTGTATTGAAAGAAAAGTAGGAGCTGCAACACTAGGTACAATTCCTGAGAGTAAATGTAAGCAAATATATCGCCGTTGTGAAGTACGAAACATGCCCTGTTGTCTTAGCTGTTTGTCGGGAGAAGGAAAATTTGATTTAGAATTGTGTACCAAAACATCTCCAAGCCCTCTAACTACTATGAATGCTTATGCAGGAGCCACACCCGAGATTCAAGAATTGTGTGATGAGTATTGTGGACTTTACTCGGGAAAAAATTGTAATAGGTATGTTCCATCTGTAAAAGGAACAAGAGCTTTGGGAGATTGGTTTTGGTTATGCGGACACATGGTTTACACTTCATTACCTTTTAATTGGAGTGGACGATGTGCCCTAGTAACTTTAGAAGAATATTCTATGATTGTTAGATCACATGAAAGGGATAATGTGTTGAACCAAAGAAACACACGCTCTCTCTCTGACCGCAGTTCAGTTAGTAGTTTGGGAAGAGATAATCCAGTACCAAAAGAACATCGACTATGGACTGGTACGGAAAAATTCTTTGAAGGTATTTTTCCATCAATAGGAATTGGCAGTCTTCAAATTGAAGTAGAAGTTACAAGATATGAATTAATTTCATTTATTAAAACTACGAGGGACACTTTGGCTGGTGTCCAAGAAGAGCTTCGCTCGTTACGTCTTCTTTCGCTGCAGAATAGATTAGTCCTCGACCAATTAACCGCGGCCAGAGGAGGGGTGTGTGTCATCGTTGGTATCTCCTGTTGTACTTTTGTCCCGGCGAATGACGAAGATGGCCATGTTATCGCTGAAGGAATAAATAATATGACAAAAATTGCTGATGAATTACAGAGAAGAGAAGTGAGTGACAGAAGCGGTTTCGGTGATTGGATAACGAGCTGGAGGCAGATGCTTGTATCTGCTTTAATTCCAATAGGAACGATCCTGTTAATCCTTGCATTTATTGTTTGTTGTATTATTCCATTCATTAGGATGTTGATTTATCGTGCTATGAATACTTTTGTATCTTCTCAATATGCTATGATGAATAGAACTGTAAAACCTTAATGATTTTGAAGGAAATGTTTGAATGAAGAATGTTTCACTGTATTATCCTACAAATAATGGACATGCTGAGAATAGTGTGATATGATAATTCTGTTATATGATAATTATCTTATCAAAGGGGCCATTGTCAGAAATGTATTTTCTTTATCTCAGCTTTGTCCATGCAATAGCTTTATTCATAACTATGTTTTGTCCAGAGCATAAGTTGTGTCCAGAGAACAAAAGGCCCTGTACAGTAAGAAAGCCTTGCTTGCACATTCTTTTGTATGTATGTAATGCACATCTGTTTCATATTAAGAAGCACCCCCAAATATAGAAGGGGGGAGAGAGATGTGTGTTTTCTATGCATTGTGTGTTACAGAAGCCTTTTGGACCACAAGGCTCAGAAGGAAAACTTTACCGGATATTTACCATTTATAGGATTGTTATATAAGTATATCTGATATGATATGATGTCATGTATGTTCTCATTGGTTGAGATTGTGATACTCCCTATACATTTTCAGTATATATTTGTCCAGACTCTTGGAAAGCCTAAGCTATCTTCCTGAGCTTCCCAGCGCTGGTTTCTTTCTTTTGTTTTATTCATTCACTACCCAAATAAAGGACGGAAAGAAAAGGCACTTCGTGTGGGACAACTTTATTTCTAACAGATTTGGGAGCTCGTCCGATCTACTCCGGATGGTAAGAAAATTTCTTCTTTAAATAAGAACAGTTTCTTACTATCTGCTGAGTAGAGGAATTTTTCTGCGTGCCCTGATTAGTGCCATATTTGGTATTGGATATCCTTGCAATAGCAAGAAGAACGGTAAAGTGACCTGATCAGTCCTTTTATCGTTATGGTTTACCTCGTGTTTAATTAAGGCGTGCTTTGATTAAGACGGGAAGAACGACGAAAGAAAGTGATCTTTTATCGTTGCTTTTTGGGTGTTCCTTGTGTTTTAATTAATACAAGAAGAGCGTGAGAAAAAACTGATCACTTTTTCTGCGTTTTGGTTTTACCTTACTTTTGTAAGAAGGAAATATTGTCGCGAGATATTTCAAAGTGCTCCGTTCCTTTTTGTGGTTGTGAGTGAATGATACAATACATAGTTTATTTTGATCTTTTCCTTTTCCATTCTTCTATCTCTTTGTTTCTTTGGCCAACTGTACTAACAATTGTAACTGCAGAATTGTTCTCTTTGTTCTCTATTGGACTGTTTTGAAATTGGTTTGCTTTGAATTTGAGGAGAAATTTTTGTGTGGCTTAAAATGGGCAATAAAATATCTCCTCCGTTAATTGATGAATCTCCAAAAGATTTCATGATCAGAAACGATCAGGCTTTTTATACTGAGCCCTACCTGTCGAACCTGGCAGGGTGGTCGACTGGCAAAACACAATTAGACCCATTTCCTCGAGAGGGTTCATTTAAAGACGCCGACATGCAAAGTGCCAAAGATATGATTTTTGGAAATTGGGGGGACCCTTTCTGGCCCGGGGATTATATGGAGAAATCCTTTAAAACTTGGCAAACCATGAAAAAATACTGGGATCAAGGTCCAGTAAGAGTTAAGAGTACTGAAAATAATAGTTTATCATACCCTGAATTGGCTGTGCGGAACAGTGCAGTTTCTGCCGTCTCTGTCTCTCCGTCAGACACAGAGAAGAGTTCCCTGCACACGGAAAAAAAGTCTCTCTTGGAAGAGACACAGACGCCGCAACCCCTCCCTCCCAAATATGAGAGCATTCAGGCTCCCGCTGAAGCACCCGTTAAAAATAGATTATACCCTGACTTAAAGCAGGCGACTGCGTTTCCTTTCGTTGAAACTTCAGATGGATTTAAAGTTCATCCGCTAAATATCTCTGAAGTAATGGCTATCTGTAAAGAACTGCCAGATCCGTCCAAAACCCCGCATCATTATGTTTCTGTTTTGAAGCGTTTGACTGCCTATAGCCAGTTGACTGGGCGTGATTATCGATTTATATTAACGAAAACTCTTCCTGCTGACATTACGGAGGAAGAATTAATTGAAGCGGTTGATCTTTTGGATCCTGTTAATGATGTACCGCCGTCACGTCGTCTTGTGAAAACAGATCCTGAACCGATTGACCTCTCCAAATCATTTCGTGGTTTGAGATTTAAGGAGGATGACGATGACGATGAATCTGGTTGGATATGGTCCAACCCGAGTAAACTTAAACTTTTTTTCAAACAATTGACTGCATTTTTGCTGAAGTTGTCATCTACTAAACAAGATATTTCGCATGCCGCTAATACAAAGCAAAAATCAGGCGAGACGCCAACAGTTTTTTTTAATAGGTTCAAGCGTGCGTGGATTGAGGAATCAGCACTTCCAATCGATGATGACAATTGTCTGTTGTTTGTGAACACGTTTCTGAACAACATTGTAGCGAATACGACTTTGGGTAAATTTGAATTAGCTCAATAATATAGGGAATTTTGGAAATATTAATAATTATGACTCATGGTCATAATTCATAAGTCGCATATACATTTATTTTATCAATTATAGAGATTAACTGGTTCTGTAACTGATCTAATCGTTATTCGTCCAGCGAGTAACGGTGAGATTATCACAGTTAAGAAGGGTTATCTCTTTACAAACTCCAAGAAAGTTTAGGTTCTGGCCACGAACAGTAAACTTTATGAGTTTCTTAATTAAAACTACTGAATGTAGTCTAATATCGAGCTTGTAGCTGGATCTTTTGTTTCATTGACTTTAGAATGGTGGGTTTTCAAACACAGAGACAGTGAAAAGTATAAATGGTTTTTAATAAATGTGACTAAAGATTATATGAGCTACGAATAGAAACGTACGTAAAAATGCAAACAATAAACACAAACAAACATTTAAACAATAATAACATACGTGATAAGAATAAAATGAAATGAAAGAAAGAAAGAGAGAAATAGAGAGAAGGGAAAAGCTAGTAATTGTTACATACAGAAACCTAAACGACGGACCCCAGAAAAGCAGCTTTTATCAGATAAATATACTTGCACGTCTGTTCTCTGTTTGGTTGATGCTGAAAGCGTGGACGAGGTCCTGTTTCGACTGCGTCTTCCGGTGTCGCGGGAAGCTTGAAAAGGCTCACTGAAATGTAACGTTACTGAGAAAGTTCGTCTTCATCTTCCGTGAAGGAAGAGGCAAATATAACTTAGTTGCAAAAGAACGGCTGCTACGACTCGAACATGTGTTTGTCCGAGGCCTTCCGGGATGTTCCTCGGGGAAGCGTCGCGCCGGTAGAAGAGGAGGAAGGATGAGAGCGAGGTGAGAGAGAGAGAGGTGAGAGAGCCCGCTGTGTTTTGAAGGAGCTCAAGTCACGCCCCCTTGCGTGCGTGACCCAATCGCCTGGGAGGACGTATTGTGGTCATGTCCTTTCATTTGGAAAGGTACACGCCTCTTCTAACTAATGCTGGCGGAATAAACTTCGTTCATAAACATTTATAAAACTGGTATTAATCAAATAATGCATCCTCTAATATTCTGTGCTAAATATTCAACACCGTTGTGTTCTTCTGAACAAAACAATACCGCGAATGACAATTCTGTTAGTCAACAACACAAAGAAACAGGATTTCTCGTGATTACATGCATATTAAACTGATTACATATCAATAAAGCTTATAGATATCGTATTTCGGGTATAAGTATCATAAGCACAGCAAGAAATACATTTTAAACATTTTAAAAAGGTAATTTTGACCACAAGTGGTCGGGCATGATAAGGAGCCTGTGTTTTGTGTGTGTGTATGCAGAGTCGTGCACACGTGGAACCGCGTGGTGAACTTTGTCCTTCGTTTTCAGTGTGAATATCTTCTTGAGTTGATGAGATTAACTCAGGGGACCTGACCGAGCATCTGCTAACACTGTTGTTTTGTTTTGAGGGGTTAATCAGTACCTTTTGTTTGTTGATTAGATTTGATTGATCAACACAAAGGCAGACCTGATCATCTGCTTTCCGTTACAGTCCCCCCTTGATGAGTTGATAGGGCGTGTATGGGCCTAGTTGACTCATCACGGTAACAATGGTCAGATGGCAGGTGGTTGCTAGGCTGATGACTCAGCTCAAATGAGGTTGAGGGGGGTCGATAGTGTGGGATCCCCCCTTTTCGGGGTTCCATAGGAAACCGCCGGACACGGCGTTGTGAGCTTGGCTGTGGATGTTCACATTTCGTTGAGGTAATGTGCTCTTTCGACGTTGCTGGGTTTAAGTCGAATGTACACTTTCGGAGTGTGAGTCCTGCTTTGGTAATCAGGACTCGGGGCTGCTCTCTCTCCATGCGATGCCGGATGCCGGATCTGGTGATGTCCGATTGTGGCTGCTTTCTAGCGAACCACCACAGCATCGTGGGTTTGGTGCTGCGGTGTTCAGCACATGATGTGTTCTCGGCACGCCTGACCCCCCTTTGTGCGCTGTGGCCTTACAAGCTGTGGCGCTGTGATGGCACAGGTGCACAATGCGTACAGAAGTCCTGTGAACGCAGCTTGTGCGTGGTGGCAGACAGTTGTCTGAGGCACTGGCTGCCAGTGAGCTCAGATGGCTTGCGAGGGTGGTGGAGGGGTAAGTGGCGGCATAGAAAAAGTCTGTTCTTCAGAGGCCCGCATGACCTTTTAACACAGCGGAGGTAGCGTAAGCAGCTCTGAGGCGTGCAGTGTAGTTGGTAAAGTTTGTTTTTGCTGTGTAGTCACTGCAATCGTGAGGGTGGTTGGTCTGTGTGTGGCGCAGACATTGGTCTGGTTACTCAACTGCAGTTCAGTCCAGGACCTTGAGGCAGCAGGTGTCAGTGTTCGTTTTCTGTGTCTGTGTCAGACGTGGCTGCACTGTCTTCATCTGTTGTGTAAGAAGACTCTGGCTCACCAGTGTTCTGGGGAGAGTGGTTCCAGGTTCGACGGTCTGGGCTTGGAGTTCTGGACGGCTTTGTGTGTGTGCCAGGTCCTCCAGGGCCTCTGTGGCCTGGAGCTGTAGTGCGGCTGTCTTTTGCTGCAGGTCGGCGTTGGTCCTTTCGCTGGCCCGGGCCTTGATGACGAGGTTGAGTGCGAGTTCTCCGAAGATTTTAGCCAGCTGCTCATGGTCGTACTTCTGGGTTGGATCGTAGGTCTCAAACTGGTCCAGGTACTGTGGGTCAGCGGCGTCCTGGGGCAGAACCATTGCTGTCATTTCTCGCAGCCATGTTTCGAGAGTGCGCCAGCGGACTGGGTGACTGGATGAGCTCGACATCTTTGCTTACTGTGGTGAGAGAAGCACAGCACACACAAAAAGAGACAAAATGCAAGTTGGTTTTAGGGTCAAATGAGCTATACTCGTACGGCTAGGCCGTTTATGAGAATTTCGGGGCTAACTGATGCCGACAGTTAGCGGAGCCAATTTCGTGGGTATGGATAAAGCCCACAATAGAGATTTTGACAGGCGGTAGCCTGGGGGTCGTCTAATGACGCCGGCTCTGATCGTTACTCTATTCACTTTCCTGGGGTCTCTCTTAGGTTCTGTCTGTAAGTGAAATGAGAGAAACAAATCACAACAGAAATGGAGAAAAATTTAAATAAAAACAAAGTTGAAGGTAGGGAAGATCAAAGGGAAACACAACACAAGGAAGTGAATTGGTCTGTAATGAAATGTCACAAGCAATAACACGGGGAGTGTTATAAAAATAAAAATAAAGAGGCCTAAGCCTATAAACACTGACTGAGTTCTGCCAATAGATACACAATAAGGGATTAAGGTGTTAGACTTAATGTAAATTAAGGCTTTCTGGTGTCATCAAATTGAGTAAATATGTATGCAGGAGTCCGAGGCAAAGGTTTTACTAAAATAGTGATACAACAAAAGGGAAATTAGGATAACTGATGGTGATTTATCAGAATAACCTAAACTAGTTTGAATTGAAATTCAACTAAGCATGCAAGGGGAGGTTCAAAATAATAAAAATAAGGAAGGAAAGAAAATTAGAATGATGACAGTGATGTATCAATACTAAAATTAATTAAACTGAAATTCAGAATGACTTCCTATAATCCTTACAATAACACTGAAGTTATTAGTATTGCTTATAAAAATAATCAAACGAAAAGGGTAGCAATAAAGCACTTACATGCAGACTGGGACTGGGTGGACTATCAATAACTGAGTGAATCAAGTCTAAGCTTTAATTCAAAAAAAGTTTTTTTTTTTCGAACTTCACTTAAAGTGTGACAGTCAGAAACAGGGAAAAAGGAATTGTCTAACTCCAAATAATATCAGCATAAGCTAAGCTTGAATGCAGTTAAGTGTTTGAGAGAGAAATTGAATGCAGAGAGAAAAAGAAATTGAAAGCAGGTATTATCTTAGAACGCCACAAGATGGCGTAGTTGCGCTCGTGCAGGCTGACGTCAGGGGGAAGCGACGCTTACGCAGGATGACGTCGGTGTAGGGCGCGTGATTTGACAACCTGCCACACACCTAGAGGCTGCCCTCTAGTGTCGGTGACGTGATTCAGCAATTTAGACAGCAGATTTTTTTATCTGTGGAAATCACGAGTATTTCGCGCTCTGTTGCATGCGGAAAATGCGAGTTTCACAACATGTAACTACAGGAATTACACATTTTACATTACACATTGAGACGGTTTAGAATGAAAACAGGAATTATCATCTATTTTAATTCATAAAACTGGTCTCCAACTACACATTATATATGAAACGGTTTACAATAAAACAGGAATTAGACCTTCTGTTTTATTTCAGCTGTGAACAGGAATTTTTTTTCTTCTGTTTACTTACAGCTATGAACAGGTATTATCTTCTGTTCATTACAGGAACAGGGATTATTCTTCTGTTTTACTTAATTAGAGCTATGAGCACGACAGGAATTAGACATCTGTGAATTTAAGCCGTGAGCACACATGCATCAAACAGCTATGAGCAGGAATTATCATCTACTCATCTCCCATAAGCATTAATCAAAATAGCCCTTTTATGATTTTATGCGTAGGTTTTTCAAAATTGGTTCGCGACGCCAATGTCTAACCAGGAGTTTATCGTTAACGTTTTGTATAAGGCCTATTACGACTGAAAACTGAAGCACTGTTCAGATCAGGTTTACGTCCTCGTCCTAAAAGAGATCCTTCGTCTTCATTTAGTCGGTTTAAATCATATTACATGAACTAACTGTAAAGAGTTTCGCTTCGTCTTTACAGAGACACATGTAATATCATGAACTGCAGTTTTAGCACTTAACAGTGATTAAAAATGCTTAGACATTTTGAAACTGTTAATTTGAAGAGCTGAGCTGGCTTTGTGCCTATAACGTCAGCTGAGTGAGTTCGCTTTATAGCGACTTACCTCACAATTCAAAACGCGCGTGTAACGTTACAATTATTAATACCAATAATACACATTCACTGAAACTGAATTTTGCCCACCAAATAAAGTTTGAAACTGCCTAAAATAACTCCACCAAAATGTAGCGAATACGACTTTGGGTAAATTTGAATTAGCTCAATAATATAGGGAATTTTGGAAATATTAATAATTATGACTCATGGTCATAATTCATAAGTCGCATATACATTTATTTTATCAATTATAGAGATTAACTGGTTCTGTAACTGATCTAATCGTTATTCGTCCAGCGAGTAACGGTGAGATTATCACAGTTAAGAAGGGTTATCTCTTTACAAACTCCAAGAAAGTTTAGGTTCTGGCCACGAACAGTAAACTTTATGAGTTTCTTAATTAAAACTACTGAATGTAGTCTAATATCGAGCTTGTAGCTGGATCTTTTGTTTCATTGACTTTAGAATGGTGGGTTTTCAAACACAGAGACAGTGAAAAGTATAAATGGTTTTTAATAAATGTGACTAAAGATTATATGAGCTACGAATAGAAACGTACGTAAAAATGCAAACAATAAACACAAACAAACATTTAAACAATAATAACATACGTGATAAGAATAAAATGAAATGAAAGAAAGAAAGAGAGAAATAGAGAGAAGGGAAAAGCTAGTAATTGTTACATACAGAAACCTAAACGACGGACCCCAGAAAAGCAGCTTTTATCAGATAAATATACTTGCACGTCTGTTCTCTGTTTGGTTGATGCTGAAAGCGCGGACGAGGTCCTGTTTCGACTGCGTCTTCCGGTGTCGCGGGAAGCTTGAAAAGGCTCACTGAAATGTAACGTTACTGAGAAAGTTCGTCTTCATCTTCCGTGAAGGAAGAGGCAAATATAACTTAGTTGCAAAAGAACGGCTGCTACGACTCGAACATGTGTTTGTCCGAGGCCTTCCGGGATGTTCCTCGGGGAAGCGTCGCGCCGGTAGAAGAGGAGGAAGGATGAGAGCGAGGTGAGAGAGAGAGAGGTGAGAGAGCCCGCTGTGTTTTGAAGGAGCTCAAGTCACGCCCCCTTGCGTGCGTGACCCAATCGCCTGGGAGGACGTATTGTGGTCATGTCCTTTCATTTGGAAAGGTACACGCCTCTTCTAACTAATGCTGGCGGAATAAACTTCGTTCATAAACATTTATAAAACTGGTATTAATCAAATAATGCATCCTCTAATATTCTGTGCTAAATATTCAACACCGTTGTGTTCTTCTGAACAAAACAATACCGCGAATGACAATTCTGTTAGTCAACAACACAAAGAAACAGGATTTCTCGTGATTACATGCATATTAAACTGATTACATATCAATAAAGCTTATAGATATCGTATTTCGGGTATAAGTATCATAAGCACAGCAAGAAATACATTTTAAACATTTTAAAAAGGTAATTTTGACCACAAGTGGTCGGGCATGATAAGGAGCCTGTGTTTTGTGTGTGTGTATGCAGAGTCGTGCACACGTGGAACCGCGTGGTGAACTTTGTCCTTCGTTTTCAGTGTGAATATCTTCTTGAGTTGATGAGATTAACTCAGGGGACCTGACCGAGCATCTGCTAACACTGTTGTTTTGTTTTGAGGGGTTAATCAGTACCTTTTGTTTGTTGATTAGATTTGATTGATCAACACAAAGGCAGACCTGATCATCTGCTTTCCGTTACAACATGCACAGTGAGACTGCACAATTAATTCGGCTTACGACAAATAATCTTTTTACGATGTCAGTTGATGACCTTGGCAAGCGTTTACGTGAACTTTCATGTGCCGGTGCTTTCGACTCTAAAGGAAAAATTCCATTAATGTTGCAAGTTAACCCTGAACAGGTTAAGGCTCCGACTCGTCCGTTCAATAACTTTAAAACCCCTCTCACTTGCTTCTGCTGTGGCCGTCCTGGGCATATTGCCAAGTTTTGCAGAAAGAGAGTTGAGCTGCAGCAGACTAATGGAAAACAGATGTTTCGGCGCTCTGATGGCTGTGGCCCAAAAGCCCCATCCTTGCGCCCTTCTTCACAGAACAGACAGTATCCAACTGAATGGAGGAAACAATGACTACGAGTGCATACACAGGAGCCTGCCTTTTCAATGATTACATTAAATTATGGTAACAAGTCAAATGTTCTGCCATTCATTGAATTAAATGTTGATCATAAACCATATGTCTTTCTCGTCGATTCAGGTGCCAGTGTATCATCATTGTCATCAAACTTTTATGAGGGTCTGATCACGGGGAAGAAAATCAGTTCTATCGGAATTGACAACGTTCCAGTAAAATGTGAAATGTCACCTCCCTTACCGGTTACTTCTAAGGATGTACCATCATTGTTTAAAATGCATGATTTTGCAATCATACCAAATTCACCATTCTGCCTTTTGGGTCGAGATTTAATGCATAAACTTGGTATGAAATTGGATTTTGATGCTGACTCTCTGACACTTATGTTTCCTGCAGCTTTTTCCATCACAACCGACACAGGAAGTTCTCTTGTCGCTGATTTGCCTGCAACTGTGCTGCCACAGGAAATTTCGGGCGTCAATCCTCAATTGTGGGCGGAACACAAGGATGACGTAGGGCTAATTGATGTCCGGCCCTACAGGGCAAATTTGATAACTGATAGACCTGTGTTTCAAAAGCAATACCCGCTTTCAAAGGAAAAAGAGGAGGGAATTGCCCCCCTCATAGAACAGCTATTGGCTCAAGGCATCCTGGTTCGCACTCATTCACCTTATAATACACCAATTAATCCTATCAAAAAGGCAAATGGTTCTTGGCGTCTAACGCAAGACCTGAGAAAAATTAATGATTTGATAAAACCACTTGCACCAATTGTGCCAGATGTACAGACTATAATTAATTCTATTCCTTCAGAACATGCATTTTTTCCTGTTATTGATTTAAGCTCTGCCTTTTTCAGCATTCCGGTTGATCGTGAAACTCAGCCACTGTTTGCGTTTTGTTTTCAGAATTGTCAATTTATGTGGACCCGCCTTCCTCAGGGGTTTAAGGATAGCCCGGCCGTTTTTCCCGCCGTAGTGCAAGCGACACTGAAAGATGCCAAACTCCCTCCAGAGACTTGTCTGCTCCAGTATGCGGATGACATCCTAGTTACTGGCGCCTCTGCGGAGATGTGTGCTGCTGCCTCCACAATTGTCTGCAATATTCTAGCTGAGGCTGGATTTAAGGCATCCAAAGAGAAACTCCAGTGGGTGCAGAGAAAAGTCACCTACTTGGGCCATGAACTGTCACAAGGCCAAGTCCGCCTGTCTGTTGACAGGGTTACAGCCATCGCTGCATTCAAGCATCCATCAACACGGAAGCAAATGCAAAGCTTTCTGGGACTGGTGAATTACTGCAGGCTATGGGTTCCTAATTGCTCCATGTATGACAAAATCTTGCGAGAAGCTACGCTGGGTGATAAAGAGGACATTACATGGACTGCTGAAATGGATCAGGCATTCAGACACTTGAAATCCTCTCTCCTAAGGCCTCCCGCCCTTGGCCTCCCTTCTTATTCTCGCGAATTTCATTTATATGTGCACGAGGGTCGCGGAACGGCCGCGGCAATCCTGGCCCAGGACCATGGTGGTAGTTTTCGCCCCGTTGCGTATCTGTCCAAAACCCTTGATTCAGTGGCCAGGGGTCTCCCTGCCTGCCTGCGCGCAGTGGCTGCTACAGCGATCATGGTACAGGATGCTGAAAAGGTTGTTTTATCACATCCATTAACTGTACATACTTCTCATCAGGTTGGAGCTATTATGCATAATATTTCTACACAGCATATGACTGCTCAACGCCGTTCAGGCTATGAGGCTATATTGTTAGCTACTGCTAATTTAACATTGAAAGTAACCTCTGTTATTCATGGTCCCACTGTACATTTGCACAGGTTGCTGACACAAGGTGAATTTCAGAGTGACGACCACGACTGCCTGACCAGGATCCAGACTTCAACTGCTTGCAGGCCAGATGTGTCTACATCTGTCCTGGAGGAGGGGAAGCATTATTTTATTGATGGATCCTGCTTTAAGCCAAACGACAGTACATATTTGTGTGGTTATGCTATTGTTGAATTGCCCGACAATGTAATTGAAGCATATTCGCTGCCATATAAATCAGCACAAGTTGCAGAACTAATTGCTTTAACAAGAGCTTGTCAATTGGCGAAAGGTCAGTGCATCAACATATACACTGACTCTAAATATGCGTATGGCGTAGTCCATGATTTTGCTAAATTGTGGGAGGAAAGAAATTTCAAAACCTCCGATGGAAAACCAATTTCGCATCATAATATTGTGGCCGAGCTGATTAGTGCAGCACAGCAGCCATTAAAGCTTGCTGTCATTAAAGTAGCTGGTCATAAGACAGGTGAATCTGAGGAAGCGAAAGGAAACAGATTTGCAGATGAAGTAGCGAAATGGGCAGCAAAAGAGGCGATACGTAGCCCACATGTAAATGACCAAAGCACTGAAGTCCCAATGATGAATTCGTCATTGACTAATGATTTGGACATAAAAATACTACAAGCGAATCCTACTCAAGATGATTTGAATCATTGGGCAGCCAATGAAGTAAAACCAGACCAAGCTGGTATTTTGAGAGATAAACAAGGTAGAATTGCACTACCTGCATCCACCATTGTAATGTTGTGCAGGCATTATCATGGTGTATCGCATGTATCAAAAGAGAAAGTGATACAAAGTCTGAATCAATCATATTGCATAGCAAACGTTCGAAGGAATACTTTGTTAATATTGGATGCTTGCCTGGTGTGTGCACGAACAAATCGGCACAAGGCAATCGCCCATGATGCTTTACCGCATCCGGAACTTCCTTTTCAATATTTACAGATCGATTTTACACACATGCCTCCATGTGGAAATAACAAATATCTGCTTGTGATTATTGATCGATTTTCTAAGTGGCCAGAAGCTTTTCCGTGTGGAAAAGAAAATGCAAAGACAGTAGTAAAGGTTCTTGCAAAAGAAATTATACCGCGCTTTGGCATTCCAACCGTCATAGCAAGCGACAATGGAACTCCGTTTGCTTCTAAAGTGACACAATTATTAGCCAAAGAGCTTAATATTAATTGGCATTTTCACATTCCTTATCATCCGCAGAGCTCAGCGAACGTGGAACGTTTGAATAAAACGATAAAAGAACGTCTTAATAAAGCGTGTCTAGATACGGGCAGAAATTGGGTTGATTTGTTGCCTGCCGTATTGACAGAAATGAGAATGTCTCCATCAGCCACTACAAAAATGTCTCCATTTGAAATTCTCATGGGTAGACCTTTCCCGACCCCTTGGGTCAGAGGTCGCGCTGGCAATCTTTCCACAGGTGACACGGAGGTGATCATCGCGGATTATGTGGATTCCCTTGTCAGAACTTTGAATGGCATAAATGGTGATGTTTCTCTGTCTCTCCCTCTTCCCTCAGAAAAGCCAACTTATCCTTTCGTTCCAGGACAACAGGTGCTGATAAAGTGTCTGAAGCCCACGAAACTTGGGGAACCAAACTATCTGGGGCCTGCCACGGTGATCGCTGTGACGAGGACTGGTGTTCTGACTGACCTCCAGCCGCAGTGGATCCACGCTAGCAGAGTGAAGGCAGCTCCATCCCAGGGGAACGCATAAGCCTATGCGGAAGTGAACCTCCAGCACTGATCGAAAGGAGAGCGAGGAAGAGAAGTAGACGAAGAACGAGATTGCTAATTGAAATTAGCAATAATTATCCTTGAATCCATTAAGTCATGTCCGCTAAGTTGCTATTACACCTGTTCGTGCTGATAACCATGCTCATTTATGCACAAGCCCTTGTTAGCAGTGGTAATGAAACTTGGCTGAGCCACGAAGACGAACCACATGCGTTTGCCTCCAATATGTGGTGGAGGTTAGCCAACTTCACTGCTAAGTCTACAGGAAAAAAGGGTGACTGTTATGTTTGCACAAAAATGCCGCAAAGTGCTGCCGGACCTCATGTAAGTGTTAAGTCACCAACGACAGAAGAAGACTTATTCTGCCCTTTATTCATTAGTAATATTGGAATGATTGCACCTCAAAATTCATCGGTAAATTGGACTTGTACTGCAACTGTCACTTTCTTGTTGTTATCAGGACAAGTACATGTTAAAGTGGCAACTGTAGGTCCCATTCCAGACTCATTGTTCTGTATTGAAAGAAAAGTAGGAGCTGCAACACTAGGTACAATTCCTGAGAGTAAATGTAAGCAAATATATCGCCGTTGTGAAGTACGAAACATGCCCTGTTGTCTTAGCTGTTTGTCGGGAGAAGGAAAATTTGATTTAGAATTGTGTACCAAAACATCTCCAAGCCCTCTAACTACTATGAATGCTTATGCAGGAGCCACACCCGAGATTCAAGAATTGTGTGATGAGTATTGTGGACTTTACTCGGGAAAAAATTGTAATAGGTATGTTCCATCTGTAAAAGGAACAAGAGCTTTGGGAGATTGGTTTTGGTTATGCGGACACATGGTTTACACTTCATTACCTTTTAATTGGAGTGGACGATGTGCCCTAGTAACTTTAGAAGAATATTCTATGATTGTTAGATCACATGAAAGGGATAATGTGTTGAACCAAAGAAACACACGCTCTCTCTCTGACCGCAGTTCAGTTAGTAGTTTGGGAAGAGATAATCCAGTACCAAAAGAACATCGACTATGGACTGGTACGGAAAAATTCTTTGAAGGTATTTTTCCATCAATAGGAATTGGCAGTCTTCAAATTGAAGTAGAAGTTACAAGATATGAATTAATTTCATTTATTAAAACTACGAGGGACACTTTGGCTGGTGTCCAAGAAGAGCTTCGCTCGTTACGTCTTCTTTCGCTGCAGAATAGATTAGTCCTCGACCAATTAACCGCGGCCAGAGGAGGGGTGTGTGTCATCGTTGGTATCTCCTGTTGTACTTTTGTCCCGGCGAATGACGAAGATGGCCATGTTATCGCTGAAGGAATAAATAATATGACAAAAATTGCTGATGAATTACAGAGAAGAGAAGTGAGTGACAGAAGCGGTTTCGGTGATTGGATAACGAGCTGGAGGCAGATGCTTGTATCTGCTTTAATTCCAATAGGAACGATCCTGTTAATCCTTGCATTTATTGTTTGTTGTATTATTCCATTCATTAGGATGTTGATTTATCGTGCTATGAATACTTTTGTATCTTCTCAATATGCTATGATGAATAGAACTGTAAAACCTTAATGATTTTGAAGGAAATGTTTGAATGAAGAATGTTTCACTGTATTATCCTACAAATAATGGACATGCTGAGAATAGTGTGATATGATAATTCTGTTATATGATAATTATCTTATCAAAGGGGCCATTGTCAGAAATGTATTTTCTTTATCTCAGCTTTGTCCATGCAATAGCTTTATTCATAACTATGTTTTGTCCAGAGCATAAGTTGTGTCCAGAGAACAAAAGGCCCTGTACAGTAAGAAAGCCTTGCTTGCACATTCTTTTGTATGTATGTAATGCACATCTGTTTCATATTAAGAAGCACCCCCAAATATAGAAGGGGGGAGAGAGATGTGTGTTTTCTATGCATTGTGTGTTACAGAAGCCTTTTGGACCACAAGGCTCAGAAGGAAAACTTTACCGGATATTTACCATTTATAGGATTGTTATATAAGTATATCTGATATGATATGATGTCATGTATGTTCTCATTGGTTGAGATTGTGATACTCCCTATACATTTTCAGTATATATTTGTCCAGACTCTTGGAAAGCCTAAGCTATCTTCCTGAGCTTCCCAGCGCTGGTTTCTTTCTTTTGTTTTATTCATTCACTACCCAAATAAAGGACGGAAAGAAAAGGCACTTCGTGTGGGACAACTTTATTTCTAACAGATTTGGGAGCTCGTCCGATCTACTCCGGATGGTAAGAAAATTTCTTCTTTAAATAAGAACAGTTTCTTACTATCTGCTGAGTAGAGGAATTTTTCTGCGTGCCCTGATTAGTGCCATATTTGGTATTGGATATCCTTGCAATAGCAAGAAGAACGGTAAAGTGACCTGATCAGTCCTTTTATCGTTATGGTTTACCTCGTGTTTAATTAAGGCGTGCTTTGATTAAGACGGGAAGAACGACGAAAGAAAGTGATCTTTTATCGTTGCTTTTTGGGTGTTCCTTGTGTTTTAATTAATACAAGAAGAGCGTGAGAAAAAACTGATCACTTTTTCTGCGTTTTGGTTTTACCTTACTTTTGTAAGAAGGAAATATTGTCGCGAGATATTTCAAAGTGCTCCGTTCCTTTTTGTGGTTGTGAGTGAATGATACAATACATAGTTTATTTTGATCTTTTCCTTTTCCATTCTTCTATCTCTTTGTTTCTTTGGCCAACTGTACTAACAATTGTAACTGCAGAATTGTTCTCTTTGTTCTCTATTGGACTGTTTTGAAATTGGTTTGCTTTGAATTTGAGGAGAAATTTTTGTGTGGCTTAAAATGGGCAATAAAATATCTCCTCCGTTAATTGATGAATCTCCAAAAGATTTCATGATCAGAAACGATCAGGCTTTTTATACTGAGCCCTACCTGTCGAACCTGGCAGGGTGGTCGACTGGCAAAACACAATTAGACCCATTTCCTCGAGAGGGTTCATTTAAAGACGCCGACATGCAAAGTGCCAAAGATATGATTTTTGGAAATTGGGGGGACCCTTTCTGGCCCGGGGATTATATGGAGAAATCCTTTAAAACTTGGCAAACCATGAAAAAATACTGGGATCAAGGTCCAGTAAGAGTTAAGAGTACTGAAAATAATAGTTTATCATACCCTGAATTGGCTGTGCGGAACAGTGCAGTTTCTGCCGTCTCTGTCTCTCCGTCAGACACAGAGAAGAGTTCCCTGCACACGGAAAAAAAGTCTCTCTTGGAAGAGACACAGACGCCGCAACCCCTCCCTCCCAAATATGAGAGCATTCAGGCTCCCGCTGAAGCACCCGTTAAAAATAGATTATACCCTGACTTAAAGCAGGCGACTGCGTTTCCTTTCGTTGAAACTTCAGATGGATTTAAAGTTCATCCGCTAAATATCTCTGAAGTAATGGCTATCTGTAAAGAACTGCCAGATCCGTCCAAAACCCCGCATCATTATGTTTCTGTTTTGAAGCGTTTGACTGCCTATAGCCAGTTGACTGGGCGTGATTATCGATTTATATTAACGAAAACTCTTCCTGCTGACATTACGGAGGAAGAATTAATTGAAGCGGTTGATCTTTTGGATCCTGTTAATGATGTACCGCCGTCACGTCGTCTTGTGAAAACAGATCCTGAACCGATTGACCTCTCCAAATCATTTCGTGGTTTGAGATTTAAGGAGGATGACGATGACGATGAATCTGGTTGGATATGGTCCAACCCGAGTAAACTTAAACTTTTTTTCAAACAATTGACTGCATTTTTGCTGAAGTTGTCATCTACTAAACAAGATATTTCGCATGCCGCTAATACAAAGCAAAAATCAGGCGAGACGCCAACAGTTTTTTTTAATAGGTTCAAGCGTGCGTGGATTGAGGAATCAGCACTTCCAATCGATGATGACAATTGTCTGTTGTTTGTGAACACGTTTCTGAACAACATTGTAGCGAATACGACTTTGGGTAAATTTGAATTAGCTCAATAATATAGGGAATTTTGGAAATATTAATAATTATGACTCATGGTCATAATTCATAAGTCGCATATACATTTATTTTATCAATTATAGAGATTAACTGGTTCTGTAACTGATCTAATCGTTATTCGTCCAGCGAGTAACGGTGAGATTATCACAGTTAAGAAGGGTTATCTCTTTACAAACTCCAAGAAAGTTTAGGTTCTGGCCACGAACAGTAAACTTTATGAGTTTCTTAATTAAAACTACTGAATGTAGTCTAATATCGAGCTTGTAGCTGGATCTTTTGTTTCATTGACTTTAGAATGGTGGGTTTTCAAACACAGAGACAGTGAAAAGTATAAATGGTTTTTAATAAATGTGACTAAAGATTATATGAGCTACGAATAGAAACGTACGTAAAAATGCAAACAATAAACACAAACAAACATTTAAACAATAATAACATACGTGATAAGAATAAAATGAAATGAAAGAAAGAAAGAGAGAAATAGAGAGAAGGGAAAAGCTAGTAATTGTTACATACAGAAACCTAAACGACGGACCCCAGAAAAGCAGCTTTTATCAGATAAATATACTTGCACGTCTGTTCTCTGTTTGGTTGATGCTGAAAGCGCGGACGAGGTCCTGTTTCGACTGCGTCTTCCGGTGTCGCGGGAAGCTTGAAAAGGCTCACTGAAATGTAACGTTACTGAGAAAGTTCGTCTTCATCTTCCGTGAAGGAAGAGGCAAATATAACTTAGTTGCAAAAGAACGGCTGCTACGACTCGAACATGTGTTTGTCCGAGGCCTTCCGGGATGTTCCTCGGGGAAGCGTCGCGCCGGTAGAAGAGGAGGAAGGATGAGAGCGAGGTGAGAGAGAGAGAGGTGAGAGAGCCCGCTGTGTTTTGAAGGAGCTCAAGTCACGCCCCCTTGCGTGCGTGACCCAATCGCCTGGGAGGACGTATTGTGGTCATGTCCTTTCATTTGGAAAGGTACACGCCTCTTCTAACTAATGCTGGCGGAATAAACTTCGTTCATAAACATTTATAAAACTGGTATTAATCAAATAATGCATCCTCTAATATTCTGTGCTAAATATTCAACACCGTTGTGTTCTTCTGAACAAAACAATACCGCGAATGACAATTCTGTTAGTCAACAACACAAAGAAACAGGATTTCTCGTGATTACATGCATATTAAACTGATTACATATCAATAAAGCTTATAGATATCGTATTTCGGGTATAAGTATCATAAGCACAGCAAGAAATACATTTTAAACATTTTAAAAAGGTAATTTTGACCACAAGTGGTCGGGCATGATAAGGAGCCTGTGTTTTGTGTGTGTGTATGCAGAGTCGTGCACACGTGGAACCGCGTGGTGAACTTTGTCCTTCGTTTTCAGTGTGAATATCTTCTTGAGTTGATGAGATTAACTCAGGGGACCTGACCGAGCATCTGCTAACACTGTTGTTTTGTTTTGAGGGGTTAATCAGTACCTTTTGTTTGTTGATTAGATTTGATTGATCAACACAAAGGCAGACCTGATCATCTGCTTTCCGTTACAGTCCCCCCTTGATGAGTTGATAGGGCGTGTATGGGCCTAGTTGACTCATCACGGTAACAATGGTCAGATGGCAGGTGGTTGCTAGGCTGATGACTCAGCTCAAATGAGGTTGAGGGGGGTCGATAGTGTGGGATCCCCCCTTTTCGGGGTTCCATAGGAAACCGCCGGACACGGCGTTGTGAGCTTGGCTGTGGATGTTCACATTTCGTTGAGGTAATGTGCTCTTTCGACGTTGCTGGGTTTAAGTCGAATGTACACTTTCGGAGTGTGAGTCCTGCTTTGGTAATCAGGACTCGGGGCTGCTCTCTCTCCATGCGATGCCGGATGCCGGATCTGGTGATGTCCGATTGTGGCTGCTTTCTAGCGAACCACCACAGCATCGTGGGTTTGGTGCTGCGGTGTTCAGCACATGATGTGTTCTCGGCACGCCTGACCCCCCTTTGTGCGCTGTGGCCTTACAAGCTGTGGCGCTGTGATGGCACAGGTGCACAATGCGTACAGAAGTCCTGTGAACGCAGCTTGTGCGTGGTGGCAGACAGTTGTCTGAGGCACTGGCTGCCAGTGAGCTCAGATGGCTTGCGAGGGTGGTGGAGGGGTAAGTGGCGGCATAGAAAAAGTCTGTTCTTCAGAGGCCCGCATGACCTTTTAACACAGCGGAGGTAGCGTAAGCAGCTCTGAGGCGTGCAGTGTAGTTGGTAAAGTTTGTTTTTGCTGTGTAGTCACTGCAATCGTGAGGGTGGTTGGTCTGTGTGTGGCGCAGACATTGGTCTGGTTACTCAACTGCAGTTCAGTCCAGGACCTTGAGGCAGCAGGTGTCAGTGTTCGTTTTCTGTGTCTGTGTCAGACGTGGCTGCACTGTCTTCATCTGTTGTGTAAGAAGACTCTGGCTCACCAGTGTTCTGGGGAGAGTGGTTCCAGGTTCGACGGTCTGGGCTTGGAGTTCTGGACGGCTTTGTGTGTGTGCCAGGTCCTCCAGGGCCTCTGTGGCCTGGAGCTGTAGTGCGGCTGTCTTTTGCTGCAGGTCGGCGTTGGTCCTTTCGCTGGCCCGGGCCTTGATGACGAGGTTGAGTGCGAGTTCTCCGAAGATTTTAGCCAGCTGCTCATGGTCGTACTTCTGGGTTGGATCGTAGGTCTCAAACTGGTCCAGGTACTGTGGGTCAGCGGCGTCCTGGGGCAGAACCATTGCTGTCATTTCTCGCAGCCATGTTTCGAGAGTGCGCCAGCGGACTGGGTGACTGGATGAGCTCGACATCTTTGCTTACTGTGGTGAGAGAAGCACAGCACACACAAAAAGAGACAAAATGCAAGTTGGTTTTAGGGTCAAATGAGCTATACTCGTACGGCTAGGCCGTTTATGAGAATTTCGGGGCTAACTGATGCCGACAGTTAGCGGAGCCAATTTCGTGGGTATGGATAAAGCCCACAATAGAGATTTTGACAGGCGGTAGCCTGGGGGTCGTCTAATGACGCCGGCTCTGATCGTTACTCTATTCACTTTCCTGGGGTCTCTCTTAGGTTCTGTCTGTAAGTGAAATGAGAGAAACAAATCACAACAGAAATGGAGAAAAATTTAAATAAAAACAAAGTTGAAGGTAGGGAAGATCAAAGGGAAACACAACACAAGGAAGTGAATTGGTCTGTAATGAAATGTCACAAGCAATAACACGGGGAGTGTTATAAAAATAAAAATAAAGAGGCCTAAGCCTATAAACACTGACTGAGTTCTGCCAATAGATACACAATAAGGGATTAAGGTGTTAGACTTAATGTAAATTAAGGCTTTCTGGTGTCATCAAATTGAGTAAATATGTATGCAGGAGTCCGAGGCAAAGGTTTTACTAAAATAGTGATACAACAAAAGGGAAATTAGGATAACTGATGGTGATTTATCAGAATAACCTAAACTAGTTTGAATTGAAATTCAACTAAGCATGCAAGGGGAGGTTCAAAATAATAAAAATAAGGAAGGAAAGAAAATTAGAATGATGACAGTGATGTATCAATACTAAAATTAATTAAACTGAAATTCAGAATGACTTCCTATAATCCTTACAATAACACTGAAGTTATTAGTATTGCTTATAAAAATAATCAAACGAAAAGGGTAGCAATAAAGCACTTACATGCAGACTGGGACTGGGTGGACTATCAATAACTGAGTGAATCAAGTCTAAGCTTTAATTCAAAAAAAGTTTTTTTTTTTCGAACTTCACTTAAAGTGTGACAGTCAGAAACAGGGAAAAAGGAATTGTCTAACTCCAAATAATATCAGCATAAGCTAAGCTTGAATGCAGTTAAGTGTTTGAGAGAGAAATTGAATGCAGAGAGAAAAAGAAATTGAAAGCAGGTATTATCTTAGAACGCCACAAGATGGCGTAGTTGCGCTCGTGCAGGCTGACGTCAGGGGGAAGCGACGCTTACGCAGGATGACGTCGGTGTAGGGCGCGTGATTTGACAACCTGCCACACACCTAGAGGCTGCCCTCTAGTGTCGGTGACGTGATTCAGCAATTTAGACAGCAGATTTTTTTATCTGTGGAAATCACGAGTATTTCGCGCTCTGTTGCATGCGGAAAATGCGAGTTTCACAACATGTAACTACAGGAATTACACATTTTACATTACACATTGAGACGGTTTAGAATGAAAACAGGAATTATCATCTATTTTAATTCATAAAACTGGTCTCCAACTACACATTATATATGAAACGGTTTACAATAAAACAGGAATTAGACCTTCTGTTTTATTTCAGCTGTGAACAGGAATTTTTTTTCTTCTGTTTACTTACAGCTATGAACAGGTATTATCTTCTGTTCATTACAGGAACAGGGATTATTCTTCTGTTTTACTTAATTAGAGCTATGAGCACGACAGGAATTAGACATCTGTGAATTTAAGCCGTGAGCACACATGCATCAAACAGCTATGAGCAGGAATTATCATCTACTCATCTCCCATAAGCATTAATCAAAATAGCCCTTTTATGATTTTATGCGTAGGTTTTTCAAAATTGGTTCGCGACGCCAATGTCTAACCAGGAGTTTATCGTTAACGTTTTGTATAAGGCCTATTACGACTGAAAACTGAAGCACTGTTCAGATCAGGTTTACGTCCTCGTCCTAAAAGAGATCCTTCGTCTTCATTTAGTCGGTTTAAATCATATTACATGAACTAACTGTAAAGAGTTTCGCTTCGTCTTTACAGAGACACATGTAATATCATGAACTGCAGTTTTAGCACTTAACAGTGATTAAAAATGCTTAGACATTTTGAAACTGTTAATTTGAAGAGCTGAGCTGGCTTTGTGCCTATAACGTCAGCTGAGTGAGTTCGCTTTATAGCGACTTACCTCACAATTCAAAACGCGCGTGTAACGTTACAATTATTAATACCAATAATACACATTCACTGAAACTGAATTTTGCCCACCAAATAAAGTTTGAAACTGCCTAAAATAACTCCACCAAAATGTAGCGAATACGACTTTGGGTAAATTTGAATTAGCTCAATAATATAGGGAATTTTGGAAATATTAATAATTATGACTCATGGTCATAATTCATAAGTCGCATATACATTTATTTTATCAATTATAGAGATTAACTGGTTCTGTAACTGATCTAATCGTTATTCGTCCAGCGAGTAACGGTGAGATTATCACAGTTAAGAAGGGTTATCTCTTTACAAACTCCAAGAAAGTTTAGGTTCTGGCCACGAACAGTAAACTTTATGAGTTTCTTAATTAAAACTACTGAATGTAGTCTAATATCGAGCTTGTAGCTGGATCTTTTGTTTCATTGACTTTAGAATGGTGGGTTTTCAAACACAGAGACAGTGAAAAGTATAAATGGTTTTTAATAAATGTGACTAAAGATTATATGAGCTACGAATAGAAACGTACGTAAAAATGCAAACAATAAACACAAACAAACATTTAAACAATAATAACATACGTGATAAGAATAAAATGAAATGAAAGAAAGAAAGAGAGAAATAGAGAGAAGGGAAAAGCTAGTAATTGTTACATACAGAAACCTAAACGACGGACCCCAGAAAAGCAGCTTTTATCAGATAAATATACTTGCACGTCTGTTCTCTGTTTGGTTGATGCTGAAAGCGCGGACGAGGTCCTGTTTCGACTGCGTCTTCCGGTGTCGCGGGAAGCTTGAAAAGGCTCACTGAAATGTAACGTTACTGAGAAAGTTCGTCTTCATCTTCCGTGAAGGAAGAGGCAAATATAACTTAGTTGCAAAAGAACGGCTGCTACGACTCGAACATGTGTTTGTCCGAGGCCTTCCGGGATGTTCCTCGGGGAAGCGTCGCGCCGGTAGAAGAGGAGGAAGGATGAGAGCGAGGTGAGAGAGAGAGAGGTGAGAGAGCCCGCTGTGTTTTGAAGGAGCTCAAGTCACGCCCCCTTGCGTGCGTGACCCAATCGCCTGGGAGGACGTATTGTGGTCATGTCCTTTCATTTGGAAAGGTACACGCCTCTTCTAACTAATGCTGGCGGAATAAACTTCGTTCATAAACATTTATAAAACTGGTATTAATCAAATAATGCATCCTCTAATATTCTGTGCTAAATATTCAACACCGTTGTGTTCTTCTGAACAAAACAATACCGCGAATGACAATTCTGTTAGTCAACAACACAAAGAAACAGGATTTCTCGTGATTACATGCATATTAAACTGATTACATATCAATAAAGCTTATAGATATCGTATTTCGGGTATAAGTATCATAAGCACAGCAAGAAATACATTTTAAACATTTTAAAAAGGTAATTTTGACCACAAGTGGTCGGGCATGATAAGGAGCCTGTGTTTTGTGTGTGTGTATGCAGAGTCGTGCACACGTGGAACCGCGTGGTGAACTTTGTCCTTCGTTTTCAGTGTGAATATCTTCTTGAGTTGATGAGATTAACTCAGGGGACCTGACCGAGCATCTGCTAACACTGTTGTTTTGTTTTGAGGGGTTAATCAGTACCTTTTGTTTGTTGATTAGATTTGATTGATCAACACAAAGGCAGACCTGATCATCTGCTTTCCGTTACAGTCCCCCCTTGATGAGTTGATAGGGCGTGTATGGGCCTAGTTGACTCATCACGGTAACAATGGTCAGATGGCAGGTGGTTGCTAGGCTGATGACTCAGCTCAAATGAGGTTGAGGGGGGTCGATAGTGTGGGATCCCCCCTTTTCGGGGTTCCATAGGAAACCGCCGGACACGGCGTTGTGAGCTTGGCTGTGGATGTTCACATTTCGTTGAGGTAATGTGCTCTTTCGACGTTGCTGGGTTTAAGTCGAATGTACACTTTCGGAGTGTGAGTCCTGCTTTGGTAATCAGGACTCGGGGCTGCTCTCTCTCCATGCGATGCCGGATGCCGGATCTGGTGATGTCCGATTGTGGCTGCTTTCTAGCGAACCACCACAGCATCGTGGGTTTGGTGCTGCGGTGTTCAGCACATGATGTGTTCTCGGCACGCCTGACCCCCCTTTGTGCGCTGTGGCCTTACAAGCTGTGGCGCTGTGATGGCACAGGTGCACAATGCGTACAGAAGTCCTGTGAACGCAGCTTGTGCGTGGTGGCAGACAGTTGTCTGAGGCACTGGCTGCCAGTGAGCTCAGATGGCTTGCGAGGGTGGTGGAGGGGTAAGTGGCGGCATAGAAAAAGTCTGTTCTTCAGAGGCCCGCATGACCTTTTAACACAGCGGAGGTAGCGTAAGCAGCTCTGAGGCGTGCAGTGTAGTTGGTAAAGTTTGTTTTTGCTGTGTAGTCACTGCAATCGTGAGGGTGGTTGGTCTGTGTGTGGCGCAGACATTGGTCTGGTTACTCAACTGCAGTTCAGTCCAGGACCTTGAGGCAGCAGGTGTCAGTGTTCGTTTTCTGTGTCTGTGTCAGACGTGGCTGCACTGTCTTCATCTGTTGTGTAAGAAGACTCTGGCTCACCAGTGTTCTGGGGAGAGTGGTTCCAGGTTCGACGGTCTGGGCTTGGAGTTCTGGACGGCTTTGTGTGTGTGCCAGGTCCTCCAGGGCCTCTGTGGCCTGGAGCTGTAGTGCGGCTGTCTTTTGCTGCAGGTCGGCGTTGGTCCTTTCGCTGGCCCGGGCCTTGATGACGAGGTTGAGTGCGAGTTCTCCGAAGATTTTAGCCAGCTGCTCATGGTCGTACTTCTGGGTTGGATCGTAGGTCTCAAACTGGTCCAGGTACTGTGGGTCAGCGGCGTCCTGGGGCAGAACCATTGCTGTCATTTCTCGCAGCCATGTTTCGAGAGTGCGCCAGCGGACTGGGTGACTGGATGAGCTCGACATCTTTGCTTACTGTGGTGAGAGAAGCACAGCACACACAAAAAGAGACAAAATGCAAGTTGGTTTTAGGGTCAAATGAGCTATACTCGTACGGCTAGGCCGTTTATGAGAATTTCGGGGCTAACTGATGCCGACAGTTAGCGGAGCCAATTTCGTGGGTATGGATAAAGCCCACAATAGAGATTTTGACAGGCGGTAGCCTGGGGGTCGTCTAATGACGCCGGCTCTGATCGTTACTCTATTCACTTTCCTGGGGTCTCTCTTAGGTTCTGTCTGTAAGTGAAATGAGAGAAACAAATCACAACAGAAATGGAGAAAAATTTAAATAAAAACAAAGTTGAAGGTAGGGAAGATCAAAGGGAAACACAACACAAGGAAGTGAATTGGTCTGTAATGAAATGTCACAAGCAATAACACGGGGAGTGTTATAAAAATAAAAATAAAGAGGCCTAAGCCTATAAACACTGACTGAGTTCTGCCAATAGATACACAATAAGGGATTAAGGTGTTAGACTTAATGTAAATTAAGGCTTTCTGGTGTCATCAAATTGAGTAAATATGTATGCAGGAGTCCGAGGCAAAGGTTTTACTAAAATAGTGATACAACAAAAGGGAAATTAGGATAACTGATGGTGATTTATCAGAATAACCTAAACTAGTTTGAATTGAAATTCAACTAAGCATGCAAGGGGAGGTTCAAAATAATAAAAATAAGGAAGGAAAGAAAATTAGAATGATGACAGTGATGTATCAATACTAAAATTAATTAAACTGAAATTCAGAATGACTTCCTATAATCCTTACAATAACACTGAAGTTATTAGTATTGCTTATAAAAATAATCAAACGAAAAGGGTAGCAATAAAGCACTTACATGCAGACTGGGACTGGGTGGACTATCAATAACTGAGTGAATCAAGTCTAAGCTTTAATTCAAAAAAAGTTTTTTTTTTTCGAACTTCACTTAAAGTGTGACAGTCAGAAACAGGGAAAAAGGAATTGTCTAACTCCAAATAATATCAGCATAAGCTAAGCTTGAATGCAGTTAAGTGTTTGAGAGAGAAATTGAATGCAGAGAGAAAAAGAAATTGAAAGCAGGTATTATCTTAGAACGCCACAAGATGGCGTAGTTGCGCTCGTGCAGGCTGACGTCAGGGGGAAGCGACGCTTACGCAGGATGACGTCGGTGTAGGGCGCGTGATTTGACAACCTGCCACACACCTAGAGGCTGCCCTCTAGTGTCGGTGACGTGATTCAGCAATTTAGACAGCAGATTTTTTTATCTGTGGAAATCACGAGTATTTCGCGCTCTGTTGCATGCGGAAAATGCGAGTTTCACAACATGTAACTACAGGAATTACACATTTTACATTACACATTGAGACGGTTTAGAATGAAAACAGGAATTATCATCTATTTTAATTCATAAAACTGGTCTCCAACTACACATTATATATGAAACGGTTTACAATAAAACAGGAATTAGACCTTCTGTTTTATTTCAGCTGTGAACAGGAATTTTTTTTCTTCTGTTTACTTACAGCTATGAACAGGTATTATCTTCTGTTCATTACAGGAACAGGGATTATTCTTCTGTTTTACTTAATTAGAGCTATGAGCACGACAGGAATTAGACATCTGTGAATTTAAGCCGTGAGCACACATGCATCAAACAGCTATGAGCAGGAATTATCATCTACTCATCTCCCATAAGCATTAATCAAAATAGCCCTTTTATGATTTTATGCGTAGGTTTTTCAAAATTGGTTCGCGACGCCAATGTCTAACCAGGAGTTTATCGTTAACGTTTTGTATAAGGCCTATTACGACTGAAAACTGAAGCACTGTTCAGATCAGGTTTACGTCCTCGTCCTAAAAGAGATCCTTCGTCTTCATTTAGTCGGTTTAAATCATATTACATGAACTAACTGTAAAGAGTTTCGCTTCGTCTTTACAGAGACACATGTAATATCATGAACTGCAGTTTTAGCACTTAACAGTGATTAAAAATGCTTAGACATTTTGAAACTGTTAATTTGAAGAGCTGAGCTGGCTTTGTGCCTATAACGTCAGCTGAGTGAGTTCGCTTTATAGCGACTTACCTCACAATTCAAAACGCGCGTGTAACGTTACAATTATTAATACCAATAATACACATTCACTGAAACTGAATTTTGCCCACCAAATAAAGTTTGAAACTGCCTAAAATAACTCCACCAAAATGTAGCGAATACGACTTTGGGTAAATTTGAATTAGCTCAATAATATAGGGAATTTTGGAAATATTAATAATTATGACTCATGGTCATAATTCATAAGTCGCATATACATTTATTTTATCAATTATAGAGATTAACTGGTTCTGTAACTGATCTAATCGTTATTCGTCCAGCGAGTAACGGTGAGATTATCACAGTTAAGAAGGGTTATCTCTTTACAAACTCCAAGAAAGTTTAGGTTCTGGCCACGAACAGTAAACTTTATGAGTTTCTTAATTAAAACTACTGAATGTAGTCTAATATCGAGCTTGTAGCTGGATCTTTTGTTTCATTGACTTTAGAATGGTGGGTTTTCAAACACAGAGACAGTGAAAAGTATAAATGGTTTTTAATAAATGTGACTAAAGATTATATGAGCTACGAATAGAAACGTACGTAAAAATGCAAACAATAAACACAAACAAACATTTAAACAATAATAACATACGTGATAAGAATAAAATGAAATGAAAGAAAGAAAGAGAGAAATAGAGAGAAGGGAAAAGCTAGTAATTGTTACATACAGAAACCTAAACGACGGACCCCAGAAAAGCAGCTTTTATCAGATAAATATACTTGCACGTCTGTTCTCTGTTTGGTTGATGCTGAAAGCGCGGACGAGGTCCTGTTTCGACTGCGTCTTCCGGTGTCGCGGGAAGCTTGAAAAGGCTCACTGAAATGTAACGTTACTGAGAAAGTTCGTCTTCATCTTCCGTGAAGGAAGAGGCAAATATAACTTAGTTGCAAAAGAACGGCTGCTACGACTCGAACATGTGTTTGTCCGAGGCCTTCCGGGATGTTCCTCGGGGAAGCGTCGCGCCGGTAGAAGAGGAGGAAGGATGAGAGCGAGGTGAGAGAGAGAGAGGTGAGAGAGCCCGCTGTGTTTTGAAGGAGCTCAAGTCACGCCCCCTTGCGTGCGTGACCCAATCGCCTGGGAGGACGTATTGTGGTCATGTCCTTTCATTTGGAAAGGTACACGCCTCTTCTAACTAATGCTGGCGGAATAAACTTCGTTCATAAACATTTATAAAACTGGTATTAATCAAATAATGCATCCTCTAATATTCTGTGCTAAATATTCAACACCGTTGTGTTCTTCTGAACAAAACAATACCGCGAATGACAATTCTGTTAGTCAACAACACAAAGAAACAGGATTTCTCGTGATTACATGCATATTAAACTGATTACATATCAATAAAGCTTATAGATATCGTATTTCGGGTATAAGTATCATAAGCACAGCAAGAAATACATTTTAAACATTTTAAAAAGGTAATTTTGACCACAAGTGGTCGGGCATGATAAGGAGCCTGTGTTTTGTGTGTGTGTATGCAGAGTCGTGCACACGTGGAACCGCGTGGTGAACTTTGTCCTTCGTTTTCAGTGTGAATATCTTCTTGAGTTGATGAGATTAACTCAGGGGACCTGACCGAGCATCTGCTAACACTGTTGTTTTGTTTTGAGGGGTTAATCAGTACCTTTTGTTTGTTGATTAGATTTGATTGATCAACACAAAGGCAGACCTGATCATCTGCTTTCCGTTACAACATGCACAGTGAGACTGCACAATTAATTCGGCTTACGACAAATAATCTTTTTACGATGTCAGTTGATGACCTTGGCAAGCGTTTACGTGAACTTTCATGTGCCGGTGCTTTCGACTCTAAAGGAAAAATTCCATTAATGTTGCAAGTTAACCCTGAACAGGTTAAGGCTCCGACTCGTCCGTTCAATAACTTTAAAACCCCTCTCACTTGCTTCTGCTGTGGCCGTCCTGGGCATATTGCCAAGTTTTGCAGAAAGAGAGTTGAGCTGCAGCAGACTAATGGAAAACAGATGTTTCGGCGCTCTGATGGCTGTGGCCCAAAAGCCCCATCCTTGCGCCCTTCTTCACAGAACAGACAGTATCCAACTGAATGGAGGAAACAATGACTACGAGTGCATACACAGGAGCCTGCCTTTTCAATGATTACATTAAATTATGGTAACAAGTCAAATGTTCTGCCATTCATTGAATTAAATGTTGATCATAAACCATATGTCTTTCTCGTCGATTCAGGTGCCAGTGTATCATCATTGTCATCAAACTTTTATGAGGGTCTGATCACGGGGAAGAAAATCAGTTCTATCGGAATTGACAACGTTCCAGTAAAATGTGAAATGTCACCTCCCTTACCGGTTACTTCTAAGGATGTACCATCATTGTTTAAAATGCATGATTTTGCAATCATACCAAATTCACCATTCTGCCTTTTGGGTCGAGATTTAATGCATAAACTTGGTATGAAATTGGATTTTGATGCTGACTCTCTGACACTTATGTTTCCTGCAGCTTTTTCCATCACAACCGACACAGGAAGTTCTCTTGTCGCTGATTTGCCTGCAACTGTGCTGCCACAGGAAATTTCGGGCGTCAATCCTCAATTGTGGGCGGAACACAAGGATGACGTAGGGCTAATTGATGTCCGGCCCTACAGGGCAAATTTGATAACTGATAGACCTGTGTTTCAAAAGCAATACCCGCTTTCAAAGGAAAAAGAGGAGGGAATTGCCCCCCTCATAGAACAGCTATTGGCTCAAGGCATCCTGGTTCGCACTCATTCACCTTATAATACACCAATTAATCCTATCAAAAAGGCAAATGGTTCTTGGCGTCTAACGCAAGACCTGAGAAAAATTAATGATTTGATAAAACCACTTGCACCAATTGTGCCAGATGTACAGACTATAATTAATTCTATTCCTTCAGAACATGCATTTTTTCCTGTTATTGATTTAAGCTCTGCCTTTTTCAGCATTCCGGTTGATCGTGAAACTCAGCCACTGTTTGCGTTTTGTTTTCAGAATTGTCAATTTATGTGGACCCTCCTTCCTCAGGGGTTTAAGGATAGCCCGGCCGTTTTTGCCGCCGTAGTGCAAGCGACACTGAAAGATGCCAAACTCCCTCCAGAGACTTGTCTGCTCCAGTATGCGGATGACATCCTAGTTACTGGCGCCTCTGCGGAGATGTGTGCTGCTGCCTCCACAATTGTCTGCAATATTCTAGCTGAGGCTGGATTTAAGGCATCCAAAGAGAAACTCCAGTGGGTGCAGAGAAAAGTCACCTACTTGGGCCATGAACTGTCACAAGGCCAAGTCCGTCTGTCTGTTGACAGGGTTACAGCCATCGCTGCATTCAAGCATCCATCAACACGGAAGCAAATGCAAAGCTTTCTGGGACTGGTGAATTACTGCAGGCTATGGGTTCCTAATTGCTCCATGTATGACAAAATCTTGCGAGAAGCTACGCTGGGTGATAAAGAGGACATTACATGGACTGCTGAAATGGATCAGGCATTCAGACACTTGAAATCCTCTCTCCTAAGGCCTCCCGCCCTTGGCCTTCCTTCTTATTCTCGCGAATTTCATTTATATGTGCACGAGGGTCGCGGAACGGCCGCGGCAATCCTGGCCCAGGACCATGGTGGTAGTTTTCGCCCCGTTGCGTATCTGTCCAAAACCCTTGATTCAGTGGCCAGGGGTCTCCCTGCCTGCCTGCGCGCAGTGGCTGCTACAGCGATCATGGTACAGGATGCTGAAAAGGTTGTTTTATCACATCCATTAACTGTACATACTTCTCATCAGGTTGGAGCTATTATGCATAATATTTCTACACAGCATATGACTGCTCAACGCCGTTCAGGCTATGAGGCTATATTGTTAGCTACTGCTAATTTAACATTGAAAGTAACCTCTGTTATTCATGGTCCCACTGTACATTTGCACAGGTTGCTGACACAAGGTGAATTTCAGAGTGACGACCACGACTGCCTGACCAGGATCCAGACTTCAACTGCTTGCAGGCCAGATGTGTCTACATCTGTCCTGGAGGAGGGGAAGCATTATTTTATTGATGGATCCTGCTTTAAGCCAAACGACAGTACATATTTGTGTGGTTATGCTATTGTTGAATTGCCCGACAATGTAATTGAAGCATATTCGCTGCCATATAAATCAGCACAAGTTGCAGAACTAATTGCTTTAACAAGAGCTTGTCAATTGGCGAAAGGTCAGTGCATCAACATATACACTGACTCTAAATATGCGTATGGCGTAGTCCATGATTTTGCTAAATTGTGGGAGGAAAGAAATTTCAAAACCTCCGATGGAAAACCAATTTCGCATCATAATATTGTGGCCGAGCTGATTAGTGCAGCACAGCAGCCATTAAAGCTTGCTGTCATTAAAGTAGCTGGTCATAAGACAGGTGAATCTGAGGAAGCGAAAGGAAACAGATTTGCAGATGAAGTAGCGAAATGGGCAGCAAAAGAGGCGATACGTAGCCCACATGTAAATGACCAAAGCACTGAAGTCCCAATGATGAATTCGTCATTGACTAATGATTTGGACATAAAAATACTACAAGCGAATCCTACTCAAGATGATTTGAATCATTGGGCAGCCAATGAAGTAAAACCAGACCAAGCTGGTATTTTGAGAGATAAACAAGGTAGAATTGCACTACCTGCATCCACCATTGTAATGTTGTGCAGGCATTATCATGGTGTATCGCATGTATCAAAAGAGAAAGTGATACAAAGTCTGAATCAATCATATTGCATAGCAAACGTTCGAAGGAATACTTTGTTAATATTGGATGCTTGCCTGGTGTGTGCACGAACAAATCGGCACAAGGCAATCGCCCATGATGCTTTACCGCATCCGGAACTTCCTTTTCAATATTTACAGATCGATTTTACACACATGCCTCCATGTGGAAATAACAAATATCTGCTTGTGATTATTGATCGATTTTCTAAGTGGCCAGAAGCTTTTCCGTGTGGAAAAGAAAATGCAAAGACAGTAGTAAAGGTTCTTGCAAAAGAAATTATACCGCGCTTTGGCATTCCAACCGTCATAGCAAGCGACAATGGAACTCCGTTTGCTTCTAAAGTGACACAATTATTAGCCAAAGAGCTTAATATTAATTGGCATTTTCACATTCCTTATCATCCGCAGAGCTCAGCGAACGTGGAACGTTTGAATAAAACGATAAAAGAACGTCTTAATAAAGCGTGTCTAGATACGGGCAGAAATTGGGTTGATTTGTTGCCTGCCGTATTGACAGAAATGAGAATGTCTCCATCAGCCACTACAAAAATGTCTCCATTTGAAATTCTCATGGGTAGACCTTTCCCGACCCCTTGGGTCAGAGGTCGCGCTGGCAATCTTTCCACAGGTGACACGGAGGTGATCATCGCGGATTATGTGGATTCCCTTGTCAGAACTTTGAATGGCATAAATGGTGATGTTTCTCTGTCTCTCCCTCTTCCCTCAGAAAAGCCAACTTATCCTTTCGTTCCAGGACAACAGGTGCTGATAAAGTGTCTGAAGCCCACGAAACTTGGGGAACCAAACTATCTGGGGCCTGCCACAGTGATCGCTGTGACGAGGACTGGTGTTCTGACTGACCTCCAGCCGCAGTGGATCCACGCTAGCAGAGTGAAGGCAGCTCCATCCCAGGGGAACGCATAAGCCTATGCGGAAGTGAACCTCCAGCACTGATCGAAAGGAGAGCGAGGAAGAGAAGTAGACGAAGAACGAGATTGCTAATTGAAATTAGCAATAATTATCCTTGAATCCATTAAGTCATGTCCGCTAAGTTGCTATTACACCTGTTCGTGCTGATAACCATGCTCATTTATGCACAAGCCCTTGTTAGCAGTGGTAATGAAACTTGGCTGAGCCACGAAGACGAACCACATGCGTTTGCCTCCAATATGTGGTGGAGGTTAGCCAACTTCACTGCTAAGTCTACAGGAAAAAAGGGTGACTGTTATGTTTGCACAAAAATGCCGCAAAGTGCTGCCGGACCTCATGTAAGTGTTAAGTCACCAACGACAGAAGAAGACTTATTCTGCCCTTTATTCATTAGTAATATTGGAATGATTGCACCTCAAAATTCATCGGTAAATTGGACTTGTACTGCAACTGTCACTTTCTTGTTGTTATCAGGACAAGTACATGTTAAAGTGGCAACTGTAGGTCCCATTCCAGACTCATTGTTCTGTATTGAAAGAAAAGTAGGAGCTGCAACACTAGGTACAATTCCTGAGAGTAAATGTAAGCAAATATATCGCCGTTGTGAAGTACGAAACATGCCCTGTTGTCTTAGCTGTTTGTCGGGAGAAGGAAAATTTGATTTAGAATTGTGTACCAAAACATCTCCAAGCCCTCTAACTACTATGAATGCTTATGCAGGAGCCACACCCGAGATTCAAGAATTGTGTGATGAGTATTGTGGACTTTACTCGGGAAAAAATTGTAATAGGTATGTTCCATCTGTAAAAGGAACAAGAGCTTTGGGAGATTGGTTTTGGTTATGCGGACACATGGTTTACACTTCATTACCTTTTAATTGGAGTGGACGATGTGCCCTAGTAACTTTAGAAGAATATTCTATGATTGTTAGATCACATGAAAGGGATAATGTGTTGAACCAAAGAAACACACGCTCTCTCTCTGACCGCAGTTCAGTTAGTAGTTTGGGAAGAGATAATCCAGTACCAAAAGAACATCGACTATGGACTGGTACGGAAAAATTCTTTGAAGGTATTTTTCCATCAATAGGAATTGGCAGTCTTCAAATTGAAGTAGAAGTTACAAGATATGAATTAATTTCATTTATTAAAACTACGAGGGACACTTTGGCTGGTGTCCAAGAAGAGCTTCGCTCGTTACGTCTTCTTTCGCTGCAGAATAGATTAGTCCTCGACCAATTAACCGCGGCCAGAGGAGGGGTGTGTGTCATCGTTGGTATCTCCTGTTGTACTTTTGTCCCGGCGAATGACGAAGATGGCCATGTTATCGCTGAAGGAATAAATAATATGACAAAAATTGCTGATGAATTACAGAGAAGAGAAGTGAGTGACAGAAGCGGTTTCGGTGATTGGATAACGAGCTGGAGGCAGATGCTTGTATCTGCTTTAATTCCAATAGGAACGATCCTGTTAATCCTTGCATTTATTGTTTGTTGTATTATTCCATTCATTAGGATGTTGATTTATCGTGCTATGAATACTTTTGTATCTTCTCAATATGCTATGATGAATAGAACTGTAAAACCTTAATGATTTTGAAGGAAATGTTTGAATGAAGAATGTTTCACTGTATTATCCTACAAATAATGGACATGCTGAGAATAGTGTGATATGATAATTCTGTTATATGATAATTATCTTATCAAAGGGGCCATTGTCAGAAATGTATTTTCTTTATCTCAGCTTTGTCCATGCAATAGCTTTATTCATAACTATGTTTTGTCCAGAGCATAAGTTGTGTCCAGAGAACAAAAGGCCCTGTACAGTAAGAAAGCCTTGCTTGCACATTCTTTTGTATGTATGTAATGCACATCTGTTTCATATTAAGAAGCACCCCCAAATATAGAAGGGGGGAGAGAGATGTGTGTTTTCTATGCATTGTGTGTTACAGAAGCCTTTTGGACCACAAGGCTCAGAAGGAAAACTTTACCGGATATTTACCATTTATAGGATTGTTATATAAGTATATCTGATATGATATGATGTCATGTATGTTCTCATTGGTTGAGATTGTGATACTCCCTATACATTTTCAGTATATATTTGTCCAGACTCTTGGAAAGCCTAAGCTATCTTCCTGAGCTTCCCAGCGCTGGTTTCTTTCTTTTGTTTTATTCATTCACTACCCAAATAAAGGACGGAAAGAAAAGGCACTTCGTGTGGGACAACTTTATTTCTAACATAGATCCATTGTTCCAAAACGCAATAAACTGATTTGGGCCCTTTTATATATCTATTGAAGGTTCTGATTGATGTGTGTTAAATTTTGACTCTTACAGCCTGTTTACACCTGGCCACTTAATGCGTTTTCTCAGATCGGATAGCTATCTGATTTATCAAAACGATTCCATTTACACTTGGTCACATAAATGTGTTTTTGCGAAACGGATTTAAATCCGATCTTCAATTCCCGCGCTATATGCAGATTTAATGGAGTGCCCCTCACGAAAGCAACAGATATGAGCTGCATTTTATTGATCATCATCTAAAAATTTCTAAATCAAAGACCGCAATAAGAGAGAGCGGCAACAGCCCTGGTAAGATCATTTCATTTCTCTACTTTTAATGATGATGATTGTGTGTTAAGCGTCTGCGACTTAGTTTCACTTTGATTTGCGATACACTGTAAAAAGTAATTGCTGATTCTACTTAAGAAAAACTAGTGAATTTAACTTACTTTGTAAAATTTGTTGATTTAACTTGATTAGACTGTGTACTGTGAACTTAGGTAGTAAGACTAAACAGATCTAGTACATTGTACTTATGATTAAGTGTATTGTACTAAAGGCATGTTCACGCTGTTGCAAATTTCTGGAGCACAGAATTTGCATAGTAATAATAATAATGATGATGAATAATGATGAAATTATTTTTTTTTAGTAAATACCCTACAAATATATATATATATATATATATATATATATATATATATATATATATATATATATATATATACACACACACACGTGTGCATGTGTATGCATTCATTTATAGGTTCTGAATCTTTTTTTCTTTCGTGCTATAAAATAACTGGGAAGATTAAAGCTTATTTGCAAGCCCATCAGCTGCTGTTGCTTCACAGTCTATTATATTTTTATTTACAGAGCTTGATATAATTACTGGTCGTTGGGTAAGTTTCAGCATAAGACAAAACTACTCTTCTAATAGGCTACTTTAATTTCTTAAATGCATTTTCGAATCGCGCATGCGCAATGGGACGGTTTGTGTTTGAAGAAGACGACGACGAAGAACTTCAGCTCGTGTTCGGGATGAGGCAGCAAAACTAGGTATGCTCTTGAACAACCATTTAGAAACCTTGATGTCATTGTATTGCGTATAAACATACACACAAACTTACACGTGTGAGGTTCTGAATCTTTTTTTCCTTCGCGCTATAAAATAACTGGGAAGATTAAAGCTTATTTGCAAGCCCATCAGCTGCTGCTGCTTCACAGTCTATTATATTTTTATTAACAGAGCTTGATATAGTTATTGGCCGTTGGGTAAGTTTCAGCATAAGACAAAACAACTCTTCTAATAGTCTACTTTAATTTCTTAAATGCATTTTCGTCTCGCGCATGCGCAATGGGACGGTTTGTGTTTGAAGACGACGAAGAAGAACTTAAGCTCGTGTTCGGGATGAGGCAGCAAAGCTAGGTATGCTCTTGAAGAAATATTTATAAATCTTAATGTATTTCGTATAAAAACTCAAATTTAATTTGCTCGTACAGTAAGAGGAAAAGGCACACTAAAGTAGTTTTATGTCGAATGAGACCAGTGGCTTTTACTAGTTTGCAAAAATCGTTTTTTACTGAACACTCACACTGTTATGTACAGTTTATAAGCTGTTTTAATCGGTTATAAGTTCGGGGTTTATTAATATGTAAAAACCTGTGCGGCCTTAAGGAACATTTTTTTCTAGAACGTTCGACGCTCACGTGTCATTCACATGGAAATGAACAGCACGATAAATTAATTAAGATGGCATAACTAACAAGCAATTACTACCTTTTTTGTCTTTTTATTTTGTGTATGCTTATTTTTGTGACTTAAATTCATGCAGTGGACGTGCAAGTTCTGCTTGTTTTCGTGTGAAAAGAGGTCTCAGCTGTTGAAAACACTACAGATTAAAACATGGAAGCTACTCTAGAAGTACTCCGATTCCATGTCTCTACACAGATTGTCTTTGTTCATTTAAATCATTTAATGCACTAAAGGTGCACTTAACTAAAAATCATTCACATCAAGCACATGGTAGCCAATCCAGTCCATGTGATAACATCCCTTTGATATTTAACTGCCCACTTTGCAGTTTTGAGGAGCCCTGCACAAAGTCATTTTTTTTTCTCATTTACGGCAGCATCTAAAAAATCATGAAACTGTGCAGTGTCCATACAACAATTGCAATTTTGAGAGCAATGTCTACTCTACATTTAATTCACATAGCCTATATGTAGAGATCATGGAGCACTTGATGAAAGACAATTGAAATCTGAGGTTCTCTTGCACGTTGCTTCTCACAGTGTAGATAATGTGCAACAAGAAGAACCTTTGAGCACTGATCCTGTAGATGAACATTTGGAGGAAAAGGATATAGAGAATGAAAACCTTGATCTATTGCATCATCAATTGGAGCACAATTTAGCCTCACTATTTCTCAAAATGCAGGCAATTTTGCATGTTTCTGATTCGGCTGCGCAGGAAATAATTCGACAAATAAATCAAATTTTACTTTTTTCAGAACCCCTTGTCTATCATGCAATTCAGCAAATTCTCATTGAACATGAACTGAGTGACTGTGATTCATTAGTGAGAAAAATAGTGAATGCAGTAAAAGAAAGTAACCCAATCTTGACAATGACCAAAGATGGCGAGCCTCTTTCCACAATAAGCAGAAGAGCATCGTATTTTCAGAGGGAATTTCCGATTGTCATGCCAATCGAATACAAGCTTGATGCACACTCAGTCTCTTATGTGCCAATTCTGCAAATGTTGCAGAAAATTCTAAACAGGCCTGACATTCTAAATAGGGTCCAAGACTTACCGAGATGGCACCCACTATCAAGAAAATGACTTTTTCAACACTGAGACCTTCAGGATTGTTCTGGGTCTTTATGTTGATGAATTTGAGCTGGCCAATCCCCTTGGCACTTCTAGAAAAAAACACAAAATGTTCGCTCTCTATTGGGTTCTAGCCAACCTTCCCTCAAAAGATCGTTCATTACTTCAGCTAGCAATTTTATGCAGAGCTACTGCAGTAAAACAACATGGTTACACAGACATCTTGCGCCAACTTGTTCAGGACCTTGAAACTCTTGAAAAGCATGGTGTATACATTGAACAGTTAGGAGAATGTGTGAAAGGAAGTGTACTTTTTGTGTCATCTGATAATCTAGGTGCTCATTCTTTCGCAGGAGAACGAGGAGTGAAATCCAGGAGAAGGAGGTCCGGTCGGGAGCATTTGAACTGAGAACCAAGCAGGAGCATGACAGGCATGTGGCTGAAGTGTTACACGATGCGAGTTTGGTAAAGCAATATGGTGTAAAAGGTGGCTGTGTTTTAAGTGAAAGGTTGGAACATTTTCACACAGTTGGTGGTTTTCCACCTGACCTAATGCACGACCTTATGGAGGGTGTCATCCCTATTGAAATGTCCTTGTGCATTAATGATTTGGTCTCAAGGAAATTAATCTCTCTTGAATCCCTGAATCAAGCTATCAAGCAGTTTCCTTACAAATTCTCAGACAAAGTTGATCAGCCTCAGATCATCCCAGGCACATTTGCCTCAAAAGGCACCATTGGGGGTAATGCCCATGAGAATTGGGCGCTTATTAGACTTCTGCCCCTCATGGTTGGCTTTGATATCCCTGAAAATGATAAAACATGGGAAATTGTGTTGCTTCTGAAAGATATGTTAGAAATGACATTGACATTCAAGTTCACTGAGGATTCTCTTGATTTTCTTGATGCAAAGATCTCAGAACACAGACATTTACTTTTAACAGTCTTTCCTCATTTCAAATTGCGCCCTAAACACCACTATATTGAGCACTATCCGCAGCTCATAAGAACATATGGGCCACTAAGAGATATGTGGACGATGCGATTTGAGGGAAAACATAAAGTCTTCAAGCAGGTAATCCGTGACACCAAAAACTTTAAAAATGTTCAACAAACTTTGGCTGTTCGCCATCAAAGACTGCTGGCTTACTACATTGACTCCCCCTCCTTTCTCAAGCCACCCATACAGACAGATAAGATGATGGGTACTTTGATGTCAACTTTCCCTCAGAACATTCAGGAATTCCTGAGAGACAAATATGCAGTTCAGAACACTGTCCTCGCAGCATCATCTGTGAGCATTGATGGAATCAAGTATAATCCAGATATGGTTGTATCTGTTGGTACTTGCTCAGGCCTACCTGATTTCAAACAGATTTTCAAAATTCTTGTCGGTGTAACCCAGAGTGATTACAAATAAAAATTAAGAAAGGAAAAAAATAAATAGTAAGCCAGAGTGGGTACTAAAAGAAATAACCAAAAGTAAATTGAATTAAAAGTAAATTAATAACTGAGTTCAGAATTGTAAAGTTAACTTTTTCCATTAATGATTCAAAAGTGTTTTCTTTTTGTTCTTATTTTTCTTATGTTGTGAATATGAAAAATGTATGCTGTATTTTGAATGTTATGTTGCCTTTAAGAGAATATGATGTGTAGTTCACTGACGACCTATCAGGAGAGAGTAATGTGAATGAGGGGATGACGTCAGAGCACGCGGAGAGATGAGATGTAAGCACAGTCTGCACAGAGAAATCGGCAGAGATAATTCTGAGTGAAATTAACATTGATTTTGATGTAAAACTAGACAAAACGTCTAGAGGTATATTTATTTTGTTTGAATTGAACTATATGAGTGATTTTGAGTTAGTTTTGATTGTTTTTATCGTGGACACGGCGATGATACGGACTGAGCTCATCACTGTGTGGAACAAGATGGCGAGCCTCCCAGCGAATCCTGATTAAAACGAAACCATAGAACGATTTCATCGGACCCTCTGCTTAGTTTTCCCCGGACGGAGGAAAAGAACTGTGCAGGATGACAGAGTGAACTGACGTCGAACTCTGTTCTCTTCTCTTCTCAATTGACAGTATTCTATTTTCCCCTTTCACCACAACGGTAGGCCTGAACTGTTGCATCTAACGTTTACTGGGGTATGGACGATATTTTTTCTCTTTTGAATTCAGAGACTGGTATTTGGGAAAAACACTACTGAATCTACAGATATTTGATCGTTTGTTCATTGTTCATTGCCTGTTTTTATTTTTATTTTAAAGAGAAGGGTTTATTGTGTGAAATAATTGAGATACAATTGTTATTTTTATTTTATTTTTATTTCTGAGTTGAACTGGGAAAAAAAAAGAAGAAACGAATCCATTGTGGATTTCGATTAAGAAACTTAAAACCTAAAATTAGTTCAAATAAGGAACTATAAAACTAAAAGATAAATATGTAAAAAGAAAACATTGAAATAAGAGTTCGAGGAAATTTGCAATAAATTAGCTTTCAAAAAGAGATTAAAAGGAAATAAATAGACTAATGCCTAAAAGAAAAAGAGATATTAAAAAAGGGATAAATAACTAATAATTTTAACAAGGAAAAAGAGAAAACCCAGAAACCATTTTATTTAATTGTTTTATTTTTCTTGCATTTATTAATAATCCGTGGTTTCATTGTTAGTCAACTGCCCATTTTTCTTTTCTGCCATTTCCGTCTTTCCTGAAAGAGAGACAATTTAATTCATTTCATTCATTACTTTTCTCCCCTTTAATATAAATCTTGCAACATTATTCTAACTTACCTTTGTTGTCTGTCTGTTCATTTAATCTCTCACTGCTGCTCCCTACGAATCTAGAGTACTGGTCCATGTATCCTCTTGTATGACTTACCTTGGTGCCCATTAGGCCGTGGTGTCCTGGTGACCTGAAGGAGGCGCTACAGTTTTGGCGAGCCAGCCAGGAGTAGTAAGTAGAGAGATATCTTGATAATAGAGAACAGACAGATATAAAGAGGCATTGCATTGTGAGAATGGAAGTCATTGAGCAAGAGAATGTTAAGGTTCCAAACTCACTTATTGTGAGTGGTATTACAAATACCGAGAGAGATAACGATCTGACTGAGCATCTCAGTAGATATGGGCGCATTGGCAGGATTGTTTGCATTGATAGCCCTGAGTCTACATATCACAAAAATGTGATAATTGAGTATGAAAGTGGAAGTGCACTGAAGAGCTTAGAGCCTCAGTTGCCATTTGTTTTTGAAAGCCCACATCAGCCCAATCTCAAGTATGAGATTAAAGCTTTGTCTAGTATCTATGTGCAAACAGTCACTAGTAGCGCCACCAAGGGCTATATGGAAGAATTGAAGCGCATCGCAAAGCTTAGTGGTAAATCATTTGAGGAACTCTTAAATGAGGAGTTTTCAAAATGCAAAGAACCTGTATCTCAGAACAAAGATGACTGTGGGAGAACTCAATCACCTACTCTTGCAAATGCCATGCCTGAGACCCAGCCAGACTTTGCACCGGTCAATCCAGTTCAAGGGAACCACGAACCACGAACTGATGCTACGTTCGTTCCGTTGACCAGAATGCCAGTTCCTAATTTGAATCCCCCAGAAGTACAGCGTGTTGTAGTTGAGCATATTGTGAAGAGCGAAGATGCTGCTTCTCACATGCACGCTCCTCTCAAGCTAAGGTTCTTTTCTGGAAGGTCCCCTCGTCCAGGGAATGAGGTGGATTATGATACGTGGCACAATAGTGTTGAACTCATGCTACAAGATCCTGCTGTTTCTGATCTAGTCAGGTCCAGAAAAATTCTTGACAGCCTTTTGCCTCCAGCAGCAGACATTGTGAGGATGTTGGGTTCACACGCTACACCAAGAGCGTATCTTGATCTATTAGATTCAGCTTTTGGAGCCGTGGAAGATGGCGATGAGTTGTTTGCTAAATTCTTGAACACGCTGCAGGACGCAGGAGAAAGACCATCCCAGTTCTTACAAGGTCTGCAAGTAGCTTTGACACGGGCCATAAGAAGAGGTGGTGTGTCCTCTAGTGAGACTGATCGACACTTGCTGAGACAGTTTTGTAGAGGTTGTTGGGACAATGCCCTCATTTCAGAGTTTCAGCTTGAACGAAAGAAAACTGATCCCCCCTCTTTCTCAGAACTTTTGCTGCTGTTGCGCACAGCAGAAGACAAACAAAGCACCAAAGAGTTTCGTATGAAAAAGCATCTTGGCACATCCAAGCAGCGCACTTCTTCTTACTCCTTGTATGCTTCCTCTGATGAGATGGTTTCAACTCAAACGGTTTCTGACTTGAAGAAGCAAATTGCAGTGCTACAGGACCAGGTTGAGAGCTTAAAAAAAGCCAAAGATCAAACAAAGGATTCTCACGAGAGTATAGTCCGTGACTTGCAAAAACAAGTAGCAGAGTTGCAGAGTGAAGTTGTTGTTGTTAAGCCAGCCAAGTCTGCACATGTTAAATCCGCTGCAAAGATGACCAAATCACAGTCTGTGCAAACAAACCTGAGTGAAGTTTCCCACAGCTTTTCTCCTAAACAACTGAGTAAACCTAAAGCCTGGTACTGTTTCCGCTGTGGCGAGGATGGCCACATTGTCTCGACTTGTGATAATGCTGCAAATCCTGCTCTGGTAGCCTCCAAAAGAAAGCTATTAAAAGAGAGACAGTCTTCCTGGGAGACACGTGTGGGGTCATCACAGCCTGCCCCTTTAAACTAGAACCAGCTCCAGTTGTGGGACAAACAGGGGCTAAAAAATTGATCAGGGGTCCCGAAGACTATAAAAACAGAAGTTGCAGTTGGCACGTTCGCACAAGAAACAAACCTTTTGTTCTGCCTAAGGGATTGGTTGGGGCAAAGTGCACCGCTGAAGTCCTTATTGCAGGTCAAATATGCAATTGTCTTCTTGATACGGGGTCACAAGTGACCACTGTTACACAGACCTATTATGAGCAGAATTTGTCCCATCTGGAAATTAAGCCTCTAGAACATCTTCTTGAGGTGGAAGCAGCAAATGGTCAGCTTGTTCCTTACCTTGGGTATATCGAAATTGATGTGGTGTTCCCCAAGGGTTTCCTTGGAGCTGAGACTAAACTTTACACACTTGCTTTGGTTACTGCAGATACCAGCGGTAGTGCTAAATCTTCTGTACTTATAGGCACAAACACCCTTGACTTAGCCTATGAGAATCACTCTAATGCAGAGATTACAGTATCTACTCAGACTGTACCTTATGGGTTCAAAGCCATTCTGAATGTCCTTGGACACAGATTCAAGCAAAAATCTAATAGTATTATTGGATCTGTGCGAATTATGGGTACCAAGCCTGAATGTGTTCCCGCTGGACAAACTCTTGTTCTTGAAGGCGCAATCAGCACACACGAGTCATCCTCTGACAAGTGGGTTCTTATGGAGTCTCCTTCTGAAACAACTTTGCCAGGAGGTCTTTTGTGTACTTCTTGTCTTGTCACACTTCCTCCTAGAACATCACAGAAAATTCCGGTGATCCTAAAAAATGAAACGGAGCATGACATTTTAGTCCCTGCAAAGAGTATCATTGCAGAATTGCATTCGCTGCAAAGTGTGATCACTAAAGAAGCTGCAATGGGGAGTAGCAATGAGGTGGAAGATGCTCAGCCTTTCACTATTGATTTTGGTGACTCACCAATATCTGGGGAGTGGAAGAGAAGAATTTCAGAAAAACTATGGTTAATGCCAGAAGTTTTTGCCCTTCATGACCTTGACTTTGGTAGAACTGATAAGGTGACGCATCGTATAAGGCTACAGGATGAAACCCCATTCAAACACAGGGCACGACCAATACACCCTCAGGATTATGATGCAGTTCGCAAACATCTGCAGGAGTTACTGGATGCTGGTGTTATTCGGGAATCAGAGTCCTCTTTTTCTTCACCCATCGTAGTCGTTCGAAAGAAAAATCGGGATGTCAGACTCTGTATCGACTACCGCAAACTTAACCTGCAAACAATCAAGGATGCATATGCACTGCCAAATTTAGAGGAGACCTTTTCTGCCCTCACTGGTTCACGCTGGTTTTCTGTTCTTGATCTCAAATCTGGTTACTACCAGATCGAGGTGGAGGAGTCAGATAAGCATAAGACCGCTTTTGTCTGCCCTCTAGGATTTTGGGAGTTTAACAGAATGCCGCAGGGGGTCACAAATGCTCCCAGTACTTTTCAAAGACTGATGGAGAGGTGCATGAGTGACATCCATCTGAAAGAGGTTGTTGTTTTTATCGACGATTTGATAGTGTTTTCAGACACATTGGAGGAACACGAGCGCAGGTTGTTGAGAGTGTTAAGTCGGTTGAAGGAGTATGGATTGAAGCTCTCTCCAGAAAAATGTAAATTTTTCCAATCCTCTGTAAAGTATCTGGGACACATTGTGTCTAGCAGTGGCGTGGAAACAGACCCTGAAAAAGTCGAGGTGCTGAAAAGTTGGCCAGTCCCAAAGAATCTGAAAGAGCTACGGTCGTTCTTAGGGTTCTCAGGATACTATAGGAGGTTTATCCAAGATTATGCCATGATTGTGAAGCCTTTAAACGATTTGACATCTGGGTATCCACCACTTCGAAAGGGTTGTAAATTCAAGGAGAGGAAAGACTACCATAATCCCAAAGAGCCTTTTGGGAGCCGTTGGTCTGTGAGTTGTCAACTGGCATTTGAAGCGATCATTGAAGCATTAACTACTGCTCCAGTGCTTGGTTTCGCTGATCCGAAACTTCCGTATGTTTTGCACACAGACGCAAGTACTGTAGGGCTAGGAGCAGCCTTATATCAAGAACAGGATGGGCAATTGAAGGTAATCGCTTATGCCAGTAGAGGTCTTTCTCGGAGTGAGGCCCGTTATCCAGCTCACAAGTTGGAGTTTTTGTCCCTGAAGTGGGCGGTCACGGAAAAGTTCAATGATTACTTGTATGGTAACCAGTTCACCGTTGTTACAGACAGTAATCCTTTGACATACCTATTGACTTCCGCGAAGCTGGACTCAACTAGCTACAGATGGCTCTCAGCCCTTTCGACTTATTCTTTCAAACTACAGTATAGAGCTGGTAAACAGAATCTGGATGCTGACAGTCTGTCCAGACGTCCAAATGGTGGTTGGAGAAATGACATCACATCTCAAAAGGAGCAAGAGCGAATCCGTCAATTCACCTTGAATCACCTACTTGATGATGATGTTCTCACTGTTCCTGCTGAGGTTATTCAGGCTATATGCGACAAGCACATTGTCCATCACAAGTCAGTAGGTTGTGGTGGTCCTCCTTTTGCTTTGGTTGAATCCCTCGCCATGCATGTTGATGCAATCCCATGCAGTTTTGATCAGAATGAGGTCTGTGATGGTATTCCTATAATCCCAACTTTCGGAGAGGATGATTTGAAGGAAAAGCAAAGATCTGATCCCATCATCCGTGAGGTCATTCAGCAATTAGAGACTGGGGAGACAATTCCTCCCTCTGTAAGGAAAGAGTTTCCTATGCTTCCATTGCTAATAAGGGAGTTAAAGAAGCTGGAGTTGCGAAACGGAATCCTCTATCGGAGAAGACAGGAGGGAGGTCATATCCAATACCAGTTGGTTCTTCCTGAATCTTTGCGTGGTATAGTTCTGACATGTCTACATGATGAAATGGGACATTTGGGCATAGAACGCACACTGGATCTTGCAAGATCGAGGTTCTATTGGCCTAGAATGTTTGCAGATGTGGAGAAAAGGATCAAAACATGCCCTAGATGTGTGTGTCGTAAGTCCTTACCTGAGAAAGCTGCTCCTTTAGTTAACATTCATGTGACTCGACCTCTTGAGCTGGTATGCATGGACTTTTTGTCTATTGAACCAGATTCCAAGAACACCAAGGATGTGCTGGTTATCACGGATTTTTTCACCAAGTATGCGGTTGCTGTTCCTCCTACCAACCAGAAGTCGCGTACTGTGGCTAAAGCTCTTTGGGAGAATTTCATAGTCCATTATGGAATCCCCGAGAAGTTGCATAGCGACCAAGGAGCTGATTTTGAATCAAAGACTATCAAAGAGCTTTGTGAACTGATGGGAATTCAAAAGATCAGGACAACCCCTTACCACCCCAGGGGGAATCCAGTTGAAAGATTCAACCGTACTCTCTTAAGTATGCTTGGTACGCTGAAAGAGTGTGAAAAGGTGCATTGGAGTAGTTTTGTAAAACCCCTCGTACACGCATATAACTGTACCATACACGATTCTACTGGGTTTACCCCATATGAATTAATGTTTGGAAGGCAGCCGCGTTTGCCTGTCGATGTGGTTTTTGATGTTCCTCAGAACAGAGAGCAGTTTAAGACACATTCACAATATGTCAGTGATTTGAAGTCTAGGTTGCAGGGAACATATGACTTAGCAATGAGAAATTCTGCTAAAGTTGGAGAGAGGAACAAAGCTCGTTTTGACAAACATGTTCTTGAATCCACTCTGGACATTGGAGATAAGGTTCTAGTCAGAAATGTACGCCTAAGAGGGAAACATAAACTAGCAGACAAGTGGGAATCACTTGTTTATGTTGTTGTAAGCAGGGCAGGTGATCTTCCTGTGTATACTGTTAAGCCAGAAGGTAAAGATAGTCCGTTGAGAACGCTTCACAGAGACCTTTTACTACCTTGTGAATTGTTGCAGTTACCTGAGGAGGTAGTTGAATTGCCCAGGACTCGAAAACGTCCGCCAACTCGTAGAAATCCTAGTACTGAGGTACAAGAGCAGACAAATTCTGACTCTGATGACGATATTCCTTTAGAACTGCCGTACCGAGATCCTCTAGTCTGCACGAACACCAGGTTCATTGAGGTCTATGAAACTGAAAAAAGGTTACAGAATGACGTTCCCTCGAATCCTGTTTTTCAGGACTCTGTTGATAACATTTCAACTGAAGACTTACCTGTTTTGGCAGACTCTGCTGCCGAATGCTTACCTGAGTCAGAGCATTCTAGAATTGACAGTATACCTACCTTGAATTACTTACCTGTTGATGATCCAGAGATTTTGGAGCCTGAGGCTAATGAAAATGTACCTGCAGTCGCTTCTGACACGTTCACTAATCAAAGCATACCTGTAGAGGAAACAGAAAGAGTCTGTGAGCATGAAACCGCAAAAGAGCAAAATGATGAAAGTTTCATCAGAAAGTCTAATAGAGTTAGGCAGAAACCAAAAATGTTCACTTACCCTGAATTGGGTAATCCTTTAATTTCCATAGTACAGTCTCTTTTCCAGAGTCTTAGTACAGCTGTGACTGACTCTATCACGGAAAGCAGTTTTACAGATTCACCTAAACCTGTATTAACACAACCTGTTAGTTGCATGCACAGGGACGTGCATAGAGTTAACGGGGGAGGGTGTAACCCAGAGTGATTACAAATAAAAATTAAGAAAGGAAAAAAATAAATAGTAAGCCAGAGTGGGTACTAAAAGAAATAACCAAAAGTAAATTGAATTAAAAGAAAAGTAAATTAATAACTGAGTTCAGAATTGTAAAGTTAAAACTTTTTCCATTAATGATTCAAAAGTGTTTTCTTTTTGTTCTTATTTTTCTTATGTTGTGAATATGAAAAATGTATGCTGTATTTTGAATGTTATGTTGCCTTTAAGAGAATATGATGTGTAGTTCACTGACGACCTATCAGGAGAGAGTAATGTGAATGAGGGGATGACGTCAGAGCACGCGGAGAGATGAGATGTAAGCACAGTCTGCACAGAGAAATCGGCAGAGATAATTCTGAGTGAAATTAACATTGATTTTGATGTAAAACTAGACAAAACGTCTAGAGGTATATTTATTTTGTTTGAATTGAACTATATGAGTGATTTTGAGTTAGTTTTGATTGTTTTTATCGTGGACACGGCGATGATACGGACTGAGCTCATCACTGTGTGGAACAAGATGGCGAGCCTCCCAGCGAATCCTGATTAAAACGAAACCATAGAACGATTTCATCGGACCCTCTGCTTAGTTTTCCCCGGACGGAGGAAAAGAACTGTGCAGGATGACAGAGTGAACTGACGTCGAACTCTGTTCTCTTCTCTTCTCAATTGACAGTATTCTATTTTCCCCTTTCACCACAACGGTAGGCCTGAACTGTTGCATCTAACGTTTACTGGGGTATGGATGATATTTTTTCTCTTTTGAATTCAGAGACTGGTATTTGGGAAAAACACTACTGAATCTACAGATATTTGAACGTTTGTTCATTGTTCATTGCCTGTTTTTATTTTTATTTTAAAGAGAAGGGTTTATTGTGTGAAATAATTGAGATACAATTGTTATTTTTATTTTATTTTTATTTCTGAGTTGAACTGGGAAAAAAAAAGAAGAAACGAATCCATTGTGGATTTCGATTAAGAAACTTAAAACCTAAAATTAGTTCAAATAAGGAACTATAAAACTAAAAGATAAATATGTAAAAAGAAAACATTGAAATAAGAGTTCGAGGAAATTTGCAATAAATTAGCTTTCAAAAAGAGATTAAAAGGAAATAAATAGGCTAATGCCTAAAAGAAAAAGAGATATTAAAAAAGGGATAAATAACTAATAATTTTAACAAGGAAAAAGAGAAAACCCAGAAACCATTTTATTTAATTGTTTTATTTTTCTTGCATTTATTAATAATCCGTGGTTTCATTGTTAGTCAACTGCCCATTTTTCTTTTCTGCCATTTCCGTCTTTCCTGAAAGAGAGACAATTTAATTAATTTCATTCATTACTTTTCTCCCCTTTAATATAAATCTTGCAACATTATTCTAACTTACCTTTGTTGTCTGTCTGTTCATTTAATCTCTCACTGCTGCTCCCTACGAATCTAGAGTACTGGTCCATGTATCCTCTTGTATGACTTACCTTGGTGCCCATTAGGCCGTGGTGTCCTGGTGACCTGAAGGAGGCGCTACATCATCAACAGTGATGTTCTGTTTGTATGTAAAGATCTGACATGTTGGTACATTGAGCACCTGCGTTCTTTTGAACTGTGCAGTCATGTGCTATCACTGTCAATTACCAAACCCTCAGATCTAAATGACCCATTTCCTTTGCCAGCCTATACACTTCGGGGCAGGACCTATGTTACGCTCAAACATTATATCATATGCTGAATGAATGACAATTCAGGTTTTAAAGGGACTTCAGAAATTCTGCAAATTATCATTATTTAGTTTCATTCTTATTCTGTAGACAAAAATTATTATTTTTTAAAAGATTTCTGACTGCTCTTGTCTGTATGTCAGAAGATCACAGGCATAGCTTCAGGAGGACACAAAAGCATACATAATTTAATTCAACTAGGTGTTCAAATAGTAGATCAATAGGTTTGGTGAGAAACAAACTGAAATGTTATGAAATGTCACATCATGCATGTACTCGAGAGAGCAGCGGTTAGCTTAAATGCTATCCTGTGTGAAGGGTTTCTCCTTTAGCACAGTATATTTTGTTCAAGATTTATAAATAATTTGAAAGAAAAAAAAACTGTATATCAATCTTGAACAAATTCTCCTGTGCAAATGAGCAACCCTTCACACAGGATAGCATACACACATCATATATACAGTTAAATGGATTATATATTGAAGTTCATTTCTCAACAAACCCATCCATTTATGCCTTAAGTGCTTGAACTGTATTGCACAAGTCACATGAAATTATGAATGCCTCTGTGTACATTACATTTTAAACAAGGATGAGTGAAACTTTTCAAATCATATTTTTGCAAAGGATGGGTTTAGAATGATGAAATTGGGGTGAGCTGTCCTTTTAATTTAAGAAAACTAACTCAATTCTTTTACCTTTGTAGAGAGACCAAGTATGGAGAAAACAACTGTACTCCGAGTTATAGTTTGTGACAAAGACATCCGAAAAATTGTACTTCCTGTGAAACCACAGACAGTTGACTCACTGTTGGAACAACTTGAAGAAAAACTGGGACTTCAGTACAAGTTCGCACTTCAGTTTGAGGATCCAGACTTCAACAATTCCCTCGTGAATCTTACAGACATTGCTGAATTGCCAGATAAGCAATTCTCGAAAGAGATTCTCGAAAAACTCTCAGAAACTATATACAATTACAAAGCTTACCCAGATAAGGAAAACTTTGAGGCTGTTGCTACTGCTTTGATACAAAAACACCCTTGCCTTACCCAGCCTGGCTCATCTAAGGGGTGGAATGGGTGGTATGATAGCCTTAGGTGGAAAATGGGCAATTACCGCTCAAAACTGCGTCGAGCTGGATGCTTGGAGGTATCCATAAATGGTGGGAAAAGAAGAGGACTGCAGCCTCAGAGAAACATCAAAAGATCCAAGAGGTTTGAAATCAATTTTCTACCGAACTTCCCTGATGGTGAAGATGAAGCGAGCATGGAGTCCAAAAGGAAAAAGATGGTGGACGACATGAAGAAACGTCGTCTTAACGCTGCACTGATAGCCCGGAACATGAATTCTACATTTGCCTTGCGTAGAAAGGAATTGATAGAGAAGGAGCCTGCTGTGAAGAATACAGTGGAAAGGTGGCCAGCCCTCTTCACACAGAGTCAGGTGAGTCTTAATTGTTTTCCTATATCATTTCATCTTGAATATTTTCAAAGCAAATTTATCATTAACCAGTTTTGGTGTTTAATTCATACTTGGACATTTCAGTGAAAAGTGATTGCTTAATGTCAGTTTGTCCTACTTCTATTTTTTTAGATCATGGCAGAGTTTAGTCGTATATCTGGCAAAAACCTGCAAACTGAATTCTTTCAAGAACTGGACAGATTCACTCCACGTTTCATCGATATCTTCAGGGCTAAAGGTGGAGACATTGGTTCCAAACTTAAGAAGATTCTGCAGCAGATTGAAAATGACGTAAGCTCCTCGACATATTACAATTCTTTTTCGAAAGCAAAACAAATGTTGCTTTTGCTGTTGTTTTTTGCTCTGTGTTGTGTAAGCGCTATTCAATATACATTTTTATAACTTTGCAGAAATCGAACATCAATGCGGGACGAACAGCCGTTCTTCACGGCCTACCACTCCTCCTCGGAGAGGACCCCTCCGATTTTTACAAGACATGTTTTGTAAGTATTTTCTTCTCTGATGATTCTTATTTAACAGGCAAACTGTTCTTCAAACAGTTTTGATATCTAGAAAGAAGAGTTATGAAGGCAAAAAAAACAGTCAGGATACTGAAACAAAGAAAGGGATAGAGAAAAGAAAGTGAAAGATAAATAAAAAAATTTGGAAAAAAGACAGTATAAGAAGATACATTTTATATTGCATAAATAAATGAATAAAAAACATTTCTAAGAAAGACAATAGATTTTGATAGTTTTAATTAATATAGCTGGCCTTCAGTTTGTCTTTTCATGCAGTTGTTTGATGTATGTATTTCCCCCCTGCATCCACTCCTGTGTCCTGTTTGAAAAGGCCTTTACATTTAGACATACCGTGTTATTAATTTAGTTTCACATTTTAATGAGAGTATGTACTCTTAAAGGGATAGTTCACCGCAAAAAAAATTGTCATTTACTTACCCTTATGTTGTTCCAAACCTGTATGAGTTTCTTTCTTCTAGCTGAACACAAAAGAAGATATTTCGAAGAATGTCAGTAATCAAACAGTTGAGAGTAGAATTGAATTGACTTCCATAGTATTTTTCCTATTATGGAAGTCAATGTCTACTCTCAACTGTCTGTTTACCAACGTTCATCAAAATATCTTCTTTTCAGTTCAACAGAAGAAAGAAACTCATGCAGGTTTAGAACAACTTGAGGGTGAGTAAATGATGACACAATTTTCATTTTTGGGTGAACTATCCCTTTAAAAGATGTTTTGTGGCTTTCTTTGACCTCATTTTTGTTATATGTTTTCCCATTTTTAGGACTGTGATGACAATGAAGACATGTCGGACGTTGAAATAGGTATTCTGACAGTGATTCCCGAGGACTCTGCAACTGTACCCTACTCCATGCATCTTGGTGCCACAACAACGGCAATAATTTTGGAAGGTACAGTGGTTGTGGATGATCTTGAAAATCTTCCACAAGCAACGTGTTTGCTCTTTGGACTAATTTATGCTCTAAACTTAGAGTATCCTGCAGCACTGAAATGCACATTCGACTTCATACAAAGAGTGATTTTGTCCCTTGGCCACAAGTCACTCAAACCTAAAATCCAATCACTGAAAAATCGCCTGATGCAGTAATAGATCATAGCCATGATGCTAGTTTGAGTGAATAGAAGCTGTCTTTAAGAAAACTAAAGAAATTGTTCAGTACTGTTTTACAGATACTTCAGTTTTTTCCAATTGTTGAAAATGAAAAAAATAAAAATAATAAAAATCCACATTTAAGAGGATGTTTTGAAAAATTTCAAGTTTACTTGTTTGGTTTTAGAATAGTTTTATTAGAGAAGAATTTTAAAGAGAACTGTAGTAGGAAGGTGTTCTGTACTAAACTTGTAACATACTTGGAAGCTCTGCTTTTGAACACTTTGTAAAGATGTTAAAAACAAAGAAACATTGATCCTTTTATTGTCTTTTTTCTTTTCTTTTTTTTTTCTTTTTCTTGAGTGCAGTATGTGCTTTTTTTTTTCTAAAATGTTGCTGGCGGGCAGTTGACGGGCATGCCTTAAGTGATGTTTTAAAATTAATACTGTTTTATATAGAGCAAATAAAGTGTTCTAGTGTTGTGCCAAATCTGTTGTCTGTCTTTGCATTCTCAACTTAGAATTTTGAGTACAACTTGCTTGAGAAAGTTAAGGCAATCAGTTTCCACACATTCGTCTAGTAAAATGAACAAGCCGACATGTTAGAAGAACTGTTTGGTTTAAGTTCTGCTTACAAATCTCAACTTAAATCTGTTAGTTACCTAAACTTTTGAATTTGAGTTACTTGTACTCAAGTTTTATGGTAACCTCTACAAATACACAAGTTAACTCTACAAAGTAGTAGAGAGTAGTATCAACTAAAAAATTATGACCTAATTTACTTGAGAATTTTGAGGCAATCAGTTTCCACAGCTTTTCTAAGTAAAGTCAACTTATTACTTTTTACAGTGTAGTTTGCACGTTGGCTTAATGAATAGATGCTCAGCTGCTCATCTGCGGTGACGCGCGTGTTCCAGTAGCGTCGTCATATCTGGCTATAACATTACATATAGCCTATAACACGCTCTCACGCGTTTATATTATAGTATTTTTGGGAGGAGTACAATTTACATATGTGGTTTCAACAACCAGATGCATTTACACTTGTCCAGTTTCGTCTGGAATGCGGCCCAGACCACCTCCCGAAGTGGTTTGAGCGATCGGATTCAAATCCGTCTCGAATGCGTTTCAGAGGGCATTTACACCTGGTCTTTTCACGATCGGATAGCTATCCGATCTGAGAAAACGCATGAAGTGGCCAGGTTTAAACAGCCCCATAGTGTTTCCACTTGGGTAATTGTGTGCTAACTGAGCTGAAGCTGTGCTGACTTGAGTGAACAATTTTGAATGCTAGTGCTTTCTAAATGACAACATGGTCTAAGCAATGAGAAATGAAGGGATTTGTGTGTAGAGTTTTGCAGTGACAGTTCAACAAATCTGACTCATGTGTCAAAACAGGGAATAGTGTTTATAGTTTAGTGAAATGGGTGTGCTTTTTGATAAATGGCGTTATGGTTTTGAAATTTTAGTTCAAAAGCCTGGTTATAGTGTTTAAGCAATCGAGAAAAACTGTAAGTTTACACAAACATATGGTAATAAAATTTTTCCCGGACTGAGAGATCATGGCTTATGTTTACTTTATTGATAATTTCTTCAAAACAATCATTAGCTAATTAATGCATATAAATGTGTAAACAAGCACCTAGGTCTTCCCCCTGATAACTTTGTCAGTGGCAACATGGAGGAGAAGTTGATTGTTGCTGTGTCTTCTTTCCCCGTTCTCTGTCACATCTCTTTATTCATATAGAGACAGAACAATGAAAACTGACGCATGGAGCAAAGTGGCAGAGGTTGTTGGTGTTCCTGGTAGGTTTCAATGTAATAAAACTGTTTGTGTCCATGTTAAGTCCTGTTTACAATAGGCTATTGATTTCACATAGGCTATAAGACACATTTTGAGCAGTGTGAGTGGCAGTCACAATTACAAATTCTTTATTGTATTTTTAGACTATTCGATAAGAAAACAAAATGGTTCTCAACACTACTAGATAGCAAATACTTGTTTTTGTTGCTGAATAGATATATTTTGGTTCACAAAATTTTAATCAATATCACTTGCTTTTAAATGACATAAGATAGTCCCTAACTTTTTTAGTTTACCTAAACTGAGCTGTTCACATGTGTTAAAAAAATTGTTAAAATAATGCAATAAGTAGGATAAAACGATTACTTTTTGATTTTTAAGTTATATTTATAGACATATTAAGTATGATATGCATCATATCTGTTGGATAGGATGTGTTTGCTGAGCTACAGAAATGTTCTAAATAGAACTTACATTTAGCAGATGCTTTTATTCAAAACAACATATAATAGAGGCAACAATATTCATAGTCTACAATGCCAGTAAAAAAAAAAAGAAGCTATATTAGGAACTAATTAAAGTAAATAACAATCTTCTTTTAAAGTAACATTCTTAAATTAAGGTACATTTATTTGAGAAGCAAAATAACAATGGATAATAAATGTTGTATTCTGTGAAACTCATAACATGCATAAAAAAAATAAAAAAATAATACATGGCATTCCGGTAAGAAAAAAATACACTTCATTCAAAGAGAAAAAAAGTTTATTTGGTCTTATTAAAACAATAAACCTCTGTTAATTTCGAGAAATGTATCTGAAAACAAGACATATCTTTAATCTTATGTCAAATTGCATCTTAAGTAAATGTATCTTTTGTAGTAAATGTTCCATGACAATTTGACAATTACATTTTTGTGTGATTTAACAATTACATTTGTTCATACAATGTATTTATATTCACCACATTTAGCTGATGTTTGCAAAAAAAAAAAATGGAAGGGATTAAGAGATGCGTTCAAAAAGAACAAGAACCGAGAGAAGGAGGCTAGCAGGAGTGGAGCGGGGTTAGGGGTTCATAAACACTGGAAATATTCTGCTATTATGAGCTTCTTAACCCCATTCCTGGAGTTCAGGGAGAGCTCAAGTAACATTTCAAGAATCTCTCCACCCTCTACAACCAGTACATCACGTTCAGAGTGCCCAGGCATCCAGTGCAAAGATAGCCCATCCAGCGAAGATCACACCAGAATTGCAGGACAGCCAGTGCACACAGGAATACCAACACCGAACAGAATGCCCTGCCAAGCATCCACTAGAGCACCTAGGCAGTCAGTTTAATGGAAAACTGTCCCAGCTCCCCTAACAGTGTGTCTAGCTGGCCAGAGAGGACTCTCTCTCCACCACAATAGAATCAAGGACAACCTCAGGAGTTCAACGTCTTCATTCAGTGTAGAAGAAGTCCATCGCAACTCCCACCATTTGCTCTGCGTGTCTCTCCGGCCCAGGGCCGGCAGGCCACAATCTGCACTCCAGCCATAAGAACAGAGTCAAACTAACCATGCAAGTTCATCATATCTTCTTCATCCAACGGAGAAGAAAACGATCGCAACTTTAACATTTGACACTCACAGAACAAACAACTTCAATTTTCAACAACTTCAAGAACTGTGTCCCCTGCACAGACCATGCAAGTATCAATTTAATGAGGAGCTCTGAAAATTATAAGCTGATGGTTCTTTTCGTAGTTAAATGGATCTTTTCCATAGTTCCATTTCCTGCTTCCGGTTCCATTCTATCACTCACCATTTTACCTATGCATGTATGTATGTATGTTTGTTTAGTTTAGTTATGTTTGTGATTTAGTTAATAAAACTTGTGCACAATGTAACAACTACGAGAATGAACCAAACACAAACTAATCTTCTTCCAGAAAATTAATTCTAACTTTCCACTTCCTGCCGAACAAAGGGGAAGATTTGGTCAGGACTTCGTATCCTCATCAATCTTGTCATGGGGTCCAAGCATCACCGGTCTGACTAATTAAAAGAGCCCCCAGCACTAACGAAATAACTGGTCAATGCTAGCTTTGTTGCCAAAACACTGACTGGTTAAGAGAAAGACAGAGACCAAGGTCCCACACAGAGTTCTCACATTCCAGGCTCAAATCACCCAGGCTCCAGAGAGTCTGCAACCAAAGACTTTTATTGGTTAACTTTAAGGAAGAATGTTGTCAACGTTTGATGGTTTTTAAAAGAATTATCGGTTCAGAGAATGGTACTGCTCAGGGCCCTAACAAGAGGTCACATGACCCCTGCGACTAACAGACCCCATCTTTCTTAAGGACCAAGGAGATGAACAAAACAGACGTCAGCAGGAACTATACATGAGCTCAGATTGGAATTTCTTAAAACCACGAGAACTGAGATTTTTACATATCAAAATGCATAAAACTCATCCCAGAACAATTCTTGACTGACCTATAATCAGACTATCGTACATAATTCTTTGTTGTCTACAACCTAGTATATGTGTATATGTGTCTACACTTGGTTATATCCCATGTAAGTCATTTAATGGTTATAACTGTTAGATGTTTGAATGAAAGTGTGTTGTGTTTCATATCAGTAGGATCGTATGCTCGTGATTCAAAAGATGGCTTGATTGAAATCTGTGTAAAATGTTTCATATTCTTATAATAGTAATTTTGTCTAAACTGTGGCCTCTGTACTCTCTGCTAGAGCTTGCGGAGATCCCAGATAACGCATGATTTACGATGAGACAAATAAAGCCAGTGTCTAATTGGTCCGATCTCTTCAGGAGGTGGGGCAAACTTTTGAGTTTAAAATCTTAGACCCGAAACAAAGCTCTCTCTCTATCTCTGTGCTCTCGCTCTCGGGGTTCACCCTCAAGAAACGCTCTGCTATCACTCTCAAGAGAGATGGGCAGAAAAAGATGAAGATCTAAACCAGACCAGCAACCATGTAGACCGCAGAGACAAACAACCCAAATTAAGATCAGAAGAATGGGTTCAACAGCTTTATTCAAGCCATCTTACTACTCTCGTCTAAATTTTCTTTTCTTTTCTAAGTTTTCCTTTATTTTCCGTTGTGAGTCTCGGTTCTAAGTTAAGTTTTGCGACAAGATTTCGAGCCACGTTTCTTCTGCAAAGCCAGCTTCAAACAAAGACTTTCATTCCGCCAGCACACCACGTGACTGGCCGCTGCAGACCCAGGCACAAGGAGACCAGCCAACGAACCCGGGGAAACCCCCTTGTACGCAACGAAGGGAATTCCCAAAAAGGAACGCAAAGACAAGCAAGTACCTCCAGACTAAAAGCTGAACTGGTGTATTGATATAAATTTAATAACCTGTCTAAGAAATGATAGAAGGGTTAAATTAATGATTGATGGTTCGTTCCAGGTCATGTCTTATAAGTGCATATAGAAACTTGGGATTTCATCATCTCACTCTTAAACTCACTCTTAAAACTTAATCTTTCCTTACTCTTTTTCCTTCTGCAACTCGTATGAATGTGTGTGCGTGTGTTTGTGTTAGATATTAGTTTTATGTGTTAGAATAATCAATAAAGTCATGTTTGTATTTTAAAGAGAAGTATTACTTGTTATGTGCTTACGAATTTATTGTCTTGAACTTCGATCTAAGTTACCTTGCTAACTATAGTGTTTCACTATAGTTCGGATATTTATATCCGTTGCAGAGTTGATAGTTACAGCCAGTTCAAATGAACCGCGAACGAGTCATTTGCTCGGTTGTAATAAGTGACTCTTTCGAATTCCCTATAAATTAATTAATAATTCCTTTGAGCTAAATTGACAAATCACTACAAATACAAATATATTACAACAATATGTATTTGGTTCTGATTCTGTTGGAAACTTTTATTCCTTCATCGAAGCAAGACCAGGAGACTTGAGATGGATCTTATAAGCAGAAGAGATTTATTCTTCCGAGTCTGTAGTTCATCAAGTCTAACTTGTTGGGAACTTTTTATTCCTTCATCGAAGCAAAACCAGGAGACTTGAGATGGATCTTATAAGCAGAAGAGATTTATTCTTCCGAGTCTGTAGTTCATCAAGTCCGTAGTTCATCATCATCAAGTCTAACTCATAATACAGTATTCATTGTAATTATACTTTTCAAAGAGGGGAGGGATTACATAGAGGTGGAGACTCTGAATAAAGCATGTAAATGAGTATACAGGTTAAGGAACCCGCCCCAGACTCCATACCATTCAAACGCATATGTGCTAATCCAATAAGCCTAACGATTCAATGTCTGGACTGTGGCTCTGGCTCCAAGAGCCATTAAAGACAATAGGTTAGCCTCTCCGTGATCGGACTCGTTTAACTTACAAAGGAAAAACAGGTCTGGCAGGAATATCTTGCTGTAAACTCAATAATCACTTTCTCAGTTTATATACTATTGTAGTTGAAACTTAAATTAAACATTTAATAAATTTGTAATACAACACTTCCCCCTTCCCCCCTTAAAAACTCTCACAAAATACAAATTTAGAAACTTAAAAGTTCATTCTTGTAACTTGTGTAAGTTACAGGCACATAGCAATTTCATTCTTGTAACGTGTGATAGTTACAGGCACATAGCATGATCTGTGTTGTTCATCTGTAATTGCATGCTGACACAGAAACAAAACATGCAATTAGGGTCCGTGAAGTCCTTAAGAGTAATAGTCTTTTCTAGTTGAAAACTGTTATTTCCTTGTGCTGGACGTGGTTGACACATTTGATACTAACAGGTTTCTGAACCATGAAAAGTTATCTTCAGTCATCTGGTGTAATTTTGTTGATGGATGACTGAAGAGTCTCTGCGTTGTGTATTTTTTTTCTTTTTCTTTTGTGATAGTTCGTTCGGCAGTTGTCGTCTTGAAGTTGTGGCTTCATATGCAGGTGAGACGGTCGTTGCATATGGATCTCGGAAACAGCCATCAAATGGTATCTGCACAGAGGAAGAAAGAAAACAAAAGACGACAGAGCAGTATTTGTTCAAACACTAGGGTTGTAGCAGTATTTGTTTAAATACGGGTTGTATCGTTTTCTGAGTCTGCTGTTGTTGTTTCATTCTTTCCCTATTTCTTAATTGATTTGACACCTATGGACCAGTGAGGTGGGGATAAAAAACTGAGGGGGAAACCTATGAGGAAATCTTCACCACATGGCTGACCCCCGAGGCCTGTTGCACTTCGGTTCTTCTATGGGCTCCGCACTGGTCTGTGTGTCCTATTCTGTCCCTGTTGTGTGCACACTGTACAGTGTGTGAGAAAATTGGCACATTTCCATTCTCCAGTGAAACATCAGTCATAGTAGACATCATAATATAGCATGGGGACTGACTGGAATATTTCTGTGGTATAACATTTACGGCTGTGACTCTACTTAATCAGGGTTCCCTAAAAGAAGGCTGAGAACAGACACTTTCCTTTTGTTCTATTAAACAAAAATCAGTATTTCGTCTCTGTTGTTGTTTCTGGGGAAATTAAGCACTCACAGCCTAAATGGTTAACGCCTTATCAATCACCTTATGCCCCATGAGTTTAATGAGGAGGGGAGGGGCTACTTCAGAGTATCAAGCAAGCTTAGCAGAAGCTGAGTAACCTTGTTAACTTCTTTAAAGTTATTTTTGTTTTTCCTACACTCTTTCATCCAATGGCCAGGTTTACCACAGTAATTACAGCTGCCCTCTCTCTTAGGACATTTGCATTTCTGTTCATTCTCTGTGTTGACCTTAAAGGATGCTGCTGCAATTTTTACTCTTGCCTTGACATCAGAGTCTCTTTCCCAAATAGCTAACCTGTCTAAGTTGTTTTGCAGGGTTCTACTGGACCATGTTAACCTGTTAAGCTGCAACCCCACTTTTGAAAAATCCCCAGAAATGACATACCCAAACTGAAACAGATACAGTTCATGAACCCTTTGTACTAAAAGCACAAGTATGATCTCATTTGAAAGCTGACACCTGGCAGTTTATTGTAAATGTAGAATTAATTATTGTCATAATGAAAAAAATTGTTATAAATAGCTTTAAAGTTATGTAAAGTTATTAGAAATTTATTTTTATGAAACATCTTCATGAAAATAAAATTGAAGTTGACACTGTAACAATCTAGAAATGCACTGCAGCTAAAGCCACATGTCTGACCATATTATATTTAAAATATGAAGATGATAAGTCTAAAACTCTGTATTTAGTTAACCTGTTAACCTTTGCCAGTGCGCCCGCGCACTGAAGCGTTTTTTTTTTATTTAGTTCAAATTTACTATCAGATTTAATGTTATGCCTTGACAAACTATACATCATTAAAAAGATATAATACTCAAGTTTCAGTATTTGACCACTATTGTATTCTGAGAAACTTATAGCGACAGTTATTTCTAAATTTCTGTCAGGAGTTATGAAATGAAAAAATGAGTCGATACCTTTAATATGAATTATGCGCGTCAGCCGCTTTCATTCATAAAAAAACTCCCGTGCTGTCGTCATGACAGCGATACACAAAACAACGTCCCTCAGGGCTTTAGCTAAAAAATGTGCAGATTTGGAGAAATATTGATAGATTCTCATAGGTTTACATCAGATTTCTATTGACAGGAATAATATTTATTGAATTTATACCCAAATGCGTCGATGTAATCTTTATGAGCGTTTGGCACTCTCATTTACTGGGTTTTCAAGTCATACCAGAAGCCTGAGGGCGCTATAAGCACAATAATAACCCATATATGGGATATGAAGAAGAGCCATAATCATGTGACATTCCAGGACGTCACTGATACCAGAGATACACACAAAGCTAACAAGAGATAGCGCTGTATCATGCAGATACAGATATTTTGAAGACAATAAACATGATTGCAATGATATTCGAGTTACCTGTGTTTTTCAAGCCATGCCAGGTATTTTAATAATAATAGATTATATGTATAATGTAATGCTAATCTATAGACCATCATTGTGCAGAATATGATCAAATAGTATATTTTCTGTCAGATTTTTTTTATCTGATGTCAAATTAGATCACAGAAGATTATTTAAAACACTTCACTTGCGTTTTAAAGTAAGTTTGAAGCACAAACATGGTTTTAATCTCATAAATTGTCATGTATTGATGGTGTGCTAAGCTAACATGCTAGCTAGCTCTTGGTGCTTCTATCTTGAAAAAAATGAACTAAATACAGAGTTTTAGACTTATCATCTTCAGATTTTAAACATAAAATGTTTAGACATGTGGCTTTAGCTGTAGTGCATTTCTAGATTGCTACAGGGTCAACTTCAATTTTATTTTCATGAAGATGTTTCATAAAAATAAATTTCTAATAACTTTACAAAAATTTAAAGCTATTTATAAAAAAAAATTCATTATGACAATAATTAATTCTACATTTACAATAAACTGCCAGGTGTCAGCTTTCAAATGAGATCATACTTGTGCTTTTAGTGCAAAGGGTTCATGAACTGTATCTGTTTCAGTGTGGGTATGTCATTTCTGGGGATTTTTCAAAAGTGGGCTTGCAGCTTAACAGGTTAAATTTTTTCAAGATAGAAGCACCTAGAGCTAGCTAGCATGTTAGCTTAGCACACCATCAATACATGACAATTTATGAGATTAAAACCATGTTTGTGCTCCAAACTTACTTTAAAACGCAAGTGAAGTGTTTTAAATAATCTTCTGTGATCTAATTTGACATCAGATAAAAAAATCAGACAGAAAATATACTATTTGATCATATTCTGCACAATGATGGTCTATATAGATTAGCATTACATTATAAATATAATCTATTATTATGAAAATACCTGGCATGGCTTGAAAAACACAGGTAACTCAAATATCATTGCAATCATGTTTATTGTCTTCAAAACATCTTTATCTGCATGTTACAGCGCGCATCTCTGTAGCTTTGTGTGTATCACTGACGTCCTGGAATGTCACATGATTATGGCTCTTCTTCATGTTCCATATATGGGTTATTATTGTGCATATAGCGCCCTCAGGCTATTGGTATGAATTGAAAACACAGTAAATGAGAGTGCCAAACGCTCATAAAGATTACATCGACGCATTTGGGTATAAATTCAATAAATATTATTCCTGTCAATAGAAATCTGATGTAAACCTATGAGAATCTATCAATATTTCTCCAAATCTGCACATTTTTGAGCTAAAGCCCTGAGGGACTTTGTTTTGTGTATCGCTGTCATGACGACAGCACGGGAGTTTTTTCCCATGCACTAACCTATTTTATACACGCTTAATACCTCGTTATTGAATACAGCAGGCCACGCCCTACTATTTAGCCAAGCGAAACTCATAAGTCACGACACACAAACAAATCCCATGCGGGCGCGCGTTTTACCGGAGTAAGACACAGTAAATGAAACAAAGTTTCCTAGCAACAAAGAGAATAAAAGAGAAGCTAAAATCTACTGGGAAAAGTAAACACTCACAGACTGATGTTCTTTCCTGTTGTTCGACTGCTTCTTCTAATAAGTACTAGCAGATGGGTAGAATAAATACTTTAACTGGCTTTGGCCACGCCCTACTATTTAGCCAAGCGAAACTTAAAAATCACAACACACAAACAAATGCCACGCAGGCGCGCGTTTTACCAGAGTAAGACACAGTAAATAAAACACAGTTTCCTAGCAACAAAGAGCCACGCTAAAATCTACTGGGAAAAGTAAACACTCACAGACCGATGTTTTCTCCTGTTATTCGACTGCTTCTTCGATAGTGTTCGGTAGTGTTCTTCGGTAGTCTTAGAAGATGCCATACTTCATGTGGAATGTGCTTTGAGTGGCAGAGGTGAACAAGGTGTACACCTTGTAAGCTGTAGAGTTAGCCTCGATTAAGTATGGTACCCACTACTTCATCAGAGAGACCTGCATTCAGGAGTTGATCCCCCTCAGGGGCCAAACCCACAGCTTCCACATATCTCCCACGGGAGGCCGTCTAGGAGGGCTACCAGGTCCGAAAACCAAACTTGGGCCGACCAGAACAGGGCTACCAGTAGAAGTCGAACCCCGTCCTGGTGAACTCTTTCTAGAACTCCCAGGAGCAGAGCGATTGGGGGAAATGCGTACAGCCGAAGCCGAAGCCACGGTTTTCTTCCGCCTGGCCAAACAGCCTACTGCGTCTCGGGGTTCATTCCATCAGCTCCTGGCTCAACCCAAATTCAGGTGCCCAGGGATGTAAAGTGCTCTCAGAGAGAACAGCTTCCCTTGGGACCACAGGAGGATCTGATGTGCCAGTCTGCAAAGAGGGCGCAATATCAGACCCCCCAGATGATTTATGAACTAGACCACCGACGCACTGTCTGTTCGAACTAGAACATGGTGGCCTGTGAGGTCTGGGAGAAAATGCCTCTGGGCTAGCAGTACCGCTAAGATCTCTAGGCAGTTTATGTGCCAAGAGAGATCATGTTCTTTCCACAGACCCCGGGTCGAGCGGTCGTCCATGACCGCACCCCACCCTGTGCAGGATGCATCTGTCGACAGTATCTTGCGATGACAAAGTGCTCTAACACAGGGCCCTGGGACAGGAACCAAGATTGCTTCCACACGATCAGGGAACAAGGCACCTGCACGTAACCTTGGTCATGCGAAGCAGGTTGCCCCTCAGGGAAAACTCCTTGGTCTTAAGCCACCACTGCAGGGGTCTCATGTGCAGCAGGCCAAAAGGTATCATGTTAGACGCAGCTGCCATGAACCATAACAGCCTCTGAAACAACTTTTTTACAGTGATGCTCTGGCCTAGCTTTATTCTGGTCACCATGGGCAAAATCGACTCAATACGTACAGGAGACAGCTGTGCCCACATCGTAATCGAATCCCATCCAACTCCTAAATATGTTGTCCGCTGCACAAGAGTGAGCATGCTCTTTTTTGCATCTTAGTCCCAAGCGTTTCATGTGGTCGAGCACGACGTCTCAATGCCTCCCTTTCTGCCGCCATCTCCTGAAACTGGGCTAATATCAGTCAGTTGTCTATATAAATGAGGCAGCAGCAGCTGCTTACCACACTCCTTTGGGTGATGCATCATCGAGGAGAGACCCTCTGATTACTCGTTTTCTTTGTGGCACTCTGAGACTGAGACCTGCACTGTGCATGAGAGCACCGGCCTGGGATTTGGCCATCATATTGGAAGGCTGTAGCGTCTGGACCAATCGGACACACACAAATTATTCATTTATTTAATGAATAATCCAGCAAACTCACTGTGAAACTTTCACCAAAAACTAACATCCCAAATGAAGCTAACAAACTGGCAGGACGGTGTCTTGTTACAGGGAACACAGAGAGTTTTTACGATCGAAAGGAATGTGGCCGCATGTGCAAGAGAGAGACAATGGGAAGAAACAATCTTCCATGCAGACTTCACTGCATTAATCAGAGACGAACTGAGCTAGAAATGAACATGCATCCCAGAAACTGTGTGAATGAGTGTGATGTTTTGTGTCCTATTATGTATACACCATGGTATGTATTTTATTATACAACCAACGGTCAATGTAACCTTACCTGTTTCAAGTCTCCTATCTAATTAATCCTCATTTGATGACTCACGCTTTGATGTACATCACCTTCTCTTAGAATGCAGTGTGGATTTGTTATATCTATCTGAGTATTAATTAACAGAAAAGAGGTAAGGCAGATTTGAGATAGCGTCATAAATCTTCACCACAGAGGAAACTCCCGCCAGACAGTCCACCCTTCTCATTGGTACAGCAAACCCAGAGAGGGGTGGCCATTCTCAAGCTTTATTAGAGACGGACCACAGTGACCGCCCTCTCTTCTCAGCGCTTCTCATCCGAACAACAACGCAGTTTCTGCTGTTACTGGGGGAGGGGGAGGGGGAGGGGGAGGGGGAGGGGGGGGGGGTGTATGTTTGTTTAGTGTAAGTTATGTTTGTGATTTAGTTAATAAAATTTGTGCACAATTATGAATTTGATTTCTGATCCTCTGTTTGCATACAAAGTCCCTATTACAATCTTGATCCTGTTACATGCTCTAATTGCTGTACACAATAAGGAATAATTATTTTTCAGTGACCATGAAAGATACACTTTTCTTAGAATAAATGAATAATCGAAGAGTTTGTTGGAACTGATTAATTGATTGTAATTTTAATTTGGCTTACCTCAAAGTTAATCTAATTAACTGACCCAAATATTAATAATTAATCATAATTGGTAATTATGGATTATTATTAATATTTCCCCTTTGAGCTAATATCGTTACAAGGCCTTGCTTTGGCTCCCTTTGAGCCTATCAAAGAGGTTCCAGAAAAGTTCCTCATTTGCCCCTATTATGGATTTTTGAAAATGACCTTTTATGTAGTGTGTAAGATAGCTCTAAGTGAATGAAAACATCCTGCAAAGTTTTAAATCTGAAAGTGCACCGTATATAAAGTTATTGTCTTTCAAAAGTAAGAGTCGTCTCTGAGTCAATTAAATGAATCGTTTTTCAAACGAGTCATAAGCCGTTTCGTTGTGACGTCAAGACGAAACATTAGAATATTGCCTGCCCACTTATTGCATGCGCAGACACCAGGGAAAACTTGAACCTCAAACCAGCAGCTGATTCCTGTGGATACTGGATAGCATCATGTTGAGAAGACGGCGCTGTGCTCTATAATGTGAAGGTAAAGCCAGTTTTTTTTCACTGCCCAAGGACAAGCATGTGAAGAATCAGTGGTTAAAGTTAATCTTTACCACGATATCACAGCAGTATAATCCTAAACTTTTGCTGTGTTCCCTTTATTTTACTGAAGACTGCTTCTCAAATCTCAGAGTTCAATGTAGGATTCACAAACCGCTTGCTCTTGAAAGATGGTGTTCAAAAAACTTAGCTTTGAGTTTTATATTGTCTAGGTCTCTTGCTAACTGGTTGACTCACATTATTACTGTCTTACTGAAATACTTCTGCTAATCAGGTGTGGGCAACGATTACCTATAACTGTGTCTATTAATGCAGACTGTCTGTCGTTCTCACTACTTTGAAGAAATATTTGTTTTACCAACATTTATGTTACATCAGATCATTCACTCGTTCAGCTCGGCTAATGTATACATTGTATACATGCACTGTTATTGATACAGTTTCCATGTGTTCACCGCAATATATTAGAAAAATACTCTGTAAATAAATTATTACAAGTAAAATAATCGGTTTGTTGATGGACATGCACTTGTTAATGCTGATGGTGAGGAATTACAGTTGCAACATCTCATATAATGTACCTCAAACTGAGTAGTGTATCACTGAGAAACGTCCTGCTCGAGCCATACTTGTGATGGAGGTTCGGGTTGAATAACAGTTCTTCCAATGTTTGATCATCGGACTCACGCTCGCATTGATATGGTAAAATCGACGTCATTATTCGTTACTGTGTTTAGTTTACGGTGTAGGAAGCCTCAGGACAAGCAGAGCTGACATTGTCATGGCAATGGGCGGGTTTTTTTCCGATGCGCTGTACACGGTTGGCAAATCACAACAGACTGAGCTGTCTGGCCAATCAGAGCAGAGTATATCACGGAAAGGAGTGATTTAGAGCGATCGATTCATTTGGCGAGTCGTTTGAGAGTCATTGAAAATGTGATGATGTGCAAATGTATATTATGAGGAAATTAAACAGGTTTTTTTTTTACCTTTGATGCATGTAAACAGGTTGTAGGAGACTCCACAACAACATTAGTAAACTTTAAAATAGCATAATAGGGGCCCTTTAAAGACTACAGAGACTTACAGGCTCTGTTGGTAGCTCCTTTGTGCCTAGAATTTGTACCTGGCATGGTGAAAGCTTTTCTTCACCCTAGACCGGGTTATGTGTCTAAAGTCCCCACTAATATTTCAGGGCCTATTATGTTGCAGGCCTTTTGTCCTCCTCCCTTTCATTCTTCAGATCAGGAGAAATTTTATCTGCTGTGCCCAGTAAGGGCTTTAGATGCATAGGTCCAGAGGCATTCCCTCAGTGTCTTGTTCCCTCTTCAGGGAACCAGGGCTACAGTTGTAACCTGAGACATTTTTCTTTAGTCAAGTTAAAGTTGACTAAACGTCTAGGCGGTTTAGACTAGTTTTAGTAAATGTAGTCACATTTTCATCGTGCTGCATAATGGTTAAATTGATCACAATTGTTTTGCTCAAAATTGTAATTGCAACAGCCATTGTTTTCACATTTCATCAGAATTATTGCACTTTCACCTAAGTACAAATCAAGATAGGCTAATGTCAACTCGTACGCATGCTAACAACAAACAGTTTTACTCATTCTACATTCTACGACAAATAAAATGAGAAAATTAATGAATTCTATTATTTGTACAAAAATAATAACAATAATAAGAATAATAATAAAATATTCATCATAGCTCAGACACAATAATTGGCTCTGGTCTGGGCTCCCCCCACCCCTCCCCCAAACTCCGCCTGTGAGGCCATCCCTTAATTGCAGATTGTATAAATGTAGATGTAAAACCCACCAGGTCCATTTGTCTGTGTCAGTTATGGCACGACTGTATGCAACTCTTCTCACATTTTGGCCTCTGCTGTGTGTTAGTGGGCAGAGTCAGTCTAACGGTGTATCTATCAAGGAGATGAGGATACTTACAGCTTTTACCAGGGAGGAGATGTGGTTCTGGGAGGGATTTTTCCTTTGCATTCCAGCACAATACCATTGGTTTCAACTTTCACGACCAAACCTAAACTAATTAAATATAAATTGTGCGATATGGTTTTATCTTCTGGAAGATAAGAAAAACATAACTGTTTTTAAATCATACTGACTGATCTATTTGACATAATTTTAAATAAGTTTACTTTGTTTTATTGCAGCTTTACCCCTCGAGCACTGAGGTGGATGCAGATGATGATCTTTGCTGTGAGAGAAATAAACCAGCGGCAAGATCTTTTGCAAAACCTATCTCTGGGCTACCACATCAGGGTCAGCGGTGATGACATACCTGTATCTGTCAAGAGGTCTTTTCTCCTTGTCACTGGACAGCCAGAGAGGGACAGTGGACAAAGCTGTGAAGACACACAAAAGCAGCCAAGCCCTGTAATTGTGGGAGAGGCATCATCAGGAGCAAGGGCGCTGTAAAGGGGTGGAAGGTTAGGACGATTCTAAGGGCCCAGGCTGATTTAGGGCCCAGAAGAGCAGACCCCCTTTTTCTTTTCTTATTTCTTTTCTCTTTTTTATACATACATTAAATGTGCTAGGGCCCCTCATGCACTAAATTTGTATTTTGTCCGTTTTGACCATAGATTTAATATTTAAAAAACAAAGAATGTATTTACTGTTTCAGTCACACCCCTCCCCCTTACAATGGTTCATTCCACCTGCGCTGTCCGAGCTACGATCGCTAGTGTAACGTCTCTTGCTTATTGCACTTGCTATGATGCAGCGCAGACAGTGACACACGCAGGTGTCACATCAAAAGTTAGGGCATCAAAAAAGGAAAGGAAAGAGAAGACAGGGAACGCCGAAGTCGACAGTTGTCACACAGTTTTTCAAAAAGAAAGGTAGCTTGCCCTATTCATTCCAAAACTTTCAGAGTTACTTATTTTTGTTGCTACATGACCTGCTTTTATCTAGCTAGCTTAGTAAAATAATTACTGATTTATGATTTACATCCAACAATAATAACATCTCTGGGTTATCATGTCTCTACACCATAGACTGTAAAAAATAGCTCTACACAGATTCAGCGGCTTCTGCACACCCACGTCCTCCTTCTCCCCCCGTGCGAAATTCGCGTCCGATATTTTAGCACGTTAAAAAATAAATACAACCTCACGTTATGTCAATCACACTTGCACACTGCCTCCGAAACTTTCGTCCGTCAAAAAAAAAAAAAAATAAAAAAAAAAAATCGGATCGGGTTCGATTTTCTGCGTTTTCCGCATCCGTAACAAGGGTTTGAATGGTGTTTTGACAGTTTAAAGCCACAGAATGACGGATACGAAAAAACGCATGCGAAAATTTCGGATTCAGTGTGCAAGGACCTTCAGCCGAACAAGGTGAGCCTGAGCGCGAAACTTCACGAAGATTGAAGCCTCTCAACACGTCTTATCTACTGTGTTCGCCACATGATGATAACTTTACAAAACAAAAAGTAATCTATACGCTTCAAAAATCACAAAATCAGTTTGCCGTGTGTGTCGTGTGTTCTGTGAAGTGACAGTGCTTCTGCTACGATCGATTATGTCAAACTTGACGTTCTTAATATGAATAAAATGCCCCAGAAAAAAATAATATAAAAAACTGAATAAAACATGTGTCTGTAGTAACCATTGGCTATAAGGAGTTTACAAAATAGATATTTTAATATTTTATATTATGAAAACTAAATAGGCCAATAGAAATAATATGGTTATTATGTGTGTGTTTGACTTATACAAAAAAACATTTTTCTTGTTTTTGTAGGCTTTGTACTCATCTTTAGACATTTTAACTACGCAATGTGCGTATCTTTTTTAAAGTAGGCTATACAGGGCATGTTTATTGGGTTAAATTTTATCTGTAAAAAATGTAGGGGGCCCAGAAATTTTGGTTTCCATAGGGCCCAGAATTTCTGGCGGCACCCCTGATCAGGAGTCTCCATGGCTGTTCTGAGAACTCTAGGCTCATTCAAAATACCCTTAGTAAAATAAAATCATTTAACATTATGTTATGTTTTATCACTTTGTCTTGGTAATACATATTGTGAACTTGATGTATGTTTTCTGATTATTCAGATTCCCTTATGGTGTGTGTGTGTGTGTGTGTGTGTGCATATTTACATTTGGTTTTCAGAATGTATTAAATAAAGTACATATAGATTTGTTCCAATGACCGTTTTATTAGAGTGATATCTGTTTGTTGTCTTGTATTTATAGTGCATTGCTAATGTAACAGGGTTAAAAAGAACATTTGATTTAAAGAGTATTGTGTGAATTTCATAAAATAAGGCATTTGGTTGTATTTATTGGTGTTAGAAGGCTTCCCTCATGTGGCTATTAATGGTACTGCAGATATTGAATTTTGTCGCTCTTCTCTTGCCGTACCGCAGCAGATTCAAGTGTCGACGCTGTGGGTATGTATGGTTTTTCATGCTCTGACGCATTAACAAATTAATTGTGAAAATTATACGTTTCAAGTGAATCTTTTCGACGGAATATATTTCATACATATATGTGAACATATAGATAATGCATTTACAGGGCTCGACATTAAGGCTTGTCCGCTTGTCCTGGACAAGTGGATTTTTTGTAGGACAAGTGGAAGAGAATATTAGTTGTCCCACTGGACAAGTTAAATTTCAAACAAAATAAAATGCCCTGTTACTTAACGTTATGTGCCACTCATTAAGTCTATAATTTTACAGATTTAATTTTACCGATTTGAGACGTCGCATCACTGCCAGATTCAAACTGTGCTTTCGCGCGTTGACTGGCGCTGAGCCAGAGTCGGACGCGTTCAGCGCTGCCATATATCACAACTAAGCAGTGTTTTTAACCTCATAATGCAGACCTGCCAACCTGTACGCATTTTGCGTAGCGGATCCGCATTTTGACTTCAAAGTACGCTGGTACGATTTGTCACTCTAAATTACGCAAAAACCTGCTGACGCCTCTGTGCACGCGCTGTCCTCAAATCAAGCAACAGCAAAAGAAGAAGAGTTCGACCAATCATAGCGCTGGGTTCATTCCCCAAATAGCAAGCGGGGATGATTGACAGATGCGTAAGGCCTATCATTAAAAAGAGACTGAAAATCGACAGCAATAAAGATTCCCGCTCGATCCCCCTTCACTCCCGCGGCCGCCGTCTGGTCTGACTGAGTTCATAAGCGAGGACAGTACAGTACGGTACTTCTGACTCCTGAAGGTAAACGGCCTGGGCTCGATGTGGAAAGTTGATTGTTGAGTTAACTTAATCTTATGGATTCGATGATCACACAGATCGCATGGATTATCTTAAAATACTCCGTTAAGTTATTCATGGTTGGTCACTCAGAAAATAGGAAGACATCATTCAGTCATGCAAATAATAAAATGCTGAACAATAAATCTTGAAATCGCTATGGTTTAGTGATTATGAAAGTGCTGTGATTTGTGGATTACTGATAAGCGCGAGTCTGGAGAAACAGGCGTTTATTTATTCATTCATTCTCAGTGTTGAGAAACGTAGCCTTCATGTGTTACGTTATTGTGTTAATTATACCTAAAGTACCTAATTATGTTACATATTTATTTTGTACGAAAACTAGCGCGTCAGTTACTTATGGATTAAAAAGTACCGTTGTATCAGTGCTGCGCGAGCTCTCTCACAAACGCAACGCGCGTGCACAGAGAGAAGATCATTGTAAAATTAAAATTGACGGGCTATAGTTTAAATTTTGTTCGTGCTTGTTTTTTTTTTTTCTGTCAAAAAGCATTTTGTATTATCCATCCCTGCTTTTAAAATTCGTTAAATGACGGACGTTTTACTGTTAACACAGCCCTCATTATATGTCGGATTCGGAACTTATACTTTATATTATTTTTAGAATAAGTGATTCGTTATGCTATTATTGGACTCCTGTCTATTCTTGTCAACTGTTTTCTATAAATATGTTTGGTTAACATTTATTCAGCTAAAATGTGCAATGTTCAAATGCAAAGACAGCACGTCATAAATCGAAGCCCTTTTCCCTGTGGTATGTAGTATAGGATATTGGAAAATAAATTAATTAGCTAATCTTAATTGTACACAATGTTCCCATGTTTTTTTTATTATTTTTTTTACTGCGTTCTAGGGGTTTCTTCATTTTAGACTAGTTGACCAGCACACATCATATTATATAATGCATGTGTGTCGTCGTCCAAACCGCCCATACAACCCCCCCCCCTCCCCCGTCGTCGGTACGCAAAAAAAATTTCCATGGTTGGCAGGTATGCATAATGTTTATTTTAGGTTTCAGATATTTAAATACACATAAGCACGAGTAAAACAATACATTTGGAGTTTGTAAAATACACACTGATGTCTATGGAAGCAGCAATAACAATCTATTAAAATATAATTTGCCGACGTGTGTTATTCATATCAGACAAACATAGTGGAAGTAACTATAAAGTTTACTCTATTCTTCTCAGTTCACCGGCCACTTTCTTGCATTTATTTCGGGAGAAACTGATGAATTCACGTGCTGTAAATCCGACTGACAGGACAACATGTGGCGCCCATCTCATGATCAAGATTATTTATAAAGGTTTTTAAACAACCAAACACACTCACTCACACGTATTTGAGAATCGGAATATCAGATAGGCTGATTGATGACATGGTAAGCAAGTTTGTGAATATTTTGAATAAAGGAAAAGCGAAATAAAAGCGACACATCTGTCATACAGTATTATTGTGGCTGCGGTGTATCGCGTGACGCGTCGCCATGGAAACATTAAAGGGAACGTTCGCCTTGAAAAAACTCACTCTGGGGGGTGGGGGGGTCAGTTAGAATATTTTAAACTTACGCGTGAAAGGGTTAAAGAAATGATCAAAAATAAATATATGTGTGTGCTGTAAAGTGGTTAGAAAAAAAAATCGCAATCGGCAGGTCAAACTCAATGAAAAACCGGAATCAGCCTAGAAAATTGAAATCGGTGCATCTCTATGTCTACAAAATTATTTTAGATATAGTATACAGTAAGTCTAGCTAGCTTAAGCTTGTCTAGCTAGCTTGCAAATTCTGAGGATACCTACAAGAGTCACCACTTCCTCTGGTGATACACTGCACACCAGCGTGCAAAGTATTACTTTGTATTCTGGAGTCTGGAGTCTGGAGATCCTTATTTCTTGTTGAAGGGGAACTCTGTTCTTGGGACACGTTCCTTTCTACTGTTTCAACTGAATTGTATTAATATTGATAGTGTTTGGATGCTTTCAATGGTTTGTTCAAATTCTGCATTAGCAAAACACAAAAAAACAATTAAATGATAAAATTATATCTTTACCCGGACAAGTGACTTTTGTGCATGGACAAATAAAACATAAATTTACTTGTCCGAAGGACAAGTGCCTCAAAAAGTTAATGTCAAGCCCTGCATTTAGCACTTTAACACGGTTGTTGTGAGTATTATAAGATGTATTGAATTTCCATGTGCGTCACACGTGCGAGCACGGATTCATTTCTCGTGACGATTGCGTCTGTCTTAACTATCTGACGATTATTTGTATTATGATTTGAGTGAATGTGTAATTTCTATCTTTCTAGTCCATATGAATGTCTGCAGTCTGTCATCAGCCAATGTAAATTATCTTTCTTCTTGTTGTTTCCAAAAAAAGGTATGTTGCTTTCGAGTTTATTCTGTTTTAATGATTAATGAAGAATTACTGATGTTGTCTGCAATTAACTATTCTGTACATTTACACTGGTGTACTTATTATAAGCATTATGTTAAGTTTTTCACATTGTATATCATTACTATGCGTTTAATGTGAATAATACGAGTTAGTGGTAACCGCAGCAGATTCAAGTGTCGACGCTGTGGTCCATATGAATGTCTGCAGTCTGTCATCAGCCAATGTAAATTATCTTTCTTCTGGTTGTTTCCAAAAAAAGATAAATTCGAGCTGAAATTTGTGAGTGTGTCCTTCCACATCCGTTACACTAATCGTACTAAAATTTTGTGTTTTTATATTTTAGGTAAGCTACTTTGCATCCTGTTCCTGTCTCAGTAACAAGAGAGAGTTTCCAGCATTCATGCGGACAATGCCAAGTGATCTATTTCAGATTAAAGCTTTGGTAAAACTTGTATATTATTTTCAATGGACATGGGTCGGGTTGATCGGTGTGGATACAGACTATGCTCGGTTTGCCATCCAGCTCTTCCTGAAAGAGTCAGAAATATTTAATATTTGTCCTGCTTATGTTCGCATTTATCCTGTTGCACTGACGCAAGATGCAGCAGAGGAACTTGTGAACATTTTGAAATCTTCTTCTGCCACAGTCATAATTAACTTCTCTGTGGACTCTTATCTGCATGGTATCCTGAAAGAGTGCAGACGGCAAAATCTCACACATCTTCAGTGGATTGCCAGTGAATAGAATGAATAGAATGAGGCATTTATATAGCGCTTTCATATGTACTACTGTACACCCAAAGCGCTTTACAATCATATCAGGGGCCTCTCCTCAACCACCACCAGTGTGTAGCATCCACTTGGATGATGCGACGGCAGCCACAGAACAACGGCGCCAGTGCGCTCACCACACACCAGCTATAGGTGGAGAGAGGAGAGAGAGTGATGGAGCCAATTCAATGTAAGGGGATTATTAGGAGGCCATGATTGGTAAGGGCCAATGTGTGGAATGTGGCCAGGACACCGGGGTTACACCCCTACTCTTTACGAGAAATGCCATGGGATTTTTAATGACCACAGAGAGTCAGGACCTCGGTTTTACGTCTCATCCGAAGGACGGTGCTCTTTGACAGTATAGTGTCCCCGTCACTACACTGGGGTGTTAGGACCCACACAGACCACAGGGTGAGCACCCCCTGCTGGCCTCACTAACACCTCTTCCAGCAGCAACCTGGTTTTTCTCAGGAGGTCTCCCATCCAGGTACTAACCAGGCTCAGCCCTGCTTAGCTTCAGTGGGCAACCAGTCTTGGGCTACAGGGTGATATGGCTGCAGGGTGAGGCCTGGGCCACATCAAAAGTCCTTTGGGAGGATTTTGATGATCTGTTAAAGGGAACATTGGGTTTTGCCATACGGAAAGCTGATATCCCACATCTTGGAAGTTTCCTCAGAAGAGTAAATGTTTCTGTTGTGCAGTTGTCCAATTTTCTCTCTGAGTTTTGGGAAGAGACTTTTCATTGTCGGCTGAATGAGTCCTTAAACACCGATGTACATGGAGAAGCAGCACAGAACTGGCCACCTTGCAATGGCAGTGAGAGTTTGGATGATGTGTACACTCTTTATTCTGATGTGTCACAACTCAGAGTGTCCTACAACGTTTATAAGGCTGTGTATCTAATTGCACATGCACTACATGACATGAGCACATGCGTGCCAGGAAAGGGCCCCTTTCAAAATGGGACATGTGGGAGTCTATATCAAATTCTGCCATGGCAGGTTTGTCTGCTTTACATTGTCAGCCCATACATTCCAATATACAGTATGTGTGTGTGTGTGTGTGTGTGTGTGTGTGTGTGTGTGTGTGTGTGTGTGCTTTACTTTGCATTATCCTTTCTCCCAACCTTCATCGAAGCTCCTTCACTACATGAAACAAACACATTTCACAACATTAGGAGAAGAGGTCAGATTTGATGACAACGGTGATCCTATTGCATCCTACGATCTGATGAACTGGCAAAGAGGGTCTGATGGCTCCCTTCAGCTAGTGAGGGTGGGATTCTACGATGCCTCCTTTGAAGAAGACAAGGACCTAATAATAGATGAGCCAGTAATTATGTGGCACAGAGGAGAGAAGGTGTGTGCCATCCCACTCATCACCAGATACTGTTTACTATGTTTGCTTTTCATTCAACTCTACTTAATGTTTATGGCTGAACTAAGAAGAATCCAGTTTCATAATTTAAAATGGAAATGCACTGTTGATTTTATTTTGTAGTAAACGTATACACATTTGAATTTATTTTACATAATGATACACACTCTAACAGAGTAGTGTTGGGCGATATGCTCCATTTTCATATTGTCCTATCGTCAGCCTGTGAAATTGGCGATAGCCTACACGATATTATCGTGAGGGGGGTGGGGCTGTAGCAACGTTGGTGCGCGACATTCAGCAACTGAGCGACAATGTTCTGACAATTATTTATTTATTTATTTTTTATGCTAGATGTGCCCCATTTAGCATGTTATGTTTTGAGGTTCATTTTTAATTAGTCAAATGTTAGATAATTACATACTTTTTAAATATTGTTTATCCTTATTATTATTTAATGGACCTATCAGTAAATTAGCCCAATTATAATCAACACCTGCAAGCGTACACTTTGAAGAGAAAAAAATGACAGAAGGTTACATTAATTCAACTTTATTTAAACTGCATATGGTAATCAAATTGCACTTCCAAAAGTCATACAATTGTGAAAAAAGTAAAAAATAAAAAAAATAAACGAATATACAAATTTCTTTTAGGTATAATAAATAAAACATAAAAAGCAAAGATCAGAACATTTAATGAAAGTTCGGTAACCGTAATCAGTCCAGGAAACATCCACAAAATGATGTTTTATTAACAAGGTTCGGGAGGAACACGTTCTAATGATCAAACAATCAAGTCATTCCAACCAGCTGTCAGCAATCAGTAATCAACAGGTCCACAACAGTTCTCAGCATGATTAAAGGCCTATAAATACACAGGTAACACAGGTAATACTGTTCCTTCATTAATGAATAATTACACAGGAACAAACGAGTAACGAATTATTAACATTCTAGTAACTACTATTAACTAACATGAAACTCTGATTAACAAATTAGTAAGTAATAGCGCTCAGATGAATGTAGTAGTTCACTATTAGCTAAACAATAACTACTATTTTTTTCATACCTCCTAGAGAACTACTATCTACAGGTTCATAATTAACATGAATAATGCATAATGTATAATAAAAGGTAATGGTAACCCACTAGTAATGACTCAAGTATTACTACATCATTCTAAAGGAACTACTAATTATTTGGATCAGTATTCTAAAGTGAACAACATGATAACTACCTAATATTGACTGAAGTCATTGTATACGGAGCCCCTAAAAGGTCATGGTGGTGGAAAAAAAAATTAGGGGTGGGTAGAAAAAAATCAAGGTGGTGGAAAAAAAATCATGGTGGTGGGAAAAAAAATTCGGGGTGGGTAGAAAAAAATCAAGGTGGTGGAAAAAAAATCATGGTGGTGGAAAAAAAATTCGGGGTGGGTAGAAAAAAAATCGAGGTGGTGGAAAAAAATTCGGGGTGGGTAGAAAAAAAAATCGAGGTGGTGGAAAAAAATCAGGATGGGAGAAAATATATATATATATATTTTTTTTTTTGCGTTCTCTTGCAAAACCATTTCCTGTTTCCTGCTTGCTGTACTGCTTCCAGTGGTTCAGACAGCTCCGCGCCATACATTCATAATGGAGCAGTTCATAGAGTTTTATTTTGAACTTGGACTGAAGTACAAAGAAATACGGTATGTGCTTAGTTCAAAGCATGGTTTTGACGTCAGTGAAACACACCTGAAAAGGATATTACGCAAAAAAGGACTTTCTCGACGGAAAGGTTACTCGGCCTTAGTGGATCTTGTTGATTTCATCAGTCATCAGCTGCAGTACTCTGGGCAACTTCATGGATACCGATGGATGTACGCGAAATGCAGAGAGAGGGGTCTGCGTGTGAGAAAAGAGGATGTGCGCTTGGTGCTGAAGGAATTGGATCCTGCAGGAGTTTCAGCAAGGAGAGCAAGGCGTCTCAGACAGCGCAACTACTTTGCCAAGGGACCAAACTTCATTTGGCATTTGGACTCGTATGATAAGTTAAAACCATATGGCGTTTGCATTAATGGCTGCATTGATGGCTTTTCGCGCAAGATTATTTGGCTGAATGCTTACACAACTAGTAGCGATCCAAAGTTAATAGGTAGTTACTATAATGACGCGGTGGAGCGTTTGGGAGGATGCCCTAGAGTCGTAAGAGGGGATCTTGGAACTGAAAATGGTCATGTTAGAGACTTTCAACGTTTTCTTCACATCAATCACGCAGAGGAAACCCTCGACAGCTATTTGGAAGGTCCAAGTACTGCCAACCAAAGGATCGAGTACTGGTGGGGGTTTTTGCGCAGAGAGTGCATGGAATTCTGGATTTCCCTGTTCGCTGACCTCAGAGACAGTGGGTTCTTCGATGGAGGATTCTTGGACAAAAGTTTGCTCCAGTTCTGCTGCATGGGACTCATCCAAGTAAGTTTATCTGAAATTATGTTCTGATGCCTCTCTGTGTGTGAAATATTCAGAGGGAGAAGGGGGAGACGGGCCGGGGAGAAAGGCAAAGTCCCCAAAATTGGATATTTTATCATTACCACATTTTTATAAACACAACAACACATGACTGTTTTCGGTGGGAGACAAAAAGGAGACATTCAGAGCAGTAGCCATCATCTTTTGGTTTCCACAGTCTAGATGTTTGTAACAGTGATACACTGAGTAAATGAGGACACAATTTACCATTTTGAGTACTCTATTTCCAAGTTTTGCCTAATTTTATTAATTTATTTTTATTGTTTTACAGGATGAGCTGGATGACACTGCACAGATTTGGAATGCACACACCATTAGGCCATCAAAGAACATCAGTAACCCCAGTGGTCGGCCCAATGTGATGTATGCACTGTCTGAGCTCTATCACACCACAGACTTCCTGACCTCAGCTGACACTGAAAGTGTTCAGTTGTGCAAGAATGAATGCACTTTCCGACGCCCCATACCATGTGATCCAGATGTAAATGAACTGTGTAATGTCATAATCTCTGAGTTTCAGTGGAACATTCCAAGAGACCCATATCAAGCTGTGAACTTATATGTGCATTTAAGAGATGTGATCAGGGCATTACTGTAAGTAAGGTCATTTTTATCTGAAATGTCTATGTAATATGTAGACAATACTGTCTCCATGGGAATCCTGCAACATTGTGGAAAGTTTTTATATAGAATTACAATTTAACAGACTACAATCTAGGCACATAAAAGTCATTAAAAATGAAACCAACATTTGCAAACTTGTTTATTGTTTACAAAGTCGTATTCAACTGTAAAGAATGCTACTGAGGAAATGTTAATTTCCAAATTTGAACCTGTATCAACACGTAAACAGTTTTACCTTTATAAAATAAAAAAAGTTTACATTTTCAGAGAACTTTCCTTACTAACAACCAAACTGGTACTGCATAGAATGGAAATCAGAATGTTTGCTAAAAGTTCAATTACAATTTAATTTCAAAAAGTTTGAATAGCTGTAAATAAAATGCATTTAAGGTTGAATTGACATAAGAATCAAATATTTATCAATATTAATGATTGAGGGATATATTTTAAAAGAACACAAACCTGACCAAATACTATGGTTACATTTTATGTAATTAACAAAAAAGCTAATGATTTGTTGCATTTCCATTCTAACAAAGGTTACGTACGTTGCATGGGATGAAGATTGTTTCAAGACATTTTAGCTAGAAAAATACACATTTTAAAATATTATACTAAAATGTCTTTTGTGCAAACAAAACACTTGCAACAAGACGATCAAAAAAAAAAACAGTTAAACCGTAACAGCACAAATTATATGCTTTCAAAGACAACAAACCTGACCACTTGCTGGGAAATGCTAAACCTATTTGAAACGTAATTAACGTAATGACAGTCAAATGTAAATTAATTAATTTTTTCAAATTAATAGTCATCCAAAAACTGCTGTTGTTTGTAGCATCCTGTTCTTTTCCCCATTGTATATAAAAATACCATCGAACATGCATAATAACTACAGACTATCAAGTTCCAAAAAAAAAAAAAAAAAAGTGACTTTGATGACTATGACCTATTCCTGGGCAGCAACAAATTCACAGGATGTCCATTTCTAAGTAATCACTAGACAGAACATTGTCAAACTCTGTGCGGAGGTCTGGGTAAGAACTCTAAGTATAATGTAAATCAAGAGTAGCTCCGCAGGTATGAGCTATTGGTCTTCTGCTGAGGCCAGATTCTGCATTGAAGCTTACCTTAATTTGATCAACACATATAACAGAAGAACCAGTGCAGAACCGCAGAAATTTTTCGGCTTTGCTTTGGTCAGCATTTCTGAGATAACGTTGCAGATGATTGAATACCATCTGTTCTTTCTGAGAGCGAATCACCTCTGTTGTTTGAAGTAGCTGTGCCACTTTTTTGCCAGTGGCCGCCTTTGTGTCATACAGAGATACTAGACTGTCTTGGTCTGGTACTTTCAGCAGTGCAACTGGCATGGCTCTGGAGAAACAATCTATTACATATTTGGGCTCTTGAAGAATTGCTTTGTGAGCCATTGTTTGGATGGCAACTTTCATGGTGTTTTTTGGAGGGATGGAATGAGAGCCCATTCTTGTGAAGAGGTCAAGCAAATCATCTTCATCACACTCCTCCAGCGTGCCTTGACAAGCCTTTGCAACGGCAGTTCGTTCAGCCAAAGAGAGGTAGTTGTGGAAAGATGACATCAGGATATCATCATTGACTGAGTCAATTCCATGCATGCATGCTAAAATGAAAGCACAGGAAAGCCTTACTGGCAGTACACCAAGGTCAAGTAATCCCTTTACCCAGATCCTTCCTACTGCCTCCCATTCAGCTTCAGAGAAGTCCGGTCTCAGTCTAGGAACCCGCTCATCTTCTCCTTCACACTGTTCTAAGAACTGATCCCAGAATGCAGTGTAAACTTCTCTGGACACCCCAGCATCATCTACAGCTTTCTCATTTACAAATTCCATCTTCAGTGTAGACTGAATTATGCTGCCATCCATGAACACAGCCAAAAGATCTTCTACAACCTTTACCCTGTGTATTACAGCATTCACAACCATTGCACTTTCAGAGTTTCCAGATGAAATTACAGGAGAAAGATGGTTTCCTGAATGGGATGGCAAATTTTCTGGTAGTAAGGGCATTTCACTACCAATCTAGAAAAGGAGAGTTAAAAACAGTTTAGAACAATTATTTCTATATTCTTTTACAATATGTATTCATTAGCGATTTTCTACTAATCAGTTCAGTTAAACAGTTCTCACCCTCATATTGTTCTAAACAAGCTTTTCTTTAGTGTCACTGTAAAACAGCACTGTGTAATTAGGCTAAGCTGCATTTATTTTAGTTAGATTTTGAATACTTAAGTTTAGTTCTAGGGTTTCCAATTGCGTTTACTATAATGATTTCATGTAGTTTCTGTTAAAATTGATTTAAGATATATTTTCCTGACACAGTCCAGTCCCCATTCTTTGTACCTGCATGAAAAATGTATTCAACAGAAAAAGAAAGTCATGCTGGTTTGGCATGACATGAGCCACAGAATGTTCATACAAACTGTTCCTACGCTGACCAAAATTATAAACGCAACACACATTTGGTTTTGCCCCCATTTTTCATGAGCTGAACTCAAAGATCTAAGACTTTTTCTATGTACACAAAAGGCCTACTTCTCTCAAATGTTGTTCACAAATCTGTCTAAATATGTGTTAGTGAGCACTTCTCCTCTGCCAAGATAATCCATCCACCTCACAGGTGTGGCATATCAAGATGCTGATTAGACAACATGATTATTGCACAGGTGTGCCTTAGGCTGGTCACAATAAAAGGCCACTCAAAAATGTGTAGTTTTGCTGTATTGGTGGGGGTCCAAAAACCAGCCAGTACCTAGTGTGACCAACATTTGCCCAACGCAGCGCAACACATCTATTTTGCATAGAGTTGATCAGGTTATTGATTGTGGTCTGTGGAATGTTGGTCCACTCTTCTTCAACAGCTGTGCGAAGTTGCTGGATATGCCACACTTGTGAGGTGGATGGATTATCTCGGCAAAGGAGAAGTGTTCACTAACGCAGATTTAGACAGATTTGTGAAAAATATTTGAGAGTAGTAGGCCTTTTGTATACATAGAAAAAGTCTTAGATCTTTGAGTTCAGTTCATGAAAAATGGAGGCAAAAACAATATTGTTGCATGTATAATTTTGGTCAGTATGTATAACTTACATCATGGAACTTTAGACTTCTGTGATGTGTCTTTGCTTTTGTTCACAAATATTATAAATGCCTACTTACATGTATTAGAAGAAGCTTGATTCTCAGATTAATTAGATTAATTTAGGGCCTCAACGAAGAACTTTGTTAGTTGTCAAATTTCAAAGGTTTGTCCCTATGTATGTGATCTATATAGACTTTGTCCCTTCCTTAATTTTCATTGTATACAAGCAAAGCCAAATCTTACACAAAAGTATTTTAAATCAACTGCAGGTGATGGCACTTCATTTTCAGCGTCATTCAACTCTACATTCTGGAGGATTAATAAATATGCAGAAAATTATAAGTAAAACACATTGTCACAATATATATATATATTTTTTTTTTAAAAGGACCATGTTACCTGTATGATGTTCTCATTTAGATTCCATCTTATTACAACTGCTTGGTCCTCATCTGTTTGTTCAAGTTCATCCCCTTCATTCCATTTAACTGTGTCTTCCTTATCATTGTCCTCTTGAAGGGTCTCAACTATGCTGCTGTGTAGCGGTGGAGAGTGATTGGTCAAGTCAATAAATTCATAGCTTCTCTGAAAATCAGAGAGCTCAAGTGAATGCTGTGGACTTTTCAATTGATGTGCATTTTGTCTACACAGTTCATCAGTCTCCTCTTCACTTAAGCTTCTTGCGAGACTTTGGAAGGTGTGTCTTCTTTGGATATCTCTGGGTGGTAAAAGAGAGTCTGGGTGGTATGAAGTGCTGGGTGTCTCCAAGGTAAAACCACTCTGAGGAACATACTCCATTCCTCTTGTTCTTTGGGCTTCAGTTCTTAGTTGTCTCTGAAAAACATTCAATATAACATTCACTGATTAACATTTAATTGTAAATGTAATTATTTCAGTGCTACAACAAACAATTATTTAGATTAGTGATTTATTAAATTAAAATGTGATGTACCTAAAAGTTAAATAAAAATGCAAATGTTAAAAAATGAATAATAACTTAATACTCAAATTAGGATTAAATTGTGTTGTTTTAACATTAATTTATATATCATTTAGTGATTTTTCTGCATACCACTAAAGCAGTGGTTCCCAAACCTGTCCTGAAGGCCCCCCAACACTGCACGTTTTCTTTGTCTCCCTACTCAAACACACCTGATTCAACTCATCAGCTCATTATCACATGGGTTAATTGAGCTGATGAGTTGAATCAGGTGTGTTTGATTAGGCAGACAAAGAAAACGTGCAGTGTTGGGGGGCCTTCAGGACAGGTTTGGGAACCACTGCATTAGAGGAAGCCGGAGAACCACACTTTGAGGACCACTGATTTAGATAATCAATTACCCAATGGTTGTTTCAGATTACTCAGTATGTTTATTTTGTCATTGAGAGGATCAAGCGTCCAGCAACATTGAGATTTTTGTAAACATCAGCAAACCATAACAAAAACATTTGTTGACAGTTTTATGTCGTCAACGTTGTGGATAATGGTGACTAATTGTTTCAGCCCTAAATGATCATTAACAACTCTTGTTAGTATATTTACAAATGAAACCCAAAATACATTTAAATAAATCCAAGCCAGTCTTCATGATTTTACTAACCTTCCTCTTGGTGTCTTTGTTAGATGGAAGTCTGTCATCCGATAAATGCATGCTTGTATCCTCAAGACCACTGTCACGTCCATGCAATGACGCTTTCGCAGCAGTTCTCTCAGAATCACCATCTAATCCATCCTGCACTGAGTATTCATTACATTCTTCATCACCATCAGATAAAGATTCTACATCTGTGAGGTACACCTCTTGTTTAGTGCAAATGTAAAATCTCATCAATTTCAGTTTGGTTTGCTCATAGAGATCTCCAACATTGCTGTCTGTGGGAATGACGTTTTTTTTTAAATCACAAACACAAAAAGTGAAGTCTGTTTCTGGACCTTTTGGTGACTCTCCATTTGGGAAAAAAAGGTTCTTTCCCATTTCCATTATTTGTAGAACTGTTGTCTTTTTTTTAACTGTCAAATGCCGAGTGCCACCACCATTATTGGTCCTCACTTGTTGGTATCCATTATGGCCAAAGTGAAGCCATCCAATTTCAATTCTCTTGGCTGTTTTTTCTGCGGACACATTTTTGTGTCTTGCCATTATATTACTTTCCCTAGGAAAGACACTTGCTTTTCCATGGAGAGCTTTACCAGACTTTGAGCCCAGCTTTCTTGCTTCTATTTTACTTCTCAAATTTTCTAACAAAGATTCTTTGTTAGAGCAGGCAGCTGTTTGTTGACAGAAGGAGACGACAGCCAGTCGGTCACCAAATGAACCGATATACCTTGCCAGTTGTTCATCATTCATAACTGAGAGCACAGACTTGTCAATCTGAAAATACAGTAAAATTTTAATTTTATAGATTAGTTTTTAAAAGAACATAAATGCATCCATGAATTCATAATACATTAATTAACCATCTATATTAACTAACCTGTATTTTAAAACATCTAACAACATTTATGTAGAAAAAGTCACATCTCTTGATCTACGTGCCATGCTGATTTTAAAATGGAGCTCAGTATAAACTTTAAGGGTATAAATAATCTAACAACCTAGCTAGTGTTTACTGGTAAATTCAATTACATTTAGTAATTGTTGCCCTGATCAGGTTGCCCAGATGAAGCTCTTTCACATAACACATATTTGCATCTATTTCACATACAATACCTGATAATTAATAGGAACAATACAAAAAAACTTAATTATACCAATAAAAGGGTTCAAAAAGTTTATATCCTCTTAATTAGTTTGCTATGTTGCTTGATGATGATTAATAACTCTTTTTATGTTCACTTCTGTGATAGTTGCACATCACAGAAATTAGAGATTGATATATCTCTTTTGACAAATTACTTAAATGTTCCTCATTTTGTAAGTTTTGGTAAAGGTTTCTGCTATCAATCCTTGAGATCCAGCTGTTCAAAAATGTAATTTAAAGGACTCACAATTATTAGAAACGGTGCAAACATTCAGTGATGCTCAAGAAGGCAACATACTATATTAAACTATAGTACATTTTTCATCAGTTTATGGTCTGTGTAATTTATATGAGAGAAAATATTTTATGTTCTATTTCTACACATTAATCATTACAGTTTACACGTCACCTTAGAATTATAAGGTTCTATCTGCATTCTGAGCACTTTTGAGATATTAAGCTTCAAAGTTTATGCATTCCATAGACTTCTGTATATAGAACCATTTTTGTTTTCTAAACAAAGGCCCCAAAATGTACATAGCTTACAAAAGAAACATCAAATAATGTAAATAAGTTGTCACAGAATAAGAATATGTAAATAACAAAATTTTACAAAAATGTCAGATAGAACCTTATAATTCTAAGGTGACCTGATTATAACTTGATCAAAAGAATACATTCTCTGGGTTCTTAATATAGTGTGTTGACTTCTTCATTATCAATGGATATGTGTATTGTTTGTAATAATTGTGTATGAGTCCCTTACTGTTCTACTGTAAGTGAAAAAAAATGGTTCTCAGCATTAGGCAATGTAGGACACAATTAAAATGTGCAGAAAATGCTGGAAGAACTAAGAATATGTAAACTGAAGGATTTTGCTTAACAACGGTGGGCGCTTTTATGTCTAAGGACAAAGCAGGAACTTGCAAACAACTCAAAAACTACAGTCAATGGTCAAAGACCATTCAGGAAGTCAAAGATTATAAAAACAACCAGGGGGTGCACATTTCTGAAACAGGTTCAGTTCATTTACGTTATTGTAACGTAAGTATCTTCTGTTATACCTTTACAGGCTATTTTACAGTTCTAAAACAATGCAATGTAAACTATCTCTATTTTGGCAAACGTATACACTCCCTATAAGGACCCTATAAGTTAACTTTTATTACTAGTAGTGAACCAGTTAATTATTGAAGGTATGTACATTATTTCTGATTCAACATGAGACTTGGCATGTGGAAAATTGCATGTGGTGATATACTGACAGCCTATGGTTGCCTTGGCTAGCAATAATTAAAACATAGTCTAGGCCAATATGTGGGTTTTAAGTATATGATATTAATAGTTTAACGTTAGAAATACACGGGGATACACGTCAACACCTTTGGTTGCATAATTAAAAGTAGCTTTAATTTACATATATTACCTAAAGGTCTATTGGCCTTTAATGAAACAATACCCACCTTATCCCTTTTCATGAGGTTGATGTCCTCCTCTGGAATATCTCGTGACCTTAAAAAGTTCTGTAGATCGTCCTCCATCACAGAGCTACAACAATTATTGTTATTAAATTGTGGTAAGTGTAATCACGTGAAAGTTTGGTTTATTGTTCTATTTAAATAGTTAAAAAAGACTTTAATATATGATAACTTACCGCGAAAGGCTGACCTTTCCCCATTCAGTCACGTTCATCCAAGTGATGCTGTTATACCGTACCAACACAAACGAGAAGCACCGCGCAGAGACATCTCGCGAGAACACGCCTCTCGCGAGAGGGAACGCAAAAAAAAAAAATAAATAAATTTCCTACTCCGTTTTTTTCCTCCCACCCAAAACTTTTTGCTCCCACCCAGAATTTTTTTCCCACCACTCCAATTTTTTTTCTACCCACCCCAGATTTTTTTTTCCACCACCGCAAATTTTTTTCACCACCCCGATTTTTTTTTTTACCCACCCCTATATTTTTTCCCCACCACTCCGATTTT